>NW_021620240.1:816420-892534 GCF_004785775.1 Grammomys surdaster
CCAACCCAACCCAACCCAACCCAACCCAACCCAACCCAACCCAACCCCCACTTAAAATAGCTAAGCATAGTAGCACATGCCATTAATCCTAGCAGTTGATAGGAATAAGCAGGCATACATAGGAAATTCAGCCTAAATAGGAAAATTCCATGCCTTGGAGTTACATAGTGAGAACCTGTTTTAAAAACAAAACAAATTTTAAAAACAAAGGGGCTGGAGAGACAGTCAAGGATTAACCCTGCCCACTCTTCCAGAGGACCAGGCCCAATTCCTAGCACTCATACAGCAGCTTACAACCATCCCTGGGAATCTGACACCTTCTTCCAGCCTTCGCAAGAACAGCAAGCACGTGGTGCCTAGATACTCAAAAAGGCAAACACACACACACACACACACACACACACACACAAAATCTGGAAAATGACTAGGTTTAAATAAGGCCAAAAAGACGGAGCCCCATGACTGAATCCCCATCGGCCCCTAATTAGCAGAAGAGGAAGAGTCCAGACACACTGCCTTTCTCTTGCTGTGTGATGCTATGTTCTATCTTCTATCTTCAAGCACCAGATAAGACCTCTAAGTCTGCCCAGCAGTGGTGGCCTTTAATCCCAACACTTGGGAGGCAGAGGCAGGCGGATGTCTAAGTTCAAGGCTAGCCTGGTCTACAAAGTGAGTTCCAGGACAGCCAGGACTACACAGAGAAACCCTGTCTCGAAAAACCAAAAAAAAAAAAAAAAAAAAAAAAGACCTCTAAGTCTTACCAGTCTGGAACGTGAGACAAAAGAAATCTCTTTTCTTTATAAAATGGCCTTCCTCAAGTATTTCTTTACAGTAATGAAAAATGGGCTGGAGCTGGGTGTAGCAGCACATGCCTTTAATCGCAGTACTGGGGTGGCAGGGGCAGGTGGGTATCTGTTCATTCAAGGCTAGCCTCCAGGCCAGCCAGGAACACAAGAGAGCCCTCGTACCTTTCCCCACTCCTCCTAAAAAGGGGATAATTCTAGTGGCTAAGATAGTCTTTAATTACTCAATTAACCTGTCCACAGAATCTATTAAACACAAAAACAAACACCTGAAATAACATTTCTAGTGATGTCCCAGCACTTACGTGTGTGTGTGTGTGTGTGTGTGTGTGTGTGTGTGTGAGAGAGAGAGAGAGAGAGAGAGAGAGAGAGAGAAAGGAAGAGAGACAGAGACAAAGACAGACAAACAGACAGAGACTCTTTAAGACGATTTGGCCATAAAAAGACATACTTAAAAGCCCAGGCCTGAGGCCTGAGGGAGGCTCACCTTATTCCCCCCAATGTTTTTGAAGGTTCGGTAGATATTGAGCAGGGTGATGTGATCCCCTTCACTGGATATGAACTTCTTCCGGACACTCTGCACCTCATCTCTCCGGGCAGGAGGGTTGTAAAGGACACTGTCCACAGACAGCAGGGAGACTATGGTCAGAATCTCTTCTGTACAGTGGAATTTGGAGGACAGGAGGATAGTCTGGAAAGTCAAATTTAAAATGGATGTGTCAAGTTTCCTACCTTCTGAATAGTGTTTCTGTATACTCTCTTGCAGCTTCCCTTAAAGGAGTATGGTGTCTTTAAGACCATAATGCTGTGTCAATGCCATTCATGTCTTTGTAAAACAGAAAGATGCCATCCCCACAAGACTCCAAATCTTTGTGGGTAGGGTTGTGACTGACGTCTGAGTCTCACACACAACCCGAGTCAGCACTGTACAGAGGAGGGTGATGTGCAGTTTTGAGAGAACAAGTAAGGTTAGTTCAGAAGCACTGGGCTTAGGCATGTCCTAACCTGTAAAGCAGAGAAAAGGCAATGAGGAGGAGGGGTCATTTACTTTGGCAAATTTGGGCTCTAAAGGAAATGCTGCCATCTTTCTTCCAATTGGAGTCAGGGTAAGCTGGTCATCCTTATGTTCAAGAGCACCTAACAGGTCCAGTTGGGCAATGGCCGCCTCGATGTGATCTACAGAAACAGAGACATAAAAAGGAGCCAGAAGTCCAAAACAGGAAGAAGATGCAGCTAGTTGAGTGCTTCCGGCTCTACAAACACCAGGACCACCCACCATTGTCCTCACACTGTTCTAAGCCTAGTGACACACCAAAGAGCAAAAGATGTATAAAATAGTCATGAGAGAGCAGTTACCAAGAGGGGGTATGGGCGGTAATGGCTAGGCAGAGGTCCAGGGGCTTGGCTTCCATGGTGTGGGTAGTGTCACACAGATGTTGGCTATGTTACCATTATACTTGATATTTATTATTCCTTTCTAGGAATTAAAAAAAAATACAGTGTAGAACTGTATCCTATGTGCAGTTTGTGTTCTTAAAGATTTATACATTCGCACTTCCACAGACTTTTGCATAGAAAAGAGCCAGAAAATGTCTCTTTGGAAGAAGAACTGAGTTGAGGTTCAGAGTGCGACCTGGGTCACCTATTGACAGTTTACCCTCTTGATTTACAACTGCATTTCCTTAAAGAAGAGGGAAATAGCACAGTGATTACCAACAAAGGGCAGGAAGCAGTCAAATCCCAGTTTAATGCAAAGAGATATGATGTCTTTGCCCTTTCGCTGGACTTCAGGAGCATCCACGGACGCCTAACGATGGTGTTCCCTGTCTCTGCACAATGGCACTGTAACATGCAACCTACACTGCATGACGAGTGAAATCAAATCAGCAAAAGAGCAGGACCAATTTTTTTTTCTTTTTTTCCACTCAAGGTACTTTTCCTGGGTAAGAACTCCTTTGTATTATCTGCCTGCCTGCCTGCCTGCCCGCCCGCCCGCCCGCCTGCCATTTTACCTGGAGATGGTTTGGACATGAAGTCAAAGGTGAGCACATTTGGAACTTTCATTGCTAGAAGCTGAAGTATCACACTTGCCAGGTTACACCTATGAAGGAAGAAATGAGGGTCATTTGTTTGTCCCTGACTCCACTGAGTCAAAAACTGCCCCCCAGAAAGCATTAGTGAAAGCTTCAGCCCAGGAGAGAGCAGGATGCATGACAGTGCAGGTGCAACCTGGACCTACCTCTGGATCTCTGGCACCGTCATCTTCTCAAACTTCTCAAACTCATCTTCAGTGTAGAGTCGGTAGCAGATGCCACTGTCCTCTCGTCCAGCTCTGCCTGTGCGCTGCCAGGCCTGTGTCTTTGATACTCGCTGTACAGCTAGTACCTCAAGACCACTGTCTGCAGGGAGAAAAGGCCATGAGTGCTTTGCTTCATCACATAAGCAAACTGTTTCTAGAGTGCTGGCAAGAAGAAATGATGCTGAGTACCACTGAGTGTTTCTGTAACACAGGGGTCAGGGAAAACTCGAGGCTAAACAAGAAAGCACAAACCCAGGTTGCTCAGTCACTTTAAACCTCATGGTGAAATTGAACTCTGTAACAATGAGCCATGTGTGAAATGTTAAGAAACATATCACAACACCCTCTGCAAGCAAGGGAGCAGGAGAATGGCTTTAGAAATTCGGGCTTACATCATAGGATGGCCAAGTATCCCTGCTGCCTGGCACTGAGGGTTTCTTGGGGATTTTGGTGCTGAGATAGTTTCTAGCTAAATGAAAAGGCTGGCCATATATCAGCCAATGATGGCAGGGTTCTTTATCCTCCCTCCAAGTTCTATAAGAAAATAGATCATGTGACATTTATTTCCCTGAAGTAAAAGACATCAATTCACTCAAGAACAGAAATATTTTGTGCCAGGAACTAGAGACCTACACTTTGCCACCATGTCGTGAAACACCTCCAGTGTTTAGTAGACAATGCCAATTAAATATTGGGTAGCTATAATAATTGCAGCAGCCCCAATTCCTCTGCAGACTAAAGCAAGGTATGAATCAGAAATGTGTAAAGCTGACTTCAAGCCAGCTTGACCCTTGCAAGAGACAGCCAGTGCTTCCCTCTGTGCTTGCTACTCCAGCCCAGAGCGCCTGTCTCCTTCCTGGGAAACCTCAAAGTACACAGCAGACACATTTCAGTGGCCCTTCGAGAGTCTGTGACCAATGCCAGTGCATTCTCAGCCAGCTTCCAGTGGGCTTTCAGACCTCAGTCCAGGCCCTGATCTGTCCTTCTCAGGTTCTCTACAACTGAGTTCTTCGTTCTCTGACTTCTTGCCTCATCAGGTCTCCAACTGTTTCTGTCATTTGAATCTTAGCTCCTCACAAACATGAGATGTTTAGTTGGGAGGAATTGGTGGGGTTACAGTTGTAACCGCTGGTCACTGTACAGGAAACATTCATGAGCTCCAGTTTCTCACCAGGGTTATACTTCTTTGCTTTAACCATGCCCGTGTCAACTACATATTTTATTCCTGTAATGGTTATGGAGGTTTCAGCGATGTTGGTTGAAATGATCACTTTGCGATAGCCCTAAAAGGAAGAAGAGAACCAAAAAGCCGTATGACTCACATGATTTGGAAGTTGAAGACATTCTCACCATGCATTTCCACAACCTGCTTATGATCAAGAAAAGGTGACTTCATTGTTAATAGTAGTCATATTAATTTCAGATCTTAAACTTGGTAAGGGACAAAAGGAAAGGGAAGACATTGGTGGTTTCACTGAGGTCCTGAAGGTTAATTTAAGGCAATAATGTGTACTGGAACAAGCTAAAGATTCAAGGAGAGGAGATAGAGAGAAGTTGGAATTCTGGCCCTACTGTGTGTCTTAAACAATTCCTTCCTCTCTTCTTGGGGGCCTCGGTGTCCCTCATGGCATTCCATGAGGATGACAAGTGGCCTGTGTGAGTGGCAGCACTGTGTCTGGCACCCAACAAATGGTTTATGGGCAATGAGTTTACAGCAGTGCTTACAGAAGCCACTCATTCACCTTTCAGCCTCTATCTATACCTTTATGCCTTCCTTCCTCCTGACAACCGCTCCCCTCCTTACAGGCGCTCTCCCTCTCAGCTGACCTGGTACCTGAGGACTCCTCCTTCCACCTTCTCTGGATCATGGTACACATGGACAGATCTGACTTGATGCCCAGCGATCTGGCTGGCAGAAAGGTGACATGCTCGCTCACCTTTGGGGCCCCTTGAAAGACTCGAAGTTGCTGTGAATATGGCAGGGAGGCGTACAGAGGAAGGACGAGCATTGAAGGGCAGCCGTCGGGGAGGTGCTTTGCAATGTCTCGGCAGGTCTTGCTCATTGCTTCGATCTCCTCCTGACCAGTGAGGAACACCAGGATGTCCTGAGAAGAGGGAGCTTCCTAGAAAGAGAGTATTTATGATGGTGATATTTCCAATAGGGTTTTTATTTTCTGTTTCACTCTTTAATTATGAAGATGAAGCAAGTCTGACATTGGTATCTCCCTGGGAAAAGATCCTTACCAGCAATATACAGAGCTGCTAACATGAGAGCCAGCCAACTATGATAGGAAACCAGGTAAGGAAGTTTTGAAGGGAAACTGCTTTTGTAAGACAATACAACGAAAGGCCAATCAGAGGTAAGGGAATTCTGTATAAAAATTCTTTTAGGTTGGTGAGATGGCTCAGGGGGGGAAGAAAAGGCACTTGCTGCCAAGGCTGCTGGTCTGAGTCTGCTCCCAGGACCCATATGGTGGAGGGAAGGAAACTCCCCAAGGCTGTTCTCTGACCTCCACACAGGCACCGGGACTTGAGCACCACACCCTACCATATATACAATGAATAAATAAATGCAAAAAAGAATTTTTTTTCAGTTCACAGCTTAAAAACATGGAATGCGCCAGGCAGTGGTGGCGTACACCTTTAATCCCAGCACTTGGGAGGCAGAGGCAGGCGGATTTCTGAGTTCAAGGCCAGCCTGGTCTACAGAGTGAGTTCCAGGACAGCCAAGGGCTATACAGAGAAACCCTGTCGAACAAACAAACAAACCAACAAACCAAAACATGGAAGGATTCATGAATTTGCGTGTCATCCTTGCACAGGGCCATGCTAATCTCTGTATTTTAAAATCTCCAATTTTAGTATATGTGCTGCTGAAGCAAGCACACAAAAAATAATTTTTAAGAGCTTCTTTCCCTTCTTTTTCTTGTGAGTGTGGTGTGTACATGGAGTGTGTGTTCCCGTACTGACGTGTGGTCAGAAGACGATACCAGGTGACTTCCTTCACCTGTCTGCCCAAGGCAGGATCTCTCACTGAACTGGAAGCTTACTGTGAGCTGGCGCAGGGGTAAAGGCATTTGCTGGTCACATGAATTTGAGCCCAAGGACCCATGTAAAGGTGGGAATAGAAAACCAGCTCCATAAAGTTGTCTTTTGTGTGTGCTCTGCCCTTCCTGCAACACATACCACACACACATGTGCATACACAGTCCCCTTACACAATACACTTTTAAAATAAAATTCTAAAAAAATTCTCTTCTGAAGTTGGCTTTTGGCAACTCAAAGGAGGCAGTTCAAAGGAGGCAGGGTGGCTTTTTCTTCTCTTTCAAACATTACCAAATTGACAGTAAAAATAACTGTTTCCATCCCTTAGAAGGAAAAAAAAAATCACTGCCCTAAAATGACAAAGACGAGAGACAAGAAGGCTCAGATCAGTTTGGAAAGATGGAAGACAAGGGGGAGGGGGCTGGTTAGGGGACAGCTGCTAAGGAGATTAGTGACAAGAAATGTGGATGGAGTCTGTGGCTCAGTGTAGAGCAGGGGTCTAGCATGGGCAAGGTGTACAACAGCAGGGGGACGTTTGGCAGAGCAACTGCTCCAGGTGGAGGGCGGCACAAGTGACTGAGACAGGCTGCACACAACAAATTTCATGACTGCCACCCAAGACACAATGCAGCATGTGTCACACTGAAGGCTTGCCCAAACTGGTCAGTCCAGGAAGGGGACTGAGGGCTGCTAACAATGTATCCTCTTAATGGTGTAATTACTGACGCCAGATATAAAGACCGCTATGATACAGCTATGTTGTAAGGACGGTGAACACAGGAGGCTTGGGAAGGAGGACATCGTATTCCTGGCTTATTATTTTAAGAAATAAGCATGCAATGGCGAGTGACGACAAATCAAGAAACATTAACGTGCGTAGAACATGCGTAGAACATACGTAGAACATACGTCGGCTATTTTAAAATTCAAAAGCAACTTCCACAGCAACTGCCGAGTCTCCAGTTTTATTCCCGGCTGGAACTCACTCTGTAGACCAGGCTGGCCTCAAACTCAGAGATCTACCTGCCTTTGCTCCCAAGTGCTGGGATTAAAGGCGTGTGCTACCACTGCCAGGCTCAATTGCTGTTTTAAACTGACATTGTTAAACTAAACCATTTTTTTTTTCAGTCTAGTTCTCAAATAGCCCAGACTGAACTCAAGCTCACTACGTCGGGTAGGATGGCCCTGGACTCTTCCTCCCTATACCTTCCATCAGTGCTGCCATACAGTGTTGGGGATCAACCTCAGGGCTTCAAGCATGATAGGCCATCATTCTACAGACCGAGCTACATGCCCAGACCAACTGTTGGCTTTCTAAAACTTTGAACTACATAAGCAATACTTAGGTTAAAATAAAAATTGTTTGCCTCTAGATTTTCATAGGAAATTAATACAAAAATTAAAAAGTCTATACAAATCAAACTAAAACAATAGGATTTAATCATTCACAATCTTTTTTGTAAACATATGTTCACGTGCGTCATGCATAGAGGTCAGAAATCAAATCTTTACCCACCACTCTCCATCTTATTTTTGAGACAGGAGTTCTCACTGAATCTAGTGCTCACAAAGCTAGCCAGCCTGCCAGTTCCAGGGTTCCAATGGTCTCCATCCCTCCCTCCCTGATAATCACTGAGTTTCCGATGCACATCGCCATGACTTCATGTAGTGCTGGAGGTCTAAACCAGGTCTTCACACTTCTTTAGCAAACCCTTTACCCACTGAGCCATTCTCCAGCCTTTGATCGTTCACATGTAAACGTAAATTTTTAATAAAATTAGAAGATATTTTGCAATATCTAAAAGTTTTGGAACACCTTAGGACATGTGTGGCAGTGTATACCTGTAATTCCAGCACTCAGAAAACCTAGGCAGGAACACAACAAGCTGGAAGCCAGCCTGGGTTACATGACAAGACAAAATATACTTATACAGCATACTGGGTTGCAACATAAACTATACTTTCCCCCCACAGGTTCTGATATAAAGAAAGGCACAAGGACCACTCTTCTAACATAGAAGAGCTTTCTGGCTCAGAGGAGGATGGCTGCTGATGTTGAGTTATCTTCTTTTTTTCAGAGAAACTAAGAAAGAGGCAAAAACAGATGTAGCAAATGAGCCTTTTTAAAGGATCATTTTATCATACATATTTATCTGTGTGTGTGGCGTATGTGGAGGGCAGAGGAAAACTGCACGTTGCTTCTTCTTTTGGCCATGAGGATCCCTGGACTAGAATCAGGTCATGGCTCAGCGCCAAGCACCTTACCCTCTAGACCTCTCACTGGCCTGCAAATGAGTCTATTCTTAATGATACAATTCACAAAGCCGTCAGATTCCGTGGCTTTTCTTTCAGAGGCTAACTATTCTCACTATCAACTCTAAGGGGAAACAGAATTTGCCAGGGATTTTCCTCCCTCTCCATACCTGGTGGATCTGGAAGACTGAGACAAGAGCTGCATGCAGGTAATCCTGCTGAGGCTGTTTGGTATAGAAGATCTGGATCGGATACTGCCGACCCTCAAGGTAGAGGACAGGGGCTCCATTGAAATACTGAGAAAACAGGTCAACGTCCATGGTAGCTGACATCACAATCACCTACAGAAAATGAGGAGGAAGGGAAGTGAGCACTGGACAGCCTGTCTATAAATGCTCAAAACATGATTGAGGCCCCTGTTGCTCCCACCAGAGTGAACTTTCTCCCATGTGCCTGAAGCAGAATGGGCAGGAGAAGACACTCTGGGAAGAAAGGCATGGTCCTTAAACACTGCCCACATACTTTGAGAGGCAGTTTCCTTAGCTCCTTTCGCCTCTTCTGTGCAGTCTTCACCACTCCAAAGAGGACATCTGTGTGGATAGTCCGCTCATGAGCCTCGTCCAAAATGACACAGCTGTACTTCCGAAGCAAGGAGTCTGAAATTGCTTCACGCAGAAGCATGCCATCTGTCAGGAACTTGATCCTGGTGTCTTCTGAGGTGACATCCTCAAAGCGTACTGTATAGCCAACCTGTGAGAAAATATGACTCCTTTATTCATTCAACATTTACTGAATACCTGTTGACTATATCCAGCACTGTCCTCAGCAGTGTGGTAAACTGAGACCTACAGCACTCTGGCCACTCTCTCAGGAGTGTGGTCCATCTGTAGAGAAACAGTGTAATGAAACATCACTAAGAACTCAAAACAAACCAACAAACAAAAATGACATGCCTGAAGTCTTAAACACATAAATTAGGGGTAAAAGGTCCAGCAGGGCACTTGCCTAGTATGTGAGAGGGCCTGAGTTCAACCTCCAGCACCATGAAAGTGTTTACACACACACCTAAACCAGAGAATCCACATCTAATTTACTGAGCTTGCCAATACCTGTGAAATCAAAGCTAATAGTACTAAGAGTCACTGATCTCTCAGTGACTCTTAATAAACAGCAGCGGCTTTACTTAAAGGAAGCACGCTGCTTGACTGGGTATTGTGGCACACCCCTGCAATTCTAGCATGCAGGAGGAGGCTAAGGCAGAAGACTGAGGATTCAGGTACCAGGCCAGTCTGTGCTACGTATTGAACTTCTGAGTCAACCTAACAATGTGGGTGGGAGGTGGAGGCCAAGAAAGAACTTGTTCAGAAAAATAAAAGGGAGGAGCACAGTAGGTGGTAGTTACTTAAACAGTACTCATGTTAAGTAACACAATGAGGTACCAGCTTCCCGAGTTCAGTCCTCTTCTCATCTGAGACTCTGGTAGCAAGGGAGATGGCAGCCACTCGACGGGGCTGGGTCACAGCAATGATGCCCTGGTGGCTAATTCCCCCTTCATAGAGGTACTGTGGGATCTGAGTTGTTTTCCCAGAGCCAGTTTCCCCTAGGAGAGAACAGAAACTCTTATTCAAATGAGACTAAGGTAAACTCATCAAATAAACAGCTCAAAGTCAGGAAAAACAAAACCACTGAAGAAAATACTGAGTTGCTAAGCCTCAGGCAAATGGGCACCCAGGAACATTGCTGGTGCAGAGTCATTGCCACTGTTTCCCAAGAGGCCCAATTACATTTCAAAAACCTTTAGAATGGGCTGAGCATAGTGACATGGACATTTAACCACAGCAGATAGAGATAGGTAGATCTTTTTGAGCTCTAGGCCAGCTTGGTCTACACAGTCAGTTCCAGGACAGCCGGAGCTACATAATAGACAGACTGTCGAACAAACAAATAAACAAACAATAAAAATATGCTAAACTTTAGGATGTTTATATGGTTTGGCTCAAAATTCTACTTGCAGAAATTGAGTCTAAGAAAACAAAGGTGTTTTAATTTAATTTGCCCCATGATAGCAAAAACAAAATGAAAAACAACAAAGTAAAAAGCCCAAACAAAACTGGAAACATGTACAATAGTAGGTAACTGGTATAGTTACAACAGAAAATGAAATATGACAGTCATATATCTTGATACATACTGATACGACAAGATGTCCATTCATATATTGCTTGCCCTTTACTCTGGCTACTGCTTGCTGCTCTCTTCAAACCTTCTGACTCTGTCTGTCTACCCTATTATGGGTACAATACCTACCTGTCTTCACTAACTGACAAGTTAAGGATGAGTCAGCCTGAAAGTTCTCACCCTCCAGGCTGTACTAGTGGGCCTCATCTCTGGGATCCTTAGTGCCTGTCAATCTCTCTTCTAGCACTGATCATTCCAAAGGGTACCAAAGTACTTAAATGTTTCTGCCCTCTAATTCCAGAGGGCAGAGGTCTCTTCAGAGGCTTGAACACTGCATAGAGCAAGCACTCAATGAAGGCTGTTTCCTATATATGTCTGTTGGTATCTGAAAAAGCACCTGATTAGAGGAACTCAGGAAACTTGAACATCCTTCTTTGTTATGGCTTATCCTCTTTAATAGAAATCCTCCAGGTCTATGAGTCTTGCATTTTCTTCCAGCTCCCAGCCTGTCTCTGACTGGTCATCTTTCCAGACTCAGCTAAGGATCTCAGACGAAGAATTTGATTAGCCTGCATTTTCCTGCGGAATCCTCCACACGACCTCAGATGTAGATCAGTGTCTCTCGTGCATCTTTCCCACTCCTATTCCAAGGCAACTGACTATTGCTAAAATAAAATATGCCAGCCATACAAATACAGGGACAAAACTCACCTGGGCATCAGCTCTACCGTCCATCTTGTTCCTGTTTTTTCAGCCTATCTTCCGTCTCCATCTCCCCAAGAGCCTACTTGAGGCTCTGGGACTTTTGTTCTCCTCAGAACTCTTGGATCTTCTCAAATGTGACTACCCTCTACTCCTCTGCTACAAGTGCTTTTGCCTCCCAAGCCAGGCTTTCTCCTGTGCTAGGTGGGTTTTCCGTAACTCCTGATGCCCAGGACTCCCCATCTCTTACATTTCCTAACCTTTGATCCATTGATTCTATTCTATCTTCAGTGTCCTCTCTGCTCAGTTTGTCAAAATCTGTAAATATCTACAAGTTCCTCAGCTTCACTCGGTTGGCCAAAGCAGAACCTATTTTCACTGTCTTCATTCTTTCGATTCCTAATTACTCCCCAGTCCAATGCAGATCTGTTCCTAAAGTTCTTTTGAAAAAATTCTTAGTAGGAGCTGTAACCGATACTACACATGCAACGTGCACTCCCCCATCCCAGCAAATGTCTATTCCACTGACTGCCAGCACTCCAGTCTCTTTCTTGCTTATGACATTCCTTCAGGAACTCCTCTATCTTAAACACTGTAGCAAAGCCACTTGAAATCAGTCCCTGCCGTCGAACACTGCTGCCAAGCTCTTCTAGTACACAAGAAATTGGTCCTCGGTAACTGAATTCTTTCTGGTAGCCAGTTTCTCCATCGCTACATAGAATGACGGTCCCCAGGGACCCGGGGACCCGCACCGCAGCTGCCTCCTCAAACGCCTTAGTGGGGCCCGTTGTGCAAAGCTCTCTTAGAATCTTCAATATGCCCCCCACACCCCGTCCCGGAAGGTGAGTCTTTATCCTCAAACTCGAACAGTGTGGTCAGCGCCAGAAGGATAACTGTCCGCCTCTTTCCAGAGGTCCCTGTCCACGACTGGCACTGAAAACCTTTCAAGTTTGTTGAAGAAACCAACGCAAAGAAAGTGAGAAGTACCTAAGAAAAACTGCCCTCATAGAACCAGGGATCTAGAGCAAGGAAGGGCCACCAAAGTGGCCACTCACCGATGAGGACCGCGTTGTCCAAGTTTCGGAGCTGAGCCAATAGCTGCCCTCGCGCCCGGAAGATGGGCAGACTCCGGCGCTGCAGCTCCAGGGCCTCGCGGTAAGGACTAGCCGAAGGCTGGGCCAGCGGCGGCGTCTGCCTCCGGCCTCCTCCTGCTCCGCCGCCGCCGCCAGCCGTCAACAGCATTACTACTCGCCTCCCGGGAGGGCAGGAGCCCGGCCGGAATCTCTTGGCGGGCGGGAGGCCCGCCTCCTCCGGCATGTCGGGAGGACCGCGGCAGGAGGCAGGCACGCCGACAGCTCCGCTCAGCTGTGGACTCCAAGCGCGCACCGCCCCTTTCTCGCCACGTGCAGGCGTGTCGGGCGACCACCGATGACCTCACAGCCACCGCCTGACTTGAAGAAAGGAACTGCAATTCCCAACATGCGCTGTGGGTTTGGGTAGCATTTACATCCTGTGAGAGCAAGGCCGGAGGTGTGACCTAAAAAACGGTCCGAGTAACAACAGGGTACGATAGCTATGCGGTTCCACGGGACCTTGTTGCGTAATGACGTTGTCCTCCTAGACTCTCGTTATACCAAAGCTATTTCTTTCCAATAAAAATGAGTGTCCCATCTAGTCCTCCAACAATAGTCACGCTTTAAAGGAAGAAAATGTAGAAAGTGAAAATTTCTGAGACTAAAATTATTCGGATGCTGCAAAGAATTTTGAAAATGTTACTAGTGAGTATCTTAAATTACGGAAAGGTGAATTCTATGATTCTAATATCATGAAATTTCCTCACAAAGTGATAGGCTCAAAGAATATAAGCAGAAGAGAAAAAAAACTAAATTGAGTGGAACTAAAATTTCCCTTAACTCATGTCCCAGTCATTCCTACCAGATTCTCATTCTTTACACAGCTTTTCAGCCCTATTGAGAAACACCTTAGTCAGTGGGATTATTCACTACTCCAGCAGAAAACTTGTATATAACCAGTTCTTCCTTCCTGTTCCAATTGCAAGCTCTTAGATGCTTTGCTAATTCAACACAGAAAGACAGGCTCAAAATCAATGGTTAGCTTTGCTTTTTCGTTTTTGGAAGGGTGTGGGCATTTTATTTGAGTGTATGTTTCTGCACTACTTGCATGCAGTACTCACACAGAGGTCAAAGAGGGTGTTGGATTCCCTGGAATTGGAGTTATTGTCAGTTGTGAGCCTTCATGTGAGTATTTGGAATCCCTAGGGGACCTGGGCTAAGTTCTCTTAACTGCTGAGCCATCTTTTCTTGTACAGAACGTGGCCCCCAAGAATTCTCAACTCATGTGAAGGATATTCATCAAATTTGGTATGTGGACCTGGTTTGTTTGTTTGTTTTTTTAACAACCCCCAGATGTGGATCTGTCTGTTCTGGAATCTGGTGTGGCCTTTGGCTTTGGTCCTGTTGAGATGCTTTAAAGCCTTTTGAAGAATGTCTGGGTCCCCCATGAAACTTTACTACATCCAGGCTTACCAGGAAATTTGAGTAGGAATGGGGTTAACGACCCTCATCTTTTATAAAATCAGTCCATTCAAAATGAACCACGTCCGCTAAACTTAAGCTGTGTTAGATGGGGACATGGAACTTCTCTGTATACTTACCTAAATATGACCTTAACAAATGTATCTGGGAAGCAAAAAACAACTTCCCCAGTCCCAGATAGTTTTTATTTAGCTTCTGACAGTAAATTCGTGGTTATTAAAAAATTGTCCATGTTGGGTATGTTTAGGATGTGTATTAAGAATATATTGACTTGGGGCTGGAGACAGGGCTTGGAGTTAAGAATGCTTACTGCTCTTAGAGAGAGAACTCAAATTCTTTCCCTAACATTCATGTCAGGCAGCTCACAATCTTGTGAAACCCCAGCTCTAGAAGATCCTGCACCTCTAGCCTCAAGGTAACCCCAACTTTTGTGCACATACCTATATATACACAGAAGTACATATAATTTTAAATAGTAAAACTAAGTCTTACAAAGAATAAGTTGACATGTTTTCCATGCACCTCACCCCCACCCCCCCACCCTGTGTTGATTAAGGAAGGCAATCAAACCCCTACAAAGAAAAGTAGCTTATGTCAAGTTATGGACCCTGAGGAAATAAAATAATAGGCAGTTGCACATTCCAAGCAACCTAATGTGGGAGTATCAGATTCCTAAATTACAAGAGTCCAATAGGTCATCTAAGTGAGTGAAATCACCTCTTGGTAAGTAAAATACCTCTTTAAAAAATACATTGATAGCCGGGCAGTGGTGGCGCACACCTTTAATCCCAGCACTTGGGAGGCAGAGGCAGGCGGATTTCTGAGTTCAAGGCCAGCCTGGTCTACAGAGTGAGTTCCAGGACAGCCAGGGATACACAGAGAAACTCTGTCTCGAAAAACAAAACAAAACAAAACAAAACAAAAAGAACATTGATTTTGTGTGTATGTGTGTGTGAGAGAGACAGGAGAGAGAGGGGAAATGGAGGTCAGAGAACAAATTAGGGCAGTTGCTTCTCTCTGTCCGCTATGTGGTGGCCTAGGGATTGAACTCCAGGCTTTAGGCTTGGTGGTGTTATTACCTCTGGAGCCATCCCCCACCCCAACAGTTCCCTCATCTAGAAGCACCCACTAATCGAATATAACAGTTATCATGCAAGCCACTCTTTTTCTTTAGAACAAGAAAAGCAAAACAAAAATCTTGGTGTTTTTAAAATATTGGTTCGGAGGGGGTTTTTTGTTGTTTTGTTTTAAGGTAAAACATAACACTTCTTTCTATAAGGAACTCATTCCTGGTAACCCATTTATTCAGCAGCCTCAATGATAAAGTAATCAGAGTTGAAAACTTCAATCTCTCATTACATGTTGCTCACAAGCCTTCAGTGGCAGTCTGAAATCTGCTGCCCCTCCAAAAAAACCCTCTTGTGGTTCAGTGGCTTTCTTATTGAGAAGCTAACTCACTAAGCATTCAAAAGAATATCCTGGTTATTCCTCCAAAAGATCTGTCAGACACACTTCACTCTTATTTGAGGTAGTCAAGTCTGTACAAATAACAACCTGGTCTGATCATAACTATACCAGCTCTCGGTCACCTTGGATTGCAAAGCCACAAAATCATTGTTCTCAATCATGGTCAGTTTTGTTCCATCCTGTTTCCAGAAAGAATACTAAACCTCAGCAACTAGGTACAACTTTGGAAACATATACAGTGATTCTTTCATAATTAAAAATACAAGATAATAGTTTGCTGATCAATAAACAAAGTATTTATTCAGCACCCATGTGCCAAGCACAGTGCTAGGCACTGTGGTGGATACAAAAATTAAGACATAGTCCCTGCCCTTAAGGAGCTTACATTCTCATGAGGGAAACAAAACTAACATACATGTAGCAGCTAAGAACAGTACAAGACAATATATGATTTGGTATAAGAATTTTAGTACAGAGTTGAAGCTTCATAAGGATTTAAAGAAGACAGTGAAATAGACCTTAGTTTTAAGATTTTAGTGTCAGGGTCTTGAAAGACCGAAGAAACTTAAACCGATCTCCCTACTAGGGAGAAGTAGGAGCAAGGTTCAGAGAAAGACACAAAATAGGCATTTGATAAGGGCTAAGAAGTGACTGCAGACTTTGGAGCAGAGTGGCTTATTGAGACAAGAAAGGTTCAAGAGCTTTAATGCAAACTCAAAACAGTAAGTGGCTGAGTCATCCTGAAGAGGATGGAAGGGCAGGATCTTAGCTAACACAGATAGAACTCACCTGTGAAAGGAAAATATAGCCACAAAATGGCTGAACGCGTGACAATTCTAGGAAGTATGTTATGCAACATGCCAATAGCTCCAATGTTTCCTAATTCCCAGAGGACCCTAGAGACAGTGTTATGGTTCCATTTCAAGATCCAAGATGTGGACGCTTTGCCTCATACAAGTACAAAAGAAATATAAAAGACAAGAGGACACAGAATGACAGAAAAGAAGTGGAAGAAATAAGTAAAAATCCATAGTGAAAAAAACACACCAAAGTATATAAAATTTATCTCCTATGGAGATGCAATTGGCATGTCCATTCATTTTTAAATGAACATATTCTGTATTCCTGTAACAAAACAAAACGCTCTATGCTTTAGGTGTGCTTTTCGGTTATTTCTGGTACAATCAATCCAGGAAATGGCTCAAACTATATTCATGTAAGCTTAAGTGGTCACAGAATCCCATAATCCAATCTCACTTTTCTGTTGACTCATATCACAAAAAGGAAGTGTATTTTGGAAGAATCAGAATTGAGAGGTTTGCTGGGGAAGTGAAGACTTTTCCTCGTGTCCCAGTGAGCACAGGGATCCTATCAAACAGCACAGGGCCAGGGATGTGCCAAACTACTAAGAGGCCAGGTGACTGAAATCGGCACTGCCAGGAGACAGTGTGGCACACAGCATGGCATTCTGCCACTAGGAATTCACATCCTAAAACTCAGAGACCACTTTAGGCTACATATCCAAAATATATTTTCTGTTTTTCAGTCATTAATATGTACAGGTATTCACTGTTTAAAATGAATAGCTGGTGAAGAGATTTTTTAGAATTAAAAATCAGTCACAATAACACCATTAATTAGCTAAATCTAAAATTAACTAAGGGAAAATAAATAAAACCTTAAAAGAAACCCATTTCTGGCTTAAAAGCAAGCAATAATAATAAAAATAAATTCATAAAAGTTACTGATAAAGCCTTCTTGAACAAAAACAATTATTGAACTTAAGAATCCCGTAAGGATCATACAATCTAAGATTGTCATTAAACTTAAACAAGACAAAAGCAGTCCCATTGACCCATGTCCCATAAAGTTACAACGGTCTCCAGTTGTTTACTAGTGCTGCGTAACAAGCCATACTCATTCCATTCCTTATCATTGGAATAAAATACTTTCTCCTTCAAATGTATCCGAAACTTTCCACCTAGAATGTTTACTAGTGCTTACTTAAGCCTATGTCAACCTTTGAGAAAAATCTCATCTGAAAAGCAACTCAGCCTAAATAGGATGATCCAATCTGGGGAGTCCTGTGCCTCTTTGATACTTATGAAAACTATCTTAGATCTTCTTTCTGAGTTCTGATAAATATGTAACAGCACGAATGGAAAACTGTTGAGTCAAACAAGATGTGCCATCTTTGACAAGAATTCACTTGAACCATCAGTGTGGCTGCTTCTAAAGACCCTGATTTCCACCTGACCGGGAAGGTGAACCAGGCACTTGGAACTGGAAAAGTTTTGAGCTTTTTTTGAAATGACAAGAGGAACACATGCCCAACTGCTGCCCATTCTTATTCCTGTGCTTTGACAAAGGGTGGCCATTACTAATCTGGGTATTTCTTAGCAGAGAAACTCCAGCTCAAAGAGATGTCACAGTTGCTTTTGTTTACAGCTGGCTTCTCTATAGTCAGATATCTTGGCTACGAGAAATTACCCTCCCTTCTCCCTCCTTCCGTGGTCTAAACTTGAAGCTTCATGGTTTTCAGATGGAGAACTATCTGAGTGGCAGAAATCAATCTTCCTTCTGTGAGGCTAGCACTCTGAACTAGAATTAGTCAGATGTACGTAACGGCTATATATTTCCAATCTTGAAATGAAATCCAGTTGAAAGCCGTGGAGACATGAGGGCAGGCACAGAAACTGCTGTGTTCAAACATACGCAGGAGAGCTACAACACATTACCATGATTTAAAAGATCACACGAAAGCTTAAATACAGTGTGAGAGAGATGGAATTCAGTTTTATTTTGTCCTCTCTGTAACTTCCATTTACACCACGGCCTTGTCTATCAAAGAAGAGGAGGAGGAGAACCCTGCCTTATGCCGCCGAGCTCAAGTAAGCATGTACTTGTTGGAGGCAGGAGGCAGGAGATCTGTTTCTCCAGTTTTTGGCTCCAAGAGGTTATACTTTTAGTACCAGCATAGTGAGGAACCCCTGGCAAACTGCTGGAAATGTCTTCTGTGTTAGTCAGTGTACCATCCCGTAAAGTGCTTCTGGAGTTAAAAATCTGTCAAGCTGTCAAAACTGTCCTCGCCTTTGCAACAAGGGATAAAAGATCCCAACGGACACTTCACTGAGTCTTTCTCAGATGGGTCTCATAATTGGCACGGCTGCTTTTTACCCTCCAAGGCGCTGGCCCTCACCCCAGGCAAAGCCTCCTGGCCGCTCTTCAGGTAGTGGGTTGTAATTGGGATCTTCATCTGGTGTATCAAAAATAGTCCTCCTAAAACACACAGAAACCAGTCAGTGCCAGAGTCACCTTAGCCTGGAAGTACTATAAAGCAGTACCCGCAGGGCTTCTACAAACAGATAAGTATCGTCTCTGCCTGCCACCTAAAGAGGTATTATACTTTAAAGGTTCTATACTCATTTAATATTTACATTAACATTTACTTCTTATATTAATTTTTACTACAGAAGCAATAAATGCTGATGGGGTACCTGGATAGTCAAATCCACAGGCACATAAAAAGAGTGGTGGTTGCTGGATGACAGAAATAGAGAGTTACTTACTGGCGGCCATAGCAGCACAACACAAATGTACACACCACCACTGAACCTCTCATTTAACAATGGCTAAGACAGCGAATTCCATGTTGGAGTGTGTGGACTCAGTTACAACGACATCCATCACTCCAATTACAGAAGGACAAGCAGTAACTGACATCGATGTCTGTTAGTAAGGGAGTAATGTAGCTATGTAAATATGAACCACAGACTGGCATGCAGCCACTAGAATTCTGTAGGTCATTTATAATGGAAAAGTAACTTTTTTTCCTTTTCTTATTTTCCTTTTTTCTTTTTTTGGTTTTTCGAGACAAGGTTTCTCTGTATAGCCCTCACAGTCCTGGAACTCACTTTGTAGACCAGGCTGACCTCGAACTCAGAAATCCACCTGCCAGCCAGGTGGTGGTGGTGCACGCCTTTAATCCCAGCACTTGGGCGGCAGAGGCAGGCGGATTTCAAAAAAAAAAAAAAGAAAAGAAAAGAAATCCACCTGCCTCTGCCTCCCAAGTGCTAGGCCCTGGCTTTCCTGGAACTGGATCTATAAACCAGGCTGGCATCAAACTCAGAAAGCCACCTGTCTCTGCCTCCTGAGTTTTGGAATTAAAGGTGTGCACCACCACACCCAGCTATGAAAAGTAATTATTGCACATTAAGAAATGACATTTTAAGAAAATATACAGACAGGAGCTGGAGAGATGGCTCAGCAGTGAGGAGCACTTACTATACTTGCAGAGGACCCAGGTTTGGTTTCCAGTATCCACGTCGGGATTACAACCCACTGTAACTCTAGTTTCAGGGGATACATTGTCCTCTGGCCTTTGTAGGCATATGCATCCGTGCATACTGTGCACATAAAATGTAGGCAGACAGTGTCGCAAACACATTTATGAAATAAATCTTTAAAAAATTAAAATTATATAGCTATTTAAAAAGTATTTACAATTACCCAGTCCCAAGTGGTCAGCCCTAAACACATCTACATATACGCAACACTAGATGGACTGAATAGGTAAATAGATTTTGTGTATGTCTGTATACTAACTAAAGAGGAGGTCATGACTTGGAGAGTGGATGGAGGAGACACAGAAGGAGTTGAAGGGGAGAAAGGGAGAAGTAGAGATGATGCAAATACAGTAATCATGTCATAGTGAAAGATGCAAGACTGCCTATATAAAAGCCCAGTCCAGGGACACTGCTATGTATAAGTAGAATTACAGAAGATTTACTTCCTTCTGCTTTTTGTTGTTGTTGTTTTTGTTATTTTAAAAAAAAAATTTCCCCTAAGATGGCCTCTTGGCATGTTACCTGGGTTGGCATCAAACTTTGAATTCATCTGCCTCAGCCTTCAGAGTAGATGGGCAACAGGTATATACTAATATACCTCACTAGCCCTTTCTTCTTTTAAGATTTATTTATTTTCCATTTTAGATCTTTTTTTTAAAGGTTTATTTGTATATTTTATGTATATGGACATTTTGTCTTCATGTACATCTGTACACCAAAAGAGGGCATCAAATCCATGGGACTACAGTTATAGGCAGTTGTTAGCAGCCAGTGTGTGCTCTGAACCTGGGTCTTCTGGAGGAGCAGCTGGCCGTTACCACTAAACCATGTTCATTCTTTTTTGCTTAACTATTCCACAACAGAAAACTTATATCAAATCATTCTGTTGCCTCAATAGAGCCCTTCTTTCATGTACTAGCTCCCAAGAACACACAGTTCTAGAGCAGAAAAGGGCCTTATAAATCAAACCGGTTTTGCACTAGAAACTGCAGTATAAAAATGAAGAGATGTGCTTCAAGTCACACTGCTTGTTGGTAGATCCGTCAGTGTAGCTTCAGGTCCATAGCCTTTTCCTTTCTGTTTCCCTGTGCCTCTCCATCACCCACTTCACTGGTCAGAACGTCATCAGCTTGTCCTCTGGACTCATTCTGCTCTTCATGTCTCTCTATTTGGACAGCAGCTTTCACAAAACCTGCAGGCTTCTCTCTGGGACACAAGTCCTAGTGGTCATTCAGGACAGTAACTGCAAAGTCACCCCATGATGTCAAGAGCTTAGTAATCAGAACCCTGGTCCAATCTGTTTTTGGCAAACCCAAAAGCTCCTCATTGCAGACATGTTGCTCAATCTGCAAACACTGATACGAACCAGGCAATGAAGGGATCCAAAATAAAATGCGATCATGGTTTGTCTGCATGAAACATGAAACATGGAGTTAAATACTCACAAAATAGATGGTGTTTTCAGAATTCTTATTCCACCAGGCTGATTGGGAAATATATCTTCCAAGAAAAAATATATGTGCCCAACTGCAATACCTATAATCAACCAGAAATAAAGGATAAAAATTATTATAAAAAAAATCAATGAGTTAGTATCTTTTAGATATAATTATTAAACAATCACGTAATAGCTATATATGAAGACTAAAGAGAATAAACATGAAAGACAGTGACAGAATACATTATCAGGTAAAACAGCTGAAAAAGTAGTGATAAGACACTTACCCAAAAGGTCCACTATAATTGAGTTCCCCAGCAACAAGGAAAACCCCATGAGCACCCAGGGCAGAAAGGGGGCCTGGAAGTTTAGAAGACCAAAGAAGTTCATGCGGACATATGGGTTCCTTCGGCTCCACACGTAGACCAGCATTATTGTGAAGGCCTGGCCTAAAAAAACTAAGCTCACAAACAAACCAAAAAGCTAGCAAATGGCATTAAGGAAAATATCAACATGAAAGCTTACTAGGGAAGACTAAGCAAAAGAGGTAAAGGTTGCCCTTTAGCTAATATCTGAGTTAGAAAAGCTGAGTAGTGACATTTTTAAACTAAAAGAAGAAAAGCCTGAAATTAATTACCCAAGGCATCTAGGCAGAAACTGGCTTGGGCTGAATTATCTGGATTATAGCTACTACAAACTAAAATTCTGCTTTTAAAATTTTTTTACCTATTTTATGTATATGAGTGCCCTGTCTTTATGCACACCAGAAGAGGGCATCAGATCACAGATGGTTGTGAGTCACCATGTGGTTTCTGGGAATTGAACTCAGGACCTCTGGAAGAGCAGTCAGTGCACTTAAACACTGAGCCATCTCTCTAGCCCTAAAATTCTGTTTTTGTGATGCTTTTGCCTTTTTGGGCGACATTAATTCCTCTGACAGTAAGTACTGTGAAGCTCATTCACCACCAACACCTTCACAGGTGCTGAAGCAAAGAGGCTCGAACAAAGCCTTTTGGCACTCAGCACCACACCTAAGTCTGATACACAGAACAAATTCTCCTCTTTTAAAAACTAATGATTTGTATCATTAGTCTTGATGGTGACTTAATACGCATCATCTTACCAACCTGGCTTAAAAGTGAAGTCAACGGTGAAGTTATTCAGATGCTTCAAGATAACCCACCTGGGCTGAAACTTCTTGCCCAGTGGAGCCTCTTATCCAACCTTTGGGTTTGGAAGCTGTCAAGGGGGGCGTGAAATAAATAGTAGCTCCTGAGGCTACAATCTGGAGATCTATGTTTGTCTGTTTGTTCAAAATATCTAGTGACTCACGGGAGACAGACGAAAAACTTGAGGAACAGATGACATTCGTCTGTTCTTTAATATTTTCCTGTATGCTATTTGTTGAAGGATACAGTCATTAAAAATCCACCAAAAAGGAACATAAATACAAAGTCTGCTGTCCGACCTCGGAAAGAGCCTTCTTCTAGCATTCGACAATAACGATATCTTAAGTTTCAAGTTAAGAAAATATTAGGCATACACATATAAAGATAAAATGTAACGAACCACTGAAACATACCTGGGCTTTATACAATTTGTAAATAGTCAAGGTGAAGAGTATTCTCGTTTCTTTTTTTTCCCATCAAGCATTTTAGGCAATGTCAAAACTAGCACCATAGTTTTCAAAGCCTGTCTCGCTGGGATGCTAACTCAAATACTGCATGAACACAGTTCCAATAACTCTTACATCTCTTCCAATTCATGGTGTTGTCTTTCCCACGCTCAACTCTATGTTAATTTGCACCATACTTGGTTTGCTAATTTGGAAGAACGCCCTGCAAAGAAGCCCTGTGTGATAAGTACTTTTCCAGGCTAGGGAGGCTAAGCATCTCTATTTCCTAGTTAATAAAAACTGTAATGAAAAACCTTTCATTAGAAACTTATCAGAATGATATTCTTTGCAGGAATCACAAGAAACCATTTTAGGACATAAGTCCCATCACCCCGAATGGCTCTCTGTGTCCTACAGCTGAGCAGGAGTACTAGGTATAGGAGGAATGACTAGTCAGCACACCCAATTACCACCTGACTCTTCAACTGCCATGGCTCTTCCCGTCTTTAACCAAACCTACAATGTCAAGCCAGCAGATATCCTGACATTGTCTTTTTAGCCTTGCAATCAAAATCCCTACTCTCAGAAACCCATTCCAAAACCTGGGAAAATACTGTTGAGTTACCAATGTTTCAGGCTGTTTTACTACTGTGCCAGCTGGTGCTGATATTATTTTACAAATATGCCTACAATAAATCACAACTTAAGGACACTAATATCTTTTAACAGTTGGAACCTCCTGTATAAACAAAGAGTTACAGTTTCAAATATTATGACCTGATTACAAGCTATAGGCCCAGAAGCCATAGTAAAATGTTATGAAAATAAACAAGAGTCATGGTTCCAACTTATAGTATACACTAAGTTTACATGTATAATATAGCTATATTATATACATACTATATAACCTGAAGTTTTGATGTTGACTCCATTTAATAAAGGATACAGAAAAATCATGTTAAACAAAAAATTGAATCCAACTGGACCAAAAAATAAGAAATTGGTGATTAGCCTCCAGATCTACAAGGGGAATTGGGTGGGGGAGAATCAAGAGAAAGACACATTAAAGTAAAATACATGACCAGGAAACATTTCTATACTAAGATAAAAACAACATTCTACAACTCTGAGGCTCCAAAGTCCTAGGTGGAGCACATTCAAACAGGGCACCCAGTGTGATTCTGCATTTGTTCTGTGCTGCACAGGTTTGCATATGTGTGCATATGCACATGCAGGATACTAATTAGACTGTGAAATTTATATGGATGATAGAACAAAAAACTCAAAACATGATTATCTTCTATTAAACAACACAAAAATCCACACTATGCCACTGAATAAAAGCTAGGTTGGTGTGCAGAACAGAGTGTTCTTATATGTGTAGTTACCATAATCCAAATGAAGAGTTTATAGGTACTAAACATTTCAGGGATTCAGTATGTAAGCTGCCAAGAAATGTTTCTGTATTAGCCACAACATACTGATAGAAAAATTCTAGGATAAACAGTCAGGTTCTGGTTTGAAGCCAACTTCCTTATAAGACAGAATTAAGGCTCCAAGAGACAAGGAAAGATGAAAGGGCAGTCTCACCTGCTCAACATACAACTACTCACAAAGCTTCACATAACTTACTATCATATATGAGATAAGCAAGCAGGCTGGTGTGACCCTCCTCACGTCACAAAATAGGAATTTTAAAACTTATGGCTTGCCCAAGGACATGCAGATGGGTTGAGACTGTGGTAGCAAATCTAGAACTCCTAATCCCAAAGTTAATGCAAGAATTTAACCTTGGCTAGAGATGGCTGCCTATGTCTGTAGTCCTATAGTCCGGGCGGTGGTGGCGCACGCCTTTAATCCCAGCACTTGGGAGGCAAAGGCAGGCGGATTTCTGAGTTCGAGGCCAGCCTGGTCTACAGAGTGAGTTCCAGGACAGCCAGGGCTACACAGAGAAACCCTGTCTCGAAACCTCCCTCCCCCCCCCCCAAAAAAAAACAAGATAAACTATCTGGAAAAAATAGACAAAAACAAAACAAAGAACCTAACCCTAGGCAGTTAAACCAGAATGAAGCAATCCTAGCAAGGGTCACTGGCATCCCGACTTGACAAAGTCAAGGTATCAGAGGACCCTTAACCCTTGATCACTGGTAATTTACTTGTGATAATTAATACTGTCAGATCGGGTCACTCAAGACAAACTCAGGGCATGTCTGTGAGGGAGTTTCTCGACTCAGTCACTCCAGGTGGAAAGGACAACACTGATGAGCATCATTTCATGGGCTGGGGTCCTAGGACAACTAAAATAGGAGGAAGTGAACTGAGCACCCCTACTCATAGCCCATCCTCTGCAAAGGGACCAGCTGCCTGAAGCTCTGAATGCCACAATTTCCCAACCACAATGGACTTTACCAACAAACTGTTAGCCAAAATAAACCCTTTCTTTCTTAAGTTGCTTTGTCAGGAATTCTGTCACAGCAGTGTGAAAAGGAGCCAGCACTCTATTCACAGGCAAACAATACAGAGTTTATAGCATTCTCATGCTAGTGAGGACACTGCACATAAAAAATCCTAAATAAGGGTGAGAGAGGCTCTAACAGGAAAGATAATATATCTGAGTGTACACAAAAGCCCAATCTTGAAATGCAAGCTAGAGTTCAATGGGTACAAAGGGAGTGTAACACATTTGGAAGAGGGGAAAGCATCAATAAAGCAGAATTACAGCCACTGAGATCTTGCCTCCACTTCACCTAGGCTGTGAATGAATGACCATCCTGCCAAGAAAACACACTTCTCTTTAGCATTTTAATCACTGGAAAAAGACTTCTCCAAACTGTAATCTAGAAAGTCAACATTCCGTTTTAGATAACGGTATAAGACCTTTGTTAGTATACTCTGACTTCTAGAAGACAGGTCAATGTTAAAGTTTTACCAGAACTGAGTTTATGAGCTGGACCAGGAGGATTAACAACAGTGATAGGTGTGTCTGGGTGGTAAATGGACAAAATAAAGCTATTCTGTGAGACTCCCTGGGCAGCTAGCTCTCAGTCTATTCCCAAATCACATTATTACTGTTGTTGTTACTATTGTTTGAGTGATGAGACAATTCCTTGATGTGTAATTCAAGGTGGGCTAAGGTTCCTGACTGCTGGGATTATGGCCACATTAGTATTAACGAGTTGTAGTCAAATATAGAATCTCAACACACCAAAAGTATACTAAAAATTATTTTTCTTAAGACAGTGTATCTCTATTCTGCCCAAGCTTATCCAGCACTTTGCCATCCTCCTGGTTACTCTGCCTGAACCTGGCTCCCCCCCGGAAATTCTTTTTTTTTTTTTCCTTTTTTTTTTGGTTTTTCAAGACAGGGTTACTCTGTGTAGCCCTGGCTGTCCTGGAACTCACTCTGTAGAACAGGCTGGCCTCGAACTCAGAAATCCGCCTGCCTCTGCCTCCCGAGGGCTGGGATTAAAGGTGAACCCCTGGCAATTCTAATTTGGTATATGATGAGGAGTTCACAAGTACCTAGCAGCTCTTAAATGATTCTGGAGTCCAACCAGGCTGTGGAATTCCCTCTTTACATCTCAACAAGACTTGTAATCAGAGCTTCCCCTACTGGGTTATGTTTTGAGACTGTATCTGACAGGATTTACTACTTACTAAACAATATGAAAAAAGGTAGTGAAAATATTAATCATAGTTGTTATAGACCACTTACTTGAAAGTGTTTAAAAATTAATTCAGGATTGAAGTATAACTGAAAAGGTGTGATCAATTCCAACTGCTGAAATGGAAAAAGAGCTTCTTGAAGCAGATCAACCGCAAAACACAATTTCAGCATGAACAACAAAGGATTAGTAGAGCTAATGATTTCTGTCCCTTGGAATAAATTTGTCTTGCTTGTGACAGCTGGTAAGAGATTCTTTAGAATTTGCACAACCGTTTTTTATAAACACACAATGTAAGTTTTATGTTGAAATACTTGAGGATACTATAAGGCAAGCGGGTGGTAATATTTTAGAGATAACAGCATCTTTTACAAATCGGTGCGTCACGTGGTCACCCTATCAAACAGCTGGGTGAGACAACTTGGAATAAGAGGTTTAAGACCCTACTACTATTAGGATTAAATACAGGCGGCCAGTTACTTATATCCACAGGCCCCATCTTTTGAAAGATGTTTCTAGAAAACTCGAGATTTCTATACTCAATATAATAGTCTGTGAACCTAGCGGACCTTACTCCCACTAGTTACCTGGACACAGCTAGACCTCTCAGACACATTTTTGGGTGGATGGCTCCCGCACTTCTGATTTGCTACAGGTCTGGATTTCATCTGTCTGAAACTGACCTGGCCCTTCATGAAGGAGCACACCCTTCTCAGGTCACTGGCTTGGCACCCTTGGGAATATCCCAAACCCTAGAGTCAGCTCCGGATGTCCCCACCCACCCCTGGGACCAGACCCACTGGGCTTCTCCGCGGCCCAAACCCGTTTTCTGAAGACGCAGTCATAGCTAGCCTGGAAAAAGAGGATGTGGCGCCACAGCTGCTCACCACGGCCGCGGTGGTGAGGACGCAGGCGGTAGTGTAGGCGCGGCTGACCGGCGGGATCTGCAGGTACTCCAGCCGGAGGCTCTGGTACGCCATCTTTCCCACCGCGCCTGCCCCCCTTCCCCTTCCGCCAGTATGCCAGGCGGCGGGGCGGACTCAAAGCTGGCGGCGGGGCGGACTCAAAGCTGGCGTCGAGCCTACCCACTACTGTCCAATCAGCGCTGCGGACTCAGACAGCCACCAATCGCTGGTGCTTTGGGGCCGTTCATTCACCAATCAAGAGTTGCGCCTTTGCGTCGGCCCAGCCTTACTTCTCCGCCTACCAACGCAGAGAGACAGTACCAGTTCCTTCCGCCAATCCCTGCCGGCCACAGCTAGCTTTCCCGCCTTGTCTCTTTCCTTTTACCAATCACAGTCCCCCCTTTCGACCCACGGCTAGCCAATCAGGAGTGCGATCCATCCCGCCTTTGCGTTCGTTCGCAGAGGCAGGTCTCAGTCGATTCTGAGGAGCCGGTGTTGCCGCCTTCTTCCAGCAGCTCGGTGTAGTTTGAAGGAAGTGGCGGGAAGCCGGTGAGTGGCGGACTCCATCACTCCCGAGCTCGCTTCGGTAGGGCTGTGTGCTAAGGAGGAGCGGAAGGGGTGGAACCGGAGGATTAGCGTCAGGGCGGCGGAGCGGTCTGTAAGGAATCCCACAGGTCCGGCTTGGCTGGGCCGACCTAGAGTTCCCAGCATGCATCGCGGCCGCGGGGTGGGACAGGAGCTGGAGCGGCCGGAAGCGCTTCCCGTTTTGCGGTTTCTGGGCCTTGTCTGTGTTGGTCGTAGGCTCTGAAGTCCGTTACATTCGTCAAGACGGTGTGGGAACCTCCCATGTTTATCTTCAGCCGCAGGAACTCTAATCTAGCAGAGAAGAGACGGTAGATGAGTTCAAAGCACTGAGGGGAAAGCGAAGGAAGTAGTGGCTGGTTCTTCAGGGATGTATGTTCGAACTGGCTCTTGAATCTGCGCCTAATGCGTGCCTACTTGAAGGAAAGAAAATAGGATTCGGTTGGGTTGGAGCAAAGACTATCCTGGTCGTGGCAGACGTATTCAGTAAGTTGTAAAGAAGCATTAAGAAAATGTGACTGTCAAGACTGTTAGGAACCAAGTAAAAAGCTGGAGAGAATGGCATTTAGAAGTAAGCCTGAAGTAAGTAATGACACCGCCCTGTGTCTCCTAGTCACTCTGAAGGCTGAAACCAGAGGATTTGTTGCATCCTGAAAGTCTAGTCCAGTGTGGACAACGTAGAGGAGAGTGGGAGCAAACACAGTAGAGTGGTCTTAGCAACTTGATGGTAAAACTGCATTTTTATAGCTACTGCCTTGTCATAGCATTGTCAGTGTCTAGCAGAGAAAAGGCAAAGTTGGAACTTTTCTCAAAACTGGAAGTTTGGATGTAGGAATTTGGTTATATATCAGATATCCAAGATTGTTGAGAACTTTGAGGCAAAGTTAGAGTGCAAACTTAAGAGAATTATAGGGTACAAGTTGTCAGTAGATTGGCCCATCATCTGGGTGATTCATAACAGATGACTATCCTATTGGAGAATGAAAATATAATCTTCTAGGAAAGTCATCCCAATATAAACACTATATTTGGAGATGGAGGGTGGAGGTAGTTTCAGTGTCCAAAACAGTATGTGAAGCCAGATGGTTTTAGTTTTTAAAATACAATGTGGGGCTGAGAATCTAGTGCGAGAGTGCTTAGCTAGTATATAAAAGGCCCTGGGCATACTTCTTAGCTCTATAGGAAAGAAAAACAAGTTTATGACTACCAAATTCACAAAAGTTAGAGTATTGGCAGATACAAGACGTTCTGGTCTACGCCAAGTGAGTGTAAACCGGCTTAGATGTTCTGAGAATGTTTTGGCAATGTTTAGTGACATTATATATCCAGATATGTGACAAGTCCCCCAGAAGATATCATAGAAAGATCTCCACTATTAGCTGACATAATCTGTTATGATTAGATCAGTTAATACCTCCAAGGCTCCTAGCAATTAAGGTGAAAATGTAGAACTGCTTTAAGACCCTATTTTGAAATACAAAGGATGTTTGTCTTCCTGTACTAGTTATACATAAGCAAAACCAATTTTCTAATCCATCAGTTGTGAGTATAAAGAACATCCTGTAAACGCAGATTTCTAACATTGATTAAACAAGAACAGATGCTGCTAAGGTTGCATCCTTTAGTGGGATAACTAACCACATCTCACTACTCAGATGACTTTGTCATTGTGTTAGGGCAGTGGGGAATGACTTACTCTCATTACCAAGTTAGAGTGAAGACACAGACACAAAGTACACATATTCCACTTGAAGTCTTGAGTAGCTGTTCTCTTATAGATTTCTAAAAGGTGGTTATTGTGTGGTTGTAGTCATGACTCAACAGTAAAGAGCCCACGCCGCTTCTTCCAGAGGACCTGAGTTTGCATTCTAGCACATGTTCAGTGCAAGTCTGGCTCCAGTCCATCTGACACCCATTTCTGGCTTCCAGGGGCACCTATATGCATGTGGTACAACACATAGGCATATGTTCACATATAAATAATAAAATCAAATCTTTAAAAAATTATTGTACAAAACTAAAAGAACTTAAGTATTCTTAGATGACCCAGTGACTGAATAGAAGGTAGTAAACAAAAGACAAAATTAAAAAGATGAGGTCTGATAAAGGAACTGCCAAATAATTAAAAAATGAACAGTAAAGTTTATTCCAACTATAATGCAGACTCTTCTGACTTTAAGGTTATATCATATGGCATGCTTCTGAATTTGTTCCCAACAAAGTCTCTTAAATGTATCTTTAATTTATAGATCTGTGCAATGTCTGGCATTAAAGGATCATACAAACTTGTATCACAGAAGAGATCCACAAATGGATAAAAGTAATTTAGAAATAGAGTAGGAGATCACTGGTTACCATTACTGTTACTGTTTGAGATCTCTTGCAAATGTAGCCTTAGGTGGTTTGAAGGTAAGAGAGTTTGTCAAAGAATATTGTGCCTTGATATGGACTGTCATTAATCTTATCATTTTGGCTTGCCAGCAAAGCATATCCTTAGCTGCACCTGTAGAATCTTACATTGGAGTATCAAGGACCAAATCAAGCCTCATTAATCTATTTCAGTGTCATAGTCTGACTTTTACCTGGTTCCTCACTATCTTTTTTTTTTTTTAATGTGTATATGTTTTGCCAGCATTTAAATATATTCACCATGTACGTTCCTGGTTTCCTCAGTGGTCAGAAGACGACATTGAATTCCCAAGAATTGGAGGTGCAGACAGTTGTGAGCCAGTATGTGGGTGCTGGGAACTGAACCTGGGTCTTACACAAGAACAGCTAGAGCTCTTAACCACCGAGTCATTTCTCCTTCCCCGCATTTGTTTGTTTGTTGTTTAATAATATTATTTATTTATTTGTTTATTCATTTTCAGTTTTTTCGAGACAGGGTTTCTCTGTTTAGTCCTGGCTGTCCTGGAACTCACTTTGTAGACCAGGCTGGCCTCAAACTCAGAAATCTATCTGCCTCTGCCTCCCAAGTGCTGGGATTAAAGGCGTGCGCCACCACTGCCCAGCTTAATTTTTTTTGAATTGTATGTAAATGAGTGTTTTGTTTACATGTATGTATATGCACTATGTGTGTACCTGGCCTCCTAAAGAGGTTAGAACAGGACATTAGATCCCCTAGAACTGGAGTTATGGATGGTTATGAGCCACTATGTAGGTGTTGGGAATTGAACCTGGGTCTTCTGCAGGAACAAGTGTTACTGACTGTTGAACCATCCCTCTAGCCCAGTTTCTCACTATCTTAAGACATTTTAAAAATTAATTTATTTTTGTTTTTTTGTGTTTTGAATGTTTGCCCGCATGTATGTGTGCCACACTGTGTGTAGTTCCTGAGGTGGGCGGTGTCAAATCCCCTGAAACTGGCATGATGTATTTAGTAGTTGTAGGAGGGAGAGTAGTAGGCAGCAGTGGGTCCAGGAGACAGAAGAGTGGGGTCAGAGAAGACAGTTGGTTCTGGCAGAGAGAAGATGGAGAGGGGGGCTAGAGAAGAGAGGGATTGAGAGAGTGAGAATGGGAGGCAGTTGAAAGTGAACTGGGCTAGCAGACTGAGAGGAGAAGACAGTGACAGATGAGCCAGGAGAAGCTGAGCTGAGACAGAGAAGATACAGTTAGGAGACAGATAAAAAAGAAGAACCCATGAAGAACTCACAAACAAAATAGCTAAAAAGATGGTGGGGGGGGGAGAATAAAAGCTATGATTGTGAGGTCTGGGCCCTCTGCTAGAGCAGCAAGTGGACTTAACTGCTGAGCTTCCCTTCAGCCTGGTTCCTCATCATCTTGATGTGTGCTCACAAGTTTGACTAGGTTTCTTGATTAGTTGGTTGGTAGGGAAGGACTGTCTTATTTTACACTGAGTATCAGTCCTCCTAACACTGCAGTTGCACAGGTCTAAGGGGAATGGGTTTACTTCCATATATGATTGACTTTGTGCTACCCTTTCCCTTCTCCTTTTTGGAACAGCACCTTCTTACTAAATTGACCAAAGGTTGCATAGGGCATGGATGTGGGCCATGGGCTGAGAGGGAGGATAGATGAGTAGATGAAACCCTTAAAAGAAGAATTAAAAAAAAATAATAACATTTCTGGTAGTAAGATGCTTGAACCAGTACCAGGGATATATGCAGCCGATTGATAGGATTTTACCTAACGGGTATGATACCCTAGTTCAGATCTCAGCATTTTTTAAAAAAAGCACTAGAACCCAATGAAGTGTTTGTCACAAAGCATGGGCACTTTATCTGGAATATATGTATACTATTATGGTCAGAGTCAGTCAAGTAAATGAGCATAATAATATGAAGTGACAAGGACATTAAAATGTAATTTGTGTATATGAGACTATTTGCGGGGGCTGGAGAGGTGGCTCTATAGTTAATGGCTCGTGCTGCCCTTGTAGAGGACCTGAGTGGGATTCCTAGCACTCACATCTGTCTGTAACTCCAGGTCCAGTGGACCTAACACCTGCTTTTTTGTGGACATCTTCATGTATGTGTACATACACAGATAGATACATGCACATACTCATTAAGAATGAGTTCTAGGTCAGCCAGACCTACTTGTCTAAAAACAACATCAGAAATTTTAAGAGTATAGTTCTAGCATCCTGCTCCTTGGGAGGCTAAGGTAGAAAAATGGAAAATTTGAGGCTAGCCTAAGCAACATAGTGATGCTCTATGTCAACAAAACAACAAAACCCTCATAGGAACATAATCTATGAGAAGTGTTCAGGAAGTAAAACTCTAGTCTAGAGATAATCTGTGAACAACACTTCAAAGAGAGACTCTATTTATATAGTCGTATAGTTATTACCTGTGTTTTAAAACCAATGCATATGTAAGTTTTCAAGGGTAATTGTATCCTGACTTCTTGTAAGTTGTCCATGCCATTGACTATACTTTTTTTTTTTACCAGTTAATTCTTTAAAAAATTCATCTGGTAGTTGAAGTAGCAGCTTGTAGATTACATTAAGGGCCCTTACCTGGGAGTGCCAAGGTTAAGTAAGCTCCCATGGCCATAAGGAAATGGGATAACATGGTTGTAGATGCTTATACTAGAAAGAAATGCCACTCAGATCCTTGAAACAAGTGAGGGTATAGGTCCTTTCATCGGATTTTTATCAGATGGCTAGGATAGAAGATAAGGGAACTGAGGACATTTATAATGAGGTAATTAAAATGGTAGAACATAGGGCCTAAAAGGAGTGGGGGAGGAAGTTAGATGGGAGGACTGGGAGCAAGAAAGCAAAGGTTGAAGGCAGGGATGGAGTGAAGGAAGATTTTGGGAGGTGTGATGTGAATGACAGTTAGACTAGCATGGGAGCTGTTGAAGATGTAGCTAAGTCAGTAGAGTGCTTATCTGGGCCCTAGGTTCTAGCACCACATAAAATGTTGGGCTTGTTGTACTCCTAGGATCCCAGCATTCTGGTGGTAGAGGCAGAAGGATCAAAAGTTCAAGACCATCCTCAGCTACATCCCAAGTTTGAGGCCAGCTTCAGCTACATGAGACCCTGTCACAAATGAAAGAATTTGAGGCCAACCCATAGACTACACAGCAAGGAATTGTCTTGAGAGGTTGGTATATAGGGGGTGGGATAGGGTGGGGAGGGAAGAGCCACATGTAGATCACTGAAGCTCAGAAGACTGGGTCTCTAGGCATTGAGCCCATTTATTTAAACTTTGAAAGTTGCCCAAGATAACAGAATTGAGGTTGAGCTTGTGCCTAAGTCTTCAGTAATGCTAACTGAAAGAAATGAATAATAAAGAGGATATGGCTTTCCTATATTTGACTCAGATAGGCAAGGGCTGCTTCTGTCTTTCTGTGGACAGTTAAGGCTGGAAGAGACTTCAGGTATCAAAGGAGCACTCCTTAGTTTTTATTTGCTTTCTTTGTTGATTTGCTCATCAGTCATGAGGTTTGTTACTTTCTGCTGGTGATAATGTCCAAATGATTTTTTTTTTTCTTTTTATACTTGCAGGTTTTCACAGTTGAGAACACAAAGCAGGATGTCTGTGGATCCGATGGCCTATGAGGCCCAGTTCTTTGGCTTCACACCACAGACTTGCCTGCTAAGGATCTACATAGCATTTCAAGACCACCTGTTTGAAGTGATGCAGGCTGTTGAACAGGTTATCCTAAAGAAGTTGGAGGGCATTCCAGATTGTGAGATTAGCCCTTTCCAGACTCGTAAATGCACAGAGAAGTTTCTTTGCTTCATGAAAGGACGTTTCGATAATCTTTTTGGCAAAATGGAACAGCTAATTTTACAGTCGATTTTGTGTATTCCCCCAAACATCCTGCTTCCTGAAGATAAGTCTCAGGAGATGAATCCTTTCAGTGAAGAAAAATTCCGTCTTCTCAAACAGGAAATCAAAGAATTACAGGAGAAATATAAAGTTGAATTATGCACTGAACAGGCCCTTCTTGCAGAATTAGAGGAGCAAAAAACTGTTAAAGCCAAACTCAGAGAGACCTTGACTTTCTTTGATGAGCTTGAAAACATTGGCAGATATCAAGGAACTAGTAACTTTAGGGAGAGTTTGGTGTCCCTGGTCCAGAACTGCAGAAAACTCCAGAACATTAGAGACAATGTAGAAAAAGAAAGCAAAAGACTGGAAACAGTAATGTCTCAATAGTGAAAAGAGCGACCATGTAAATAGGTAGCTTTTCTTTGTTTGCTCTATGTTTAAGGTCTTTTGGGGCCACATTCCCCTCCTTCCCTAGGTTACTCAAAGCAAATCAGCAGATCTTGTAAATTGCAGGCTCCAGTTCAGATTTCTAAAGCAGAACTTGTGTTCATTTGCTTTTCTCCCCCTGGAACTTGGGTTCGCTGCCCTCACATCTGGTAATGTCTCCTGTTCTTTTGGGATTGTATTCATTTTGCTGTTAGGGATGTTTTAGTATGATTTCAGGAGGGGATGGAATCTTTATGGAGCTGGATGTTTCTGCTCATTTTTATTGTATAAACCAGGTATTCACAGAGTATAACCATGAGGTACATCAGGGACTAATAGAGCTAGGCTGAGGATATAGCTCAGTGGTAGAGTATACACAGCATGTGGGTGTCTCAGGATTTAACACACCACACTGGAGAGAAGGAAAAGGAAATCAAGGGGAAGCAGGGCACAGCAGAGGGGATCAGGGATATGGGATGCCGTGTAGTGCAGTATTAAAGGGGCATGTCTGACTGATAATGTAAGATTCAAGTCAGGCTTAGAAAGCCTTACCCTTGCGCCTATGGGATCATCCTAGGCAAAGAAAATAGCAGAAAACCCATAGGGTAGAGCATATTAAGGAATTCACACAGCTAGAACAGATATGGACAGTGTAGGAAACAGTATATACCTGTCATGTTCCATTCTATTTTTTGTAAGACAAGCAAGGGCTGATGATATGGGTCAGCGGGTAAAAGTACTTGTAATATAAGCCTGGTGACCTGAGTAGGCTCCCCAGAACCTACTTAAAGATGGAAAGAAAGACTTCACAAAATTGTCCTCTGACTTCTAAAGGTACACTGTGGCATGTACACTCCCATCCCCCACATCATGTGTACACACACAGTGATTGATATATATATCTTTTTCTTAAGAGAAGCAAAACCTCTGTGTATGTGTGAGTGTGTGTTACTAGAAACTGACTCCTATCTGAGTTTCATGCACACTATTGATCCCAGTACTCAGGAGGCAAAGGTAGGTGGACCTCTTGTGAGTTTAGCCTGACTTACATAAAGAATTACAGGGGAGCCAGGACTAAAAAGACCCCATCTCAAAAAACAAAAAGAAAATAAAGCCCAAATGTGATTGATGACACTTGTTATATTGGTAAAGCAGACTTTATTCTGGACTCTTAAGTTGGATATTGGGACCATTGCAGGAGGATTTTTCGTTAAGGGAGAGATTAGATTCTGAATATAAGAAGGATAAGAAGTTGGGAATGAGCAGCTAAGGGTCAGAATGGGACTTGTTGGGGCAAAGCGGAGATGGAAAATTACTAAAAGGGTTGGTGTAAGGGGTTTGAATGTATCCCACAAAATTCATGTTAAAACTTGACTTCTTGGTACACTGTTGAAGTTTATACTTTGATTCATGACAGTACTGTGGGAACAGGAGTGTTCTTTAGGGTGTTGGTTTCCATTAAAAGTTTGAGTTCAGGTCCTGCTCTGGCATGATCTCATCCTTAAACACCTCTACTACTATGGGAAGAGACAGCAGGAAGGCATTTACCTTAACTTTGGACGCTACCTATAATAAATATTCTCTATATGTGTAATAAACAAATACTTCAGTATTTACATACTACCTTATTGCTTAATATATGTAAAGAGATGTAAATCAGCACTGGCTTTTGTGGGAGAATGCTTAAAGAATGATGCTGTAGCCAAAGATATTTCTACTTTGGTCATGAGCCCTTTGTGATCGTAATCCTTTTGACTGACTAAAGACAATGTGAGAGGATTAAACACCCAACTACTTTATTAACCAGTCATTTGTGGGGCAAGTGGAACTGTGTCACCAGATAGAAAAACTGGTAAAGTTGAGCAGATTAATAATCCCAGCAATTCTCATAAAATTGAGAATGGTAGGTGTTTGAATCTACTCCCAACCAGAGTCCTGGAGTGTGACAACACTGCACTAAGAGGACCATGACAACTGGTTGCATAGCATAGAAACTCAAGAGTTCTCAGTGCTAATGAAGTTATCTATATAGGCCCAGAGGGTCTAACCAATAAACTTCCTTTCCTGGACATTCTTTCCTGCAAAAGGTATTTAATCTCTGGTCCATTCTGAGTAAGTATATAAGTTTGTATCCTTTTTCACCATGAATAAATAGTTTGGACAGGCAAGGACTGTTTTGTTCCTTAAGGACTGCCATGGAGGGAAAGCTTTTGTCATACCAAGCCATGCCTAAGCCTCCCAGAGAAGGCCCCTCCCACACTCCTGGCCCCTTCAGTTAAGCCAGATTCCTTCTGCCTGGCACTCATCTCAGGCCTGCAGCCCCTGACCCTCTCACCCACCTTCTCCTCGTTCCCAGCATCATCTGGGTGCTGTGGAGTTTGAGAACCACAGCCTCGTCCCAGGCTCCACCATTTTGTATCCAGAGAAATATGGGCTGGGGCCTATCTCTTAGTGGTATCACAGGAGCCTGGCATCTCAACAGGCAGAATGGAATGTAGCCTAGTGCCCCCGTGTTTCACGATATTGTTGTTCTGACATCCCAGCAGTGAGGGGAAATATAGAACCATAGTTTTCCATCATGGCCCAGCCAGTATAGCACTTTTATTAGTAATTTAGCTTGGACTGGGAACTTGCTAATTGATTGGGATAAGGAAGTAGTTTAAAAAACAAAACAAAACCTCTTGGCTTTGGTACAGAAGAAATGTTTCTATTTCCAGAACAGATCTTTGCAAGAGCAAGAACCTAGTGGTGGTAAGCACTTGGAGTCCAGCAAGAGACCTTGGAGAAACGGCAATCTCCTCTATGGCTTTTTTTGTTGTTTAGTTGGTTTTTGTTTTGTTTTGCTTGAGGCAAGGCTTCATGTGCTTAGATTGGTCTCTACTTCCAAAATGCTGGGATTACTATACCTGGCTTAATGTGACTTTTTACTTAGATAAAAATTATCACATTTATTTCCAATTTAGCACATTGGAAAACTAATATAGTTGAATGGGGGAATCCCTCAAAGATACATTTGTCTTTTAATTTCTGGGACTTTTAAGTGTTGCCTTAAAGAAAGAGGGTCTTTGTAAATATAATTAAGTATGAAGAGATTATTTTGAACTATCTTGGTGGGCCCTAATCCAGTGATGATAAAATATACCTTCAAATGGAAGATTTGAGATGTAAGACATGTTGTTTTGTGACCTAGACGGTTTGGAGTACTACAGCCACAAGGTAGAAGAGGCAGAGCACAGATTTAAGAGTTTCCAGCAGCGGCCCTGTAGACACATTGCAGATTTTCGGCCTTCCACAGCTGTGACAATACATTTTTGGTGTTCTGAGTTTCTGAGGTTTTTTTTTTGTTGTTGTTATTGTTTTTTTAAATAGCAGCCATGGACCTAGTGAGGTCAGAGTAAGATAACTAATAAGGGTATAGGGTACCTGTTAGGAAAATAAAATCTGAGAGTTTTTGTACTGTCTCAGCAAAGTTCTAATATCTCTTTCAAGCATAATATTGTTTCATAATCAGAAATAGCTTCGTGTATTCGTATATCTGTTCATCACTGACAGCTTAGAACAGGACTCTTGCCCCAAACAATTGGCACTGGGTCAATTTTGATCTGCTGGAAGTAGATATCTGATACTTTACCTGCCCACAACATCCATAACACTTCAGTTTTTATTTGAGAGGTTATTTTCATATTGTCTGATAAGTTGTCCCTTTTGGCCAAAAGTAAGTATGTGATCCCAGCTAGGTCAATAAGAATATAGAATTTTCAAAATACATGTTTTGGGTATTAGGGACTAAACCTAGCTAGAGTGTTCACACTAAGCTATACCACTCAACTATACTCCTGCATTCCTGGAATTTGAGCAACATAAAAGGATGGGTATGTTTGATATTTAAGATTTTTATTTTATGAGTGTCTTGCCTATGTATGCATGACCCTGCAGAGGCCAGAAGAGAGTGTTGGATCTTTAGAACTGGAGTCAGGGAAGGCTAAACCCTGTCCTCTAAGAATCGGGAGTGCTTTTAACTGCCAAGTCCTTTCTCCAGCTCATAGGTAATTTTTTTTTTATGGTGAAACCCTAAAAGGATATTTATTATTAGGCAGGAAAAGACCTGAGAATTTGGACAAGGCAACCTCAAAATTGGCATATTGCTGAGAATCGGTATAGGAAAGCAGTCACCTATAAAATAGTGGAGAGATGCATGGTCACTGTGGGAAAACCTAACAGGAAGGTGTGCCAGACATGATGATGCTGAGGCAACCTGGATGATGGGAGAACAGAGGTTAGGAGATACAGGCCACCCAGCACTTGGGAGGTAGAGGAGGCAGATCTCAAAGTTCAAGGCCAGCCTGGTCACAGAAGAGTGAGCAGGTGTAAGGAACACAGCTCAATAAGAGGCAATATTAGAGTATGGGAACAAAAGTAATTGAATCATGGTTATGAGTGGGCTGATGTACGGTAGGTGAATGCTAAAGGCTGGAGTACAACAGTGGGGGGACAATATTTGTGGGACTAATACATTAAGAAATAAGGGACAATATAGGTTATTTGTTTTTGCTTTACAGGGTATGGAACCTAGGGTTCATAACATTGAACTATATCCCAGACTGGGGCTGAATATTTGAGATTTAAAATTTTTATTTATCTTTTTGTATGCCATTTGTTTGCTGGTGCTTGTGAAGGCCAAGAGGGTATCAGACTCCTTGGGCCTGGGATTAATGGGTGATTGGGAACTGACCAACACAGGTAATCTTACTTGAGCCCTCTGAAAAGAACTTCAAGCAGTCTTTTGTTATTTGATTGGTTGGTTTGGTTTGGGAGTGGGGCGAATGGATGGGTGTTATTTTCTCTTATATTTCAAGGTAACATCCATTAGTGAGGGAAGTTGGGGCAATTTTAAGCCAGGAATCAGAAACTGAAGCAGAGACCACTGAAAGGTGCCACTTAACTTTCTATGACTTGTTCATCCAGCTTTTAATTTTTAAATTAAAATATAGTTATAATTTCTCTTTCTTTCCTCTCTTTCCCATGTCCCTCTTTTCAAATTTATGGTTCTTTTGTTAAATTGTTGTTTTACACACACACACACACAGCCTGTTGAGTGTTGTTTGTATGTATAAGCTCACCCATGATACCTCAACAATATAGCTGCCTAAACAAGATCTGAACAAAGGCACCACTAATGCACATGCTAACATGAAGCCGCAGAGGGGTGAGGGTAAGGCGAATCTCATTGGTACCACCCATAGACAATTACAGGTAACTAAGGAATGCTGAGAGAATATGAATGAATATTTAGTCTTCCCCAGGGATGGGCTCCTTAATTGACTATTACCATGCAACAAGCATTCTAACTGGCTGAGCCATCCCCAGTCTGGACATTGAAACCAATGTTAAGATTTGAGAGGTAATAGGGCTAACAGTGGTATAGTTGGTAAAACTAAATGCTTGAATTTGGGGTAGAAAATGGATCTTCAATATCTGGAAAATCTCATGATACCATGGAATAATAACAGATGTTGAGAAATGGATACTTTGGTTTGGGGACTCGTGGAAGGAATTTGCTGTTGGGATTAGAGGATACAATCATACCTAGGACTGTAAAGTGAGAGACAATAGGGAGTGTGTTTTTGGAAAGAATTAGCCCATATATAGGCATCTAGTGGGGAGCAATGCTAAACGTCAGTGCTAAATCCAGCATCCACGGGTACAACCGGAAACTGGCAGAACTTTTTTGGTACTTCGGAGATGTAATCTGGGGGAACATTTCCATTGATAGTTAGAGGAGATTACTGTAAACAAGCTGTCATCAGGGAACAGTGGGTGTCAGACTTGTGGCATTTAAAGTGCAAAGAAGCAAAATACCAAATCACATGGGGATATGGGATCAGGGAAGACCAGAACAGTGAAGGAAGGCCCTTCTATTTGAAAACAATTTTTTTTTTTTGTTTTTTTTTTTCGAGACAGGGTTTCTCTGTGTAGTCCTGACTGTCTTGGAGCTCACTCTGTAGACCAGGCTGGCCTCAAACTCAGAAATCCGCCTGCCTCTGCCTCCCAAGTGCTGGGATTAAAGGCGTGTGCCACCACCGCCCGGCTTGAAAACAATTTCTAAAAACTCAACCTGGGTCATTCACGGAGCAGATCCAGAGCTTAGCTGAGGGACTGTGCTGGGTAAAAAGCCCCTTGATAGGGAGGCAAGTGGGGATTCTAATACTGAGCAGTGGGCAATGATACCATGTGGCAAGGTCAGACTGCTGTTAGGGGATTGTGGACATAGGAATCTGGACATAGTGCTAGATGCCACAGAGGGGCCTGTATAGCTATTTGGTTTGGAGAGATTCTGTACCTAGAAATGCTGTGTAATCAAGTCAGCTTTACAGGGATAGTGGGAATGTTTTAAAGAAAAGGGAGTGAAATCTAGAGCAGAAGAGGGAATCTGTCAAGGAGCATCATATAGTTGGGAGTTAATGGACAATTGAATACAGAGGAGACTGAGAATATGATTTATTCCATCAGATATACTGCATTTATAGACATTTCCAGAGTATAGCAGTGTTAAAAGTTTTGCATTTGGACAGCTGACATGAATAACGAGTGGGTAGGTGAATAACCTCCAAAAGTGAGCTCTGGTATTCACTTTTTTGAGTCTGAGATGACAAATTTCAGCAAGAACTCTGTTACTGACAGTCCTTAATCCCAGCCCCTTCATCTTGATACCACAGCTTCAGAAGGCCTCCAGGCTGAAATGAAGTCACCATAGAATTCTCTAGCACAGTCCTATGGACCGCCCACAAAGGAAAGCCCTCAGTCTCATCTCATGGAATACACGAATTCTAGGCCTCCATCTCTGAAGACCTGTGGCCTCCTGTTCCACACAGTCCAAAAACCCGTCTTGAGCGTTGGCTTTCTGGTGGTCAATTCTGCTTACTACAGGCCGTGGGTCCTTCTGGTAGCCACAAATCCTAAAACGGGAAAAATACACAGCCCGCATCAGCCCCAGCTCCTGAAGGTGCAGAATCATCTTGACAAACGCCACTCACCTCCTCCAGCATCCAGCCATATCCGCTGCTCTCCCAGGTCCGCCAGCTTGGTGCTCAGAGTCCTAGAACTAGGCACAACTTGCTCATCCCGGGGTGACGCAGCATCATGAGGCTCCAGCACTTCGAGCCAGGGTGCTGACTCTACTCTCAGAGAGGCCGCAGGCTCCGGTCTGGTTCATCCTTTAAACAGAAGGCTGGACTCTGTGTTCTACAAACACGAAAATGCTGGGCCTTCACGTCACAAAGTGGTAGGATGCAGAGACATCCTAATTACAAAGGGAGTTCAATTCAATCCAATCCAGAATTGTACTAATTGCACTCAATGTACGGGTGCAAGCAACACAGCTATTCCATTGCCTATAGCGACTCTGGACTGTCTGATGAACAATTAGACAAAGCGACAACAAAGAAAAGAAGCATTGAACGCTAGATGAAGGGGATGCAGCGCGTTTCCGAAACAAAAGGCTACGCTTCTCTTTCTCCTCCCTTCCCCTCCCCTCCCCTCGACTCTGCGCCCACCCCGACGGGCCCTGACTGCTTAGGCAAGCTGCAAATGGATATAGGTGAAGATGCAGGAGGTGATGGAGAAGGCGATGGCCGCGTAGATGAAGATGGACAGGTGCGGGAAGTGGTCTAGGTAGCAGCCCTCTTCCACCGGAGGTTCTTCTTCCTTGGGCTGTGGACGCACGGCGGCCTTTCGGGACAGCCCAGCGCGGGTTCCCGGAGCCCTCCCGCTTGAACGCCGTCCAGATTTCCTGCCAGCCGAGGATGCAGACTTAGGTGCAGGGGCAGTGTGGCCCTCCTCCAGGGAAGGCTTATCGAACAGGCCCTCGTACTCAGGATCTGAGTCGAAATACATCTGCTCTGGACCCAAGGGCTTGCGCGAAAAGGGACCTTTAGCCATGGGCGCAGAGCACGGTTGGATAAGCTGCTGAGACTAAGTGGCGAAGTCCTTACTGGGTCGCAGTGCAGTGGGCGGTGGCCCGGACTGCAGCAGTATTTCTATACCCTGGGTGGGTGGGGGTGATAGAGGCGGAGCCAGCAGAGCAGGGGCCCTCTACAGTCCGGGGCCTCTCTGCCCAGACAGCACTTTCTCTGGCTCCTCCTTTCCGCCCACAGCCTGTTGCAGAGGTTGGCCAGCCAGCTTCTAACATCTCTCAAGTCTTGGCCGCAGCAAAGTCTATCTCCATAGCAACGAGACTGTGGTGCAGGGGAGGAGGTGAGAGACGTTGGGATCTCCCAGCTAGTAAGCGGGGCTTGGCAGTCTGGAAGCAGAAATGCAGGGGACAAAGCACCAAGCTGTGTGGGGAGGCTTCCCCAGGGTTTTGTTTCTTCTTTCCAAAGACTTGAATAATGTAAGATCTTAAAATTTGATAGACACACAAACACATTTAATGAGATGATGCACAGATACGCAGTTTTTTTAACCTAAGGATATTGCATTGTTGCGTTGAGAACCACGTACATGAAAATCAGCGAATAAAGGCCAACTGACAAACTGTTAGCCATTTACTCTGATAACTCGATATCAAATATTGTTTTTCCCTCACTATCTTCATTCCTTCATTCCCTTCCTTCCCCGTCCCAGGCTGAACTCCTTATCCCTTTCTGGCTCCAGCAGATGTATGTGTTTGTGTAATGCATGAAAAACTGACACAGTCTTGTAGGAAAAAAAAAGGGCGGGGGAGGGGCGGAGCTTAACTGTGTACAAACTCAGGAGACTGAGGCAGAAGGGGATCACGAGTTCCCGTCCAGCCTGGATGTATAATGAGGCTCTGACTCAAAAGACAAAACCAAACAAAACAATCTAACAAAACCAACATCACAATAAAACTTTCACGAACCAAGGGTCCAGAAGTAATGCAGGCAGACTTACCTTTTCCTCCCTCTTCCTCCCTCCCCTCACTGCTAACTATATAGCCTATTTTCACATTCTTCGTCTGCTTCATTGGTGCATTTCACACGTGACTGGAAACAAATCTCAGGCAGCAGCAAGGTGACTCAGTAGGTTAAAGGCACTTGCCACCAAGCCCGAGAACCTGAATTTGATGCCTGAGATTCACATGATAGAGAGAACTGACGCCTACAAATTATCCCCTGAACTTCTATGCTATGTGATGGACGTGAACATGCGCTCACATATTATACATTAAACATACATGCACACACTATTTTTTAAAGTGTTGAGAAAACAGTGTCCTTTCAGAAAAACCAATCTATTTCAGAAAAAAAAAATCTATTCCAAAGAGAAAAATAGAAATAAAAAGGAGCCCATTTCTCACCTTCCTTCCCAGTCAGACTCTTTGGTACCTTTGACACTTGAGGGATACCACTGATACCTTCAGTACTTGATGGGTACCACTATCTCCTGGCTCCTTTGTTGTGCCTGAGGTTCGAAGGCTGGTTGTCAGTCCCTTGTAGGATTTGGGGAGAGCAATCACACGATTTGTTTGGGCCCTTGTTGTGTTGGAGGAATCCATTGGCAAGCCTGTCAGTATCAATAGAACTGACGCCTGCCAGACAGCTCATACTAGTTCATCCAACAGAACCCAGGATGGAGGTGTTGAAGTATTGTGACCAGAGCGCTGTGTCTCAATCTCAAAGCTTTCAGGATTCCATGCAGCAGTAGTAAGTCCCACTCGGTCGTGGTATCACACTGATGTTTGTTGAGTAAACAACATGATACAGTGAGTGAGTTGGCTGTTGGCGGCAAAAGGCTACATTCTCAGAATTTAGCAGCTCAGATAAGAGCCTCTCCTAGGGCAAAGAGAACACGGGATCCTCAGCTAGGCTGTTGGATAGAAGGGTGGAGAGTCTTTAGAGGATAGTCTGACAGTTTTTTTTTTTAAAAAAAAACAAACATTAAGCTTATACTTAAGATATATCACAAGGGGGCTGGCGAGACAGCTCAGCAGTTAAGAGCCCTGACTGCTCTTTCAGGTGACCCATGTTCTATTCCCAGCACCACATGGTGGCCTGCATAGGACTATAACTCCAGTTCCAGAAAACCCAACACCCTCTTCTGACCCCCATGGGCACCAGGCATGCACACAACACAGAGACATACTGGCAGAAAAAACATACATATGCATAAAATTGTTTTTGAAAGTTAAAAAAAGATATAGAACCTAAGTCTTACCCCGAGCTGTGTAGCAGGTCACCTGCTGCAGCCTTCCCTTCTCCCTCTCATTCCCAGAGCATCATAGATCTCTCCTATAGCCTTCCTCCACCACTCATCCTTTTGTCCCAGCTGCCAAAATCCAGAGAGGCACTCCCTGGAAACAGGCTAGCCACCATGGCCAAGGAATCAGATCAGTACCTTGCCCAGCCATCATTAGATGCTTCCTTCTTCAGTAGGAACATACACAGTCATAGACTATTTGTGTCTTTTGATGCAGTTGTCTTGTCCCTGGGTGTTGACCCCCAAGGCAGGCTCTTTGCAGAGGATATGTATTGCAGTGCTCTTGATCAGGGCACAAAATTGGAAGCAAATTCATTTGCAGAACGAAAGGAGCCAAGTTAATAAAATGAGGCTGTGTTTGAGACTGGGAGCGATTAGTTCAGTGGCAGGGTGTTCGCCCAGCATGCACAGGGGTTGGGTGTGGGCTGGTGGGGTTACAAGAGAGGAGTATCCTGGTGAAGTCTAATAGGTTTGTGTGGTTATTTAAACCAGAATGAAATGATTTAAGATCACATGTATTAAAAATGATAAGAAAATGTGAAATGCATTTCCATAGAGGAAGCCTGGGATGGAAAGAGTAAAGATGGTAATTTTCATCTTGTTTGATGGCAAGATCATGTGGTGTCCTTCTTCTCAATTTTCCAGGTCTTGTGAGTCATTGTCATGCAATTTTTGTGTGTGACAAAGGCAATTAGGAGGTGAGAAAAATACAAGCAACAGGCCTAATGGCTGTTGTCAGGGGTAACAATACCATGTGATGTTCTGATCAGAGCCTACACACTTTAAGGTCCTTATCCTACTGTCTAGTTGGCCCTATATTGTCTAGCAACCACTTGCTCAGCAACAGTTGCTAGGCAACTAGGGACAGGGCTGGACTTCTGAATAACATCATGGCATCAATGCTTCTGCATGCCTCTTCCCATCAGCATCTCTCCAGCTGTGTTATGCACTTGTTTGTTGTGCCTTTCTCTCACTATCCTCCTTCAGGCTCCTGCCTGCCTGAGGCTAACCTACAAATAGCTCCCAATGGATCCACAGCACTGTAGGGCCCACTACAGAACACTCACAGGATCTATAAATCTTCCGTATGGACTTCTCACAATTGTGGGAAAGGACCCTTAGTACTCTGCATGTCTCCTTCCCACCACCCCCTGCCAAGCTATTCCACCATTACTCTTATCTAGAGAAGGTCATCTGAAACCTCCACTTATTCCCCCCGCCCCAGTGACTTCTCAGTTCAGGACACACCTATAATCACACCACTTGGAAAATGGAGGCAGAAGGACCAGACGTCAGGATCATCTTCAGCTACCCAATGCATTCAAGATCAGCCTGGACTACACTAGACCTGGTTTCAAACAACAGAAACAATAACACAGAGACAGAGAAAACAGAAGTAGACGAATTGGCATGAAATGCAGCCATAGAACCCCCTAGACAGGCCTTCCTGGGAACAACAGTGGACCTCCTCTGTAAGTGGGATCCTTGGTGTGAGCAAATGATTCTGTGCTATGAGCATATGCATTGGGTCCCTGGCCTAAGGTCTCCCTGTGATGTGACTTCATCACTGGGGCCAAGTTTTTTTGGGGGGTGGGGGGAGGTAGCAGATAATTATTTTGTGGAAGACTATCATATTTAGGAGAAGTTAATGCTCATTTCTTCAGAGAGGGCTAAATCTTTAAAGAATAGATTTGTTCCCAAGAGTGAACTGTTAAAAACATTCAGGCCTCTCTGTCACCTTCATCTTCGCACTGCTGGCCTTTCATAGGATTCCCTCTGCAGTGTTATAACTGGCCTAGCAGAAGCCATCATTGAGTAAAGCTACCCAGCTAGCCTCCAGAACTACATGCCAAACTAACACACTTAGACTCAGGGATTCTGTTATAGCAATGGAGAACGGACCAAGGCACCATGGAAAAGCCACCGTGAGTCTCAGGCACTTGGGCAATACTGCCAGTTAATGGGAGGAAACAATCTTCTAGTATAATTAGGCTCTTCCTGGTGATATCAGGCTTCCAGGAAATCTTGGTGGTGCTGAGTCTTACATCGCACGCAGTGTTAGTGCTGGGCAGTCCTACTGTAACATGAGTTGCCACTGGGATATCATTGTGCGTGTGGTCCCAGTCACTCCCACAGAAGGAAGGCATGTGCCACTGCAGAACTCTCTGAGTCAAAGCTGGACAGAAATGTGATGAGCTGCCTCAGATGTGGCAAGTTTCCCATTTTAAAATGTTCAGGAAAGGTAGCCACCTTTCCATGGTGTTTTTTTTTTTTCAAGTTCATTGTATTTTTATATAGTATTGTTATATAGTTCTAGGTAGCTTTATCTGATAATGGCTTCTGCTAAGTCAGTTAGAAGGAGGGAGTCCTTATGAAAGGCCAGCAGTGTGAGGGACATAAAAGCAACAGAGAGGGCCGGATGCTTATAATGATTCACTCCCAGGAACTTACATAGCATTCTAAGAGCTACCCGTCTCCAGAGAAGTCGACGAATAGGATTTTGTATAACTGGAATCACATGATGGGCACTCATATTCTTTCTAGAATTTTAGATTTAATATTTTCTTTTCAACATTTTTATGCTTTTAAAAATGATTTATTTTTATTTCATGTGCGTTGGTGTTTTGTCTGCATATTTGCTTGTGTGAAGGTGTTAGTTTTCGTGGAACTTGAGTTACAGACAGTTGTAAACTGCCATGTGGGTGCTGGGAATTGAACCCGGGTCCTCTGGAAGAGCAACCAGTGCTCTTAGCCACTGAGCTCTCTTCCTAGTCTATTTATGCCATTTTTCAGTAATTTATTTTTTCTCCCCAGCATGTTTTTTTAATAATTATTTGGGAATTTCACCCCAATCACACTTGCTTCCCAGTCCACACTCTCACCCTTGCACCCTCAGAGGTTTATTTTTTAATTGCTAATTTTAATGTAGTATTCTGTCATATGTACATCACCATAATGCATTTATCTATTTTAGCGGGTTTTGGGTTGTTTCTAGAATTAAAAAAATAATCTACTTATTTTTATTTCATGTGTATTGGTGTTTTGCCTGCATGTATGTCTGTGTGGAAGTGTGATTTACAGTTTTGAGCTGCCATGTGGGTGCTAGGAATTGAACCCGGTCATCTGGAAGAGTAGCCCGTGCCTTTAACTGCTGAATCATCTCAACAGCCTTGTTTCTAGATTTTAACCATTAAAAATTTAGCTTCTAGGCCACTTGTTTACAAGTCTTCATATGGACATGTTAGTAATCTGTCTAAAACTCCACCTCCACAGTCACTTGGCAACAGCCAGGTATGCTCCTCCCCACAGTTACCTGGCAACAGCCAGGTAGGCTTGCCCATTATAAAAAGGGGCTGCTTGGCCCCTCCTCTCTCTCGTGCTCTGTTGACCCATGCCTGCAGGTTGTCCTCTCCCCTCTCCCCTTCCCTTCCCCCTCTCTCCACGTGGTCATGGCCAGCCTCCACTCCTCTACCTCTCCACTCTCCCTCCTATCTCCTGAATAAACCTCCCCTCGTGGAACCGTCTAGTCTGCTGTGATCTGTCCAAGCTGTGTGCGTGAAAATCCTTTCACATGTGCACTTGTTTCTCTTGGGTAGGCACCAAGTTATAAAATGGCTCGTGTTATCATACTGGCAGCCAATACCCTAAAAACCTAATGGAGGAGGTACGCGAGTGCGTGCGCGCGTGTGTGTGCGTGCGTGCGTGTCTGTGTGTGTGTGTGTATGTGTGGTGTTTGTCTTTGAACGACATTAGTCATTAGGAAGATGTTGATTCTCAGTGACACCCTCACTCTTCCCAACACAGAGCCTCACTTAGGTCTCAGTTTTGGCTGATGTTCCCCACCTGGACTCTAGTTCCTCCCCAGTGACAACCCTGCATTCAGCCCCCTTCAGAGTTAAGGGTGCAGTAGCGGCTTCCACCTGCAGGTGGCAGGAGCGGGCAAGGTCTGAAGGCCCAATTAGTTGCTCCTAATAGAAACTTTGAGCAGATCCTGAGGTTTCCTTTTTTTTTTTTTAACGTATGGATTTTTTTTTTTCTTTTTGGTTTTTGGTTTTTCGAGACAGGGTTTCTCTGTATAGTACTGGCTGTCCTGGAACTCACTCTGTAGACCAGGCTGGCCTCGAACTCAGAAATCCGCCTGCCTCTGCCTCCCAAGTGCTGGGATTAAAGGCGTGCGCCACCACTGCCCGGCAACGTATGGATTTTTTATTGGAAATTTTACTTATTTACATTTCAGATGTTATCCTCTTTCCCCATTCCTCCCCCGCCAGGAACTCCCTATCCTGTCCTCCCTCCCGCTGCTTCTATGAGGGTGTGCCCTCACCCATCCACCCACTCTCCCCGCCCTCGAATTCCCCCACACTGGGGAACCCCGATTTCACACGACCAAGGACCTCTTCTTCCACCAATGCCTGACAAGGCCATCCTCCACTGCATATACAGCTGGAGTCATGGGTCCGTCCATGTGTGTTCCAAGGCTGGCCGTTTAGACCCTTGGAGCTCTGGTTGGTTGGTATTGTCGCTCTTGCCCATGGACCTCAAGCCCCTTCAGCTCTTTCAGTCTTCTCTCTACCTCCTCCACAGGGACCCCATGATCAGTTCAATGGTTAGCTGCGAACATCTGCTTCTGTATATGTCAGATTCTGGCAGAGCCTCTCAGGAGACAGGTATATCAGGCTCCTGTCAGCATGCACTTCCTGGCATCCACTACAGTATCTGCGTTTGTTGACTGCACACTGAGGTTTCCTTTATGCCCAAGTGGGAGGACGCACTTTTGGATTCCCCTGCTTTCTGTAAAGCAGATCAGCCGACCTAGCTAGAACTGCAGCTAGGCTCCAGTTGAGACTTCTAAAGTAGAACTTACGTTCACTGACATTCGTATCCTCCAAGATGTGGTAGTGTTAAATGCTGTTTATGGAAGACAAGGCCTCATTTTAGTTTCAGAGGGATTCTTCATGAAATGTTTCTGGAGGAATCAGCAGACATCCTACTCTTAAAATACTACAATAGTGAGAAAGGATGGATAAGAATGGTTGAAATGAATCTGGCCAAGCTGGGGAACAGGATGAGGAAGCATTTGCACTCTTTACGTTTGTCTATGTTTAAAAACATTCACCACTAAGCTTACTTTTCCATTATCAAAGGCATATACCCAGTATCTCAGTCTTGCCCCTGTGCCCCACCCCTGCTTGGTAAGGAGGGGGGACATACAGGAGACTGGGGTGGATGCTGCTGTTGTTGGAATCCTTTGTGGGGAGCAGAATGGAGAAGGCTAGCTCACTCACTGGTACAGATTTCTGTGTCAACTTCCTCAGTAGCCACAGGTCCTGTGCAGGCCTAGAAGCCATCTCTAGTCCCCAGAGACTCCGTGAACTTGTAGGTGGAAGAGTAAGGTAAGTGGGAGAGTTTCTTCCTCTGGAATAGGCAGGACAGTGGTCAGGACAGTTCTGTATTGTCTAGGCATGTCTCCCCAGCCCTCTCCTGCTGGACTGGAGGCTAAGCTTTTTCTGAGGCCTGGCTACAACAACAGGGAGTATGTCTGCTGTCTCTGTCCCTGCTTCTGAGGCTTCTTTGTTTCTTTGATTGCTTCCCGTTCCTCCCTTTTTTCATCACTCACCTTCCTCCTTTTCCTTGTTTTCAGTGCTGAAGTGCTGCCTGCCTCCAGAACCCTGGCATCTACTGCTGATTAAGCCCCTTCTTTCTTCTCCCCTACTGGTCCAGAAGTGTTCCTCTTCCCAGCATCTCTGCAGTTGAGAGAAGAACCTAGCTCAAAAGGTGGATGGGCAGGGGTAGGGAGGTGATTTCCAGGTCTTAGCACCTGACTGGGACATGGGTTCCTGATATAGAGTCTGAAGCATGCTCTAGGATAGCACTGGACCCCAATCCTGCGAAAGAAGAAAGCTCCCATAGATTCTAAGCATGAAGATTTTCCAAGGGCATTGCTCTTTCTAGTAGGGAACCTGCTTTGTCCCATCTCAGAGACAGAGGATAGAAATGATAGTCCTGTTATGATGCTTCAAGTTGGCCCCCTTCGCATACCTGACTGTAGTCTGTGTTCCTTGAGTGGGGATGGGCTATCACTCATTTGTCCTCTATTCAGACCTGAAGTAGAGACTGTCACACATGGTTTCCTATACACCGAAATGTTCTTCCCTCAGATGTTGGGGAAAACTAGGGTTGTCTATAAAATATCCTTACCTACAGTCTAACTCATCTGAATTTGAACTAAGGCCCATGGTTCTTTTCTAGGCCATGTCTCTGTGATTTCCCTCACCCTCATATTTACCTAGGCACCCATGTTACAACTGAAATCATCTTGACCCCCTTTTTAAAATCGATGAGGTTTGAATGTGTCTATCAAGGTTCACTATAAAGTTAATCTCCAGTGCATCTGTACTGGGAGAAGAAGGGTAAGAAGTATTCAGGACTTAAGGACTTTGCCTTTGTCAATGGTTGGTGTCATTGTCACAGGAGCAGATTCCTGGGATTGTCACAAAAGCTAGCTTAGCCTCTTGTTCTCTTTGTGCTCTCTGGTCCTTCTCTGTTTTGCCCTGGGATGTCAAAAACAAGAAGGACTTCTCTAGATGCAGAGCCTACAGCTTTACACTTCCCAGTCTTTGGAACTCTAGCAAATGATTTCACTCTTTTCAACGTATCCAGTCATAGAAAAGTAGTAGAAGAAGAACTAAGACCCACCCTGGCAGCCCCTTCCAAATGTCTGCTGAGTACTTGTTCAGTGAGTGGATAAGTTTCCTATGCTTATAACTCTGGCTTTCATGTCTGGTAAGGTGTGATAGACAGGAACTTGGGGGACAGATACTCAGCCTGAAATGTGTCAAACTGGGAGAGCACAGGGCCAAATGCATTCCCTAGGTGCAGAAGCTGACTTTCCTGTCTGAAGGTTCCCTCTTCAAACAGAGGGTGTTCGTGTGTATATGTGAGGGGAGATGGGTAAGGGAGCAAACCGGCTTTTCTCAAACATCTTTCCATGCCTTTCTCTGCCCTCAGTGGGGGCTTCTTCATTATTCCTATGTTCTGGCTTTACAGTGGAACTGGTGACTATGCGTTATCACTATGCTGTGCCTGGAGGACTCACCACCCATTTACTTTAAAAAATCTTCTGTTTCCCACAAAGGGATTTAAGCAGCTACATTATTTGATTCTATTTTCACTAATAAAAAAACAAATGAAGAAAACCAAAACAAATAAAACCAAAGCAACCTATTTCATGCTGGTTGCTATGTTTTCCTTGTTTTTTTCCTGTTTTGATTTGTCACTCCTGCCATCCCAGGACTATCTCCCCATCCCTGAGTTCTGGACAAGTCATAGCATCTCAGTTTGGGCTATCCCTTACCATATTCTCTGAATGAGCAGCTTGGGGTTCTTTTTCTTCAGAACCTTCAGCTTCCCTGTCACCTGGTCACTCAGAAGGCCCTGGTCCAAGACAAGCAAAGCCACACTTTCTTAGGATCTGCTGAGGAACAAGGACTCAGTCATAGTTAGGGTCCCCAGAGTTAGGCTCTGAGATACAGCCAGTGAGGGGATGTGTCTTTTGCCCAACTCTAGGACGGAGGAGGGAGGGCAGTAGCCATGGAGAGAGGCAGATGTAGCTATGATGTGTCAGTGAAGACTTGGCCAGATTATAGGCAGATCTGAACTGGGATGAGGCCTTTGGAACTGTCCAGAGTTGGTTTTCTACACCCCTACATAGACCAGACACTGGATATGAACCATCCTAGGAAGGAAACAAGACCGTGGATGAGGTATTTATTTATTTATTTATTTATTTATTTATTTATTTATTTTACGTATGTGAGTGCTTTATCTGTACACCTGCATGTCAGAAAAGGGCACCAGATCTCATTATAGATGGTTATGAGCCACCATGTGGTTTCTGGGAATCGAATTCAGGACCTCTGGAAAAGCAGCCAATGCTTTTAACCTCTGAGCCATCTCTCCAGTTCTGATGAGGTGGTTCTTATTGGCAGAGAGCATCCTTGCAACAACCATCAACATCTCAGTGTTGGGGTGTGTGTGTGTCATAGCTTTGTCACAGAAGGGACTCTGTACAGTTGTTTAAAAAGAACACAGAGTGACTGTGTTTTAGGATTTTATAACCCCCTTTCAGTGCTGGAGTTGGAAGCTATGTTCTCACACACACACACAGGCCCGGGATTTTATTCTTACAGGCTTCAAGTCCCATAATTGGTTTAGGGAGTGTCCATCTTCCCTGGGCCTCCATATCCACAACAAGGGGCACTATCACTTTCTCTAAGGCTGCCATGAAGCAAAAATGAGGCGGAAGGGGAAAGAGTCCTACACTTGAGAGAGGCTGTGCAATGTCATCATTGCTAACTCTATGGGCTGTTCTCCCTATGGTGGTGGAGGAGCCCTTGAAGCTGAAGCTTGTTCCTATCTCTAAGTGGGAAGCGGGCAGCTAAGATTGAAAAGTCACTGAGATGTGTCATGAAAGCAGATCTGTGGCAGAGGCCAGCACTGGACAAGCTTGTCAGCATGTGGAGGCCAGCACTGGACAAGCTTGTCAGCATGTGGAAGACAGTCACCAGCTGGGCCAGTTTCCTCAATTGGAGAGGTCAAAATCACACTCTTCCTTGTCATATCCTACTCTGTCTGTGCCTTTAGGTTTGAGAGTTGAAGTGGTGGTTCTGGTGATGAAAGTCATGGGCCATAGGTCTCCTGAACTCTCTCTGCCAAATGGAAGACCAGGAGGGCTCTGGACACAGGGGTCTAGAACCTTCTGTGGTTCCATAGCACATAGCAGAAGGGCTCTGTTGTGTTGGGGAACTAAAAGGGAGAGGAAGCTGGAAGTAAGGAAGTAGAGAAAGGCTTATATAAGGGAGGCTTTCCTGGTTGGCATGGCAATCAAGGGCATGGAGATTATTCCATTTCAGCCTCACAAGATCGACTCAAGGCTCTTTTAAGGCCCTATGTCTGCCCAGGTCTTTGGCCCCTTTGTTTCAGGTCTTCCCCAACTGTGCCTTTGTTGGGACTGCTATCCCCATGTTGGCCTCAGAGAAGCCCTCATGGGCCTTGCAGTACAGTCTCCCTCTCTTAGCATTATACTCTTGCAATGCTATTGACATCACAGCATTCAGCAGAGCTTGTCAATACAGAGTCATGGGCTGATGGGTGATCAATGCTCATCTCTTCTCACACAGCTTCAGGGGGACAGAGCTCATATGTGTTTGTGATTGTATACCTACTGTCTGGGCCGACAGTTGGCACACAGGAGTCTGATATGAAGGAACAAATAAGTGAATTAGTGAAGAGCTACTTTGCAGTGAAATGGAGTAGACCCTTCATAACCTCACTAATAACTAGGATTCCACTATGCCCTGCTGCCCACTTGGTATTATATCTGCTTTTACATGTGTACACTTTGTATTATTATAACCCACAAGGTATGTATGACATCCTCATTTAATGGATGAGAAAACTGAGTTTAGAAAAGACAGTGACTTGCCTAAGCCATGGACATAGTGGCACAAGCTGGTCAGGGGCCAGACTGACTATGCTCATCTGTCCTCTTTTATTTTCCTTTTCACATGCCATTCTTGGCATTCCACTCCCCAGTCTCCTGACAGAAGGAACTCCAAGAATCTGTCTTACTGCAGGAGTCTGAGTTCTCAGGCAGGACTCTTGAACAGGATTCCTTACACAGCAGCCTCACACCATGGTAGCCCAGGTCATTCAGCTCCAGGTCATTCTTTCAAGCTGTGCAAGCACAGAGGTCAGATCCTGGCAGCAGATGGACGTGATGCCACAGTTGATGAGGCTGCACAGGGGATGCATTCTGTCACTTCCTGAGAGTCCACTCTTCTGGCTAGAGGGGATCAGGTCTCCTTGTCTAGTGTTTACAAATCTTCATTAAGGGAAGAGCAGGACTTCCATGGCTTGTAGTGACTTTCAAGGTTTTAGTTTTCCTTTTGCACCTAAGTTGTCCCTGAGGATGCAGGCCACCTCTGCCTCTCACTCTTGGTAGAATTCATACCAATCCTCCTACCCACCACATCAACATTTTATGTGTAATATATTGAATGTCCAATTTGTATACCTGACTTTAACTCTTAGCCACCTTAACCAGAGGATAGAGGATGTCTAGGTGTAGTCCCTAAGTGGCACTTGGCAAAAGCTGAAAAAGCAGCTCTGGTCCCTCTTTCCAGCCCCATCTTATGGTCTGCCTTGTCTTAAGATGCCCCCACAGGACTGTCGAAATGGCCAAGGCAGCTCCTGTCAAAATGGAGGCACCAGGACACCTCAGTCTGCAGCAGTCACAGGAGCTGTCCATGGTGGCATATCTCCTTTCCTGCCTCTGCCTAAGGCCTTCTTGAACTATCACTGCAGGAGCTGTCCCACAGGAGCTGTCCACAGTGACAACACCTTCTTTTCAGCCTCCATAGAGTTGGTGCCTCAGCTAAAGCCACCTATGGCCAGGAAGGACTTCCCATCTTAACTCATAGGCCTGATGCAAGGAAAAGGGGGGCAAAACCAAACCAAACCAAACTAAACCTACCAAAAGGCCCCAAACCAACCAAACCACAAATCCCTGAGCAAAAAACCCCTCACCAATCTCTGAACAGGAAACCCCATAAATCATTGAGTTCCCCAAGCTCAGGACTTGAAATTCCATCAATCCTCAATCTGGAAACCTCTGCCCTGAAAATCTTCAACCCCTCAGAAAACCTATGTAAGTCCTGCCCATTGTCCAGTTCCCTGCTGTTTACTCCCAGGAGCAGAGGGCAACCATCCCTGGATTCATCCCTCTATATCCTGAACCCTCCAATAAATCTCTCTTATGAGATTTTCTGCTGGTGTGACTCTCTCATTAGAAGAAGACAAGAAGCAATGAAGAGAAAGGAAGTGAAGAGAAGGAGCAGGGATGAGGCTCCTGAGCTCCTCAGCTCAGCTGGAGAAACCCTCCCCTGGTAACTGCAATGCCTCTGCTGAGGAGGCTTCCTCAGAACTGTGTGGTTCCTGAGCTCTCATGTTTCAGGATGCCCTTCCCTTAGGACACTGTCCCACCTCGGAGCTGTGAGGTTGTTGGCTTTCCAAGTTCCAGGATAGCCTCACATCTGAAGAGAAACACACTAGATAAGCCAGGCAACAAACCAGTGAACTTCTAGTATAAGAACAGTAGGTGAAAGGGAACATGGAAGCTTTGTTTGAACCTGAGTGCCTGTTGGGGTCCCTAGTATATATTGGGGTTTGGAGTATATGCTGTTCAGGCCAGAACCATGTCTGCAGCTGTCATGCTGCTCTGGCAGGCCTAAGTTATTTGTCTTTTCATGTCTTATCAGGGTGGAAAATTTCATAGTTGATTTGCATGACCAATGGTATATAGTTAAGTTTACTGCTCTGCTGCTGGGTCAAGGAGGGCCAAGCTCTGAAAAATCCATGGCAGCCCACTAGTGTGTCTCAAGAGCCATGCAAAAGTAAAGTATTCCAAGGATAAATAGAATAAGGCATGATCTCACTTGTCATGTGAATTTTTAGTAAAGATGAAGTCTACAGAAACAGAGAAAAAGGCTGGTTATGAGAGCAGGAGGAAAGGGGAGATGACATTTCCTAGGCCTGCAGCTTTCTTCCCTCATACTTCACTTTGGTTCTTCCTCTGTGTTCTTCAGTTCTTCTTCTAGCCACTTCCTCAGAAAGTTTGCTAGCAACAGCTAGTGGGGTTCCTTGATGAATGTCAGTCTCTCATGATCCCCAAGAACAGAATCTCATTTGTTTATCACAGCAAGTCTGGCATCTGTTACAGGTGTGGTCAAAGGATTCAGTGAATGTTTGATAAATACTAATTCTCACCCTAGACTCAGCTATTGCCTTTGTCTTCCTGCCATTCATCCCTGCTTTAGGGGAGAACCTAGGCCAGACTCACCACAGTGTCTTCAGGTAGCAGCCAGGGTGTCTCAGGTCCTAAAAAGACTTTACATTGCAGAGGAGCTCAGTGGATTTCCACTTGAGTCCAGCTCCTCCAGTCTTCCTGTGAATTTGAGTGGAGAAGAGAACCTGCCAACTGGTATTAGGGATTGAGGTCCACCTGGACCTGAGGGGAAGAAAGGGAGAAGAAGTGACATGAATTGTATATGTGTAGTCTGAAGTGGACAGCCCCACACTGCAGAGTGGAGAATAGAACACTAAGACAGCTTCAATGTGTCATTCTCAGGATAGACCAGGATCCACACTTTCTCTATTTTTCCAACATCTTGGTCCTTTCTCTCTGTAGTTCCTTATCTATGGTCTTTAGCATAGCATGCTGTGTGCTCATTTTGTGTGTGTTACCATCACAATCTAGGTGTTCCTCAAGGGCATGGACGGATAAGTGGCATGTTTTCTTTATAATATCAGTGCATAGTACAAGGCCCGGCACAGAAGATGACATTGGTAGTTCAGACAGTCTTAATTCCTTTGATAGGTACATACTTGTCTCCTTTTGGTATAAAATTCTAAAGTAACAGTCACCATAAAGGGAAGCTGGAAATGGGAAGTGGAACAGTCAGAAGTGTTTGAGGGAAACTCTGTGATAGGATTTTGAGTATGATCATAAACACTGGGACTGTGTTGGTTCACACAGACCCCATCCCCTTCCAAAAATAGAAGGCCACAGAGAAGTTCCATGGAAGGAACAAAGGGGGAGTGTCTTGAGAGGGAATGTCTGCAGCCTGAGAGCAAATGGTGGTCGTACGAGAATAGACTCTGCCCTGTATAACTCCTGCTTAATTAATTTCTCCATTTTCATACTCTGCATTATTGAGCTAAACAATATCATTTCCCCTTAAAACTGTGAGCATTACTTCTAGGCCATAAACCCCTCCTTATGAGTGATGCCACTTGTGCTCTTCAACAGCCTAAGTGGCTTCTATGTTATTTCAGGGTCAGGCCAATCCTGACTCTCACAGGCCTTATGTTTACCTCAGTCACTCTCCTTAGACCCTTATATTGAGAGTTTCTAAGTCAACAAGAAGCCATCTTACAAATGAAGCCATGTGTTCTTTGTTAAGAACTTCATTGTAAATGTATCTTAAGCTTTGTTGTACTTATGGGGCTGAGTTAATTGTTACCTTGATCCTTTTTTCTAAAATTGTGCTCTGCTTAAATATGTGAGAGGGTGTGACCGCTCATCAAAAATGTCCAGGGATCTATTTGCACCTCTGTTCTTTATGTGGTAATATATCGCTAAGGTCACACATTTTATTGTGGTTCTAAGGTTAGGCTGGCTGACTGTGCTGTCATCTAGAAATATTGTTGAGCATGAGCTATGCTTTTTAGTAAGCTGCCCTGGAGATACATGGTTTAAACGGTTGCTCTTCCTCTTTTCACGCACATCCGTTTGAGATTTACTGAGGAAAATTGTGCTTGCCCTTGGGTGGTCGGAAGGGTTTGATTCCAAAGCTAGATCTTCGGGCATCTCTCGGTCGCTGATGTGCTGCAGGTGGTGGCCCTCGCCGGCTCCGAAATCCAACTCGGCGGGCTCCACGGCCGCAGCAGGCTCCGGCGCTACCGCCACCGCGTCCCCGGCCGCCGCCTCGTAGACCTCCGACTCGTAGTCGGGCTCTGCCGGCCTCGCGAGCCGGCCCAGCTTGGGGCTGGCATTGGGGGACACGCAACAGGTCAGCGTGTTCCCCATGGGGCGTGTCCGCTCCGCTCGGCCGACGCCTGCGCCTCCGCTGGCCCCGGACTCCGCGCCCGCCCCCTCCCCCAACAATGGCGCGGTCGGCGCTGGCAGCCCCGGGCTGAGCGGGGCTGCGCCCGCCCGCACTCGCCGCCGCGCCCGCTGCGCGCCCGCTCGCCCCGCCGCCCGGCCCCGGGTAGGGCTCCAGCCTTGGCCGCACCCCCGCCGGCTCGCCGCCGCCTCCCCACAGCGGACTAGTCTGCCACTCTATTGCTTTTAAATCTTTTTTTAAAGGTTTGTTTTTTTCTGTCTGTTGCTCAGATTATTCTTAAACTATTTTGAACTCCAGTGATTTGCCAGCTTTGGCTTCTTGAGTAACGTCCTGATAAGCCTCTGCCAGCAAGTCCAGTTAAATGTAAGTTCTATCATGAAAAAAGCTTGAGAATGGGAAAATAGAAGATTCAAAACAAAATCCAAAACATTTCTCCCCTGAGTATTTTTCCCTTTCTGGTCCACTTGTGTCAACACTCTCTTCTATGGTACCTCGTATGTGGTTGACCGTTGCAGATGTTATGCCATATGATAATTAGAGCAGAAGACCATCTTTTCTCTCAAGTCGTGAGGTCCATAGGGCAGCAACTGTGTTTTCTGTTTTGTGATTAGTAGCGCTTGTCATAAAGTCAGTGTTTAGTGAATGTTTATGGAAGTACACAAAGGGAGACTGAGATTGAGTATCCACTGAGACTGAGTACTGATATTGAGTAACCTCTGCAGCACAGAGTCATGGGCCCTGGGAAGGAACATCCACCATGCTGCTAGGGCTAGAAGGTTTACAGGAACTATTTTAGGCTGAGTACTAAGGGCCATTGTGGCATTGTTGACTCAAGGAAATCAGCTTTGTAGAGAAAAATAAGAACTCTAACATAAATATATTCATATGCATTCTGAGGTGATGGGGAAGACCTTGGGGTTACGGTTATTATAATGGGGGAGGGGGATTGTGTTGGTTTGAATAGGTGTGGCCCACATAGATTCATGTGGTGAATGCTTAGCCATTGGGAGTAGTACTATCCGGAGGTGTGGCCTTATTGGAGGAAATGCATCACTTTGTAGGTGGGCTTTGAGGCTTCCTTTGCCTGAGGTCTTTCCAGTGTGGAATCAGAGCTTCCCCCGGCTGCCTGTGGAAGACAGTCTTCTTATGGCTATCACTAGATCAAGATGAGAGTTCTCTCTCAGTTCCCTCTCTAGCACCATATCTACAAGGACACTGCTATACTTCTTGCCATGATGATAGTGAATTGACCCTCTGAAATGGTAAGCCAGCACCAATGAAATGCTTGGCTTTATCAGAGTTGTCTTGGTCATGGTGTCTCCCCACAGCAATAAAATTATAACCAAGACAGCGGTTGGTACCAGGCACTGGGGTATTGCTGGGATAGGTTTGACCATGCTTTTGTTTGGAGAAATGTATTTTGGGACTTCAGATTAGTAAAGCAGTGGAATGCTTTAAGTGGGGTTTAATGGGCCATACTAATAGGAACATGGAAGACAGTGCTGCTTAGAGTGATTTGAACTTTGGGGGCCTGAATCAAGAGATTTCAGAAGAGAAGAATCTTAGTATGTTGCCTAGAGATCATGTTTGTGATATTTTGGTGAAGTGTGTGGCTGGTTTTTGCCCTTTTCTGAAGAGTCTGCCCAAGGCTAAGCTGAAGAGATTCGGATTAATTACACTGACAAAGGAAATGTCAACAAACAAACAAACAAACAAACATAAAAACTAGCATAGACTCTCCTGTGGTTCACTTTTTTTGTTTGTTTGTTTTTGTTTTTCGAGACAGGGTTTCTCTGTGTAGCCCTGGCTGTCCTGGAACTCACTCTGAAGATCAGGCTGGCCTCGAACTCAGAAATCCACCTGCCTCTGCCTCCCAAGTGCTGGGATTAAAGGCGTGCGCCACCACTGCCTGGCTGTGGTTCACTCTTATGAAGAGCATTTTGATCAAGTGTAGCAAACTGAGAAATGAAAAATACAAAATATATGGTTTGAAGATTAAAGAGACACTAGGAAATAGAATGGAGCTAAATCCTGTTTTTAGGGATATTGAATGAAATTAAGGGAGTGGTGACCTTGGGGAAAGATCTCACCCAGATAAGCTTATTGTTTATGTGTTCAAAGTTTAATAAAGTATAGTTACATCATATTAGGTGTTAAGATGACCTGGTTGTTGTTTCCATCTAGACATGAGATATTCTTGTGTGTCAAATTGATAAGGGATGGATTGTGATGGTTATACTTGGTTGTCAACTTGACTATATCTGAAATGAACTAAAATCTAGAACCTATAAAGATCTTCTGAAGAGGAATTAAATAAAAGCTTAGGTCCAGGAGTGGTGGTACACACGTTTAATCCCAGGATACAGGTAAGCAGATCTTCAAATTCAAGGCTAACCTGGTACAGAGCAAGTTCCAGGTTAAAACAAAAGCTTAGGTCTAGGCATAGTGGCACACACCTTTAATCCGGGAACTAAGGAGACAGAGACATGCAGATCTCTGAGTTCAATGTCAACCTAGTCTACAGAGCAAGTTCCAGAACTGCTGAGCTTAAGCAGTGAAGGAAAGCATTGAAAACAGAAAGCTGGTGAAGATGTAATAAAATAAGGGGGCATGTTCCAACCCCAGCAAGCCATAGAATTTGGCAGATCTGGCAATGTGACTCTGACTCTAGAGTCAAGAATAGAGGTACTGGAACAATTGATGCTGGTTACTTGAAGCTAATAAATTAGCAGTGATTAAGAAAAGACCAGCATCACTGAGGTGAAATATTATGGGAAGTTTTTCCTGAGAGCACAAAGAAGCTGGGTTCCAGAGATAGACCTCATGCTGGCAGCCAGACTTGATAAAGCATAAGAATCACCCAAGTAGTACTGGTTTTGAAGGCATGAAGGTTCATGGAGGGCATCTGAGGCTTGGTATTGTGAGAGGCTAGGAAAGACCATTGGTGAAGGTGCAGTCTTAGTGGTGATTGAAGGCCCAGGACTGAAAGGGTAGTGCAAAGAAGTTGAGACTTGACACCATGAAGAAAGCCTATGAGAGGCTATTGGTGAAAGTGCAGCCCAGTTGCAGTGGAAGATCCTAGCATATTGTAGATGCCGGTACCATGGGATGACCATCAAGAATAGTATCAGCAGTGGAGTAGATTCAGCCAGAGTCCACAGTGCTTCAGAGGGCAGAGCTGGAGAAGTGACCAAAGCCCTTGGAGGATTTCAGAAGATCATGTGTGGAGCTCAGACACTGGAACAGAAGCTGTGAAGTGGAAATTGTCTTGGAGACCCCAAGATGTTAGAGATGCCAGAGCCATGGAACAGCTGCAGAGGAAATCTGCTAATGGGGTGGATAACAGCCAAACAGAAAGAAATGTGTTGTAGTTAACAAAGTAGAAAGGAGTTGTTAGACATGTTGATGTAGAGATTGGAATTTGTCCAACTGGGTTTCCATCTTGCTTTTGGTCCACCATTCCCTCACTATGACATTTTGGAATGGTAATGTATATCCTGTGTCAGGAGCTGTTTGCTGCTTCTCTGAAGGGGAGAGAGAGAGGGAGGGAGGGAGGGAGGGAGGGAGGGAGGGAGAGAGAGAGAGAGAGAGAGAGAGAGAGAGAGAGAGAGAGATCTGCCTGCCAATTGAGTCAAAGCAGGTCAAGGTCTGTTGACAGATTTCCTGGCCTGCTGAGGCAAGGAAGGACAAATGAAGGTGCACTTGAGGTTCAAAGTGAGAGGCTGAACGTTCTATTGTCCTTGGTGGAAGGAACAGGGAGGCTTCTGGATGAGAAAAAATGTTTTACGTGTATACTTCAGCAATTGTTTCTGTTAGCTTGTGGCTTTGCTTCCCATGGTACTGTGTAGTATAAAAAGGCTAAGATAAACAAACTCGAGGCTGTCATGGTATTGACCTCCAGTCCTCCAATACCTGTCTCTTGTATCTTCTTTCTGCCTTTCCTATCTTTAATCCTTGCTCCCCCTCAGAGGCTGTTCAACCCTGTGCCAGCAGGTCTGGTACAATCCTGTGATGTTGGAAGTATATGATCTGCTTTTTGATTATGATTTTATAGGCAATTACAGTAAAGAGATTGCATGAAGCTCAGAAGAGAACTCTTATTTCCTTTTTTTTTTCTTTTTTGGTTTTTCAAGATAGGGTTTCTCTGTATATCTCTGGCCTGGAAATCACTCTGTAGACCAGGCTGGCCTTGAACTCAGAAATCCGCCTGCCTCTGCCTCCCAAGTGCCGGGATTAAAGGTGTGCACCACCACCACCCGGCCAGAAGAGAACTCTTAAACTAAAGTTCATCCTTTGGCTCTGTATGCCCAGAATCAACGTAAACTTTGGTTCCTAGGGTCGCTCAGTGTGAAAGCAACAGAGATAACTCCAGACTCACACAGCTAGTTATGTTTTCATGTCTTGCCTGTCCTTGTCCCTTATCAGGGGATTCTGTTGGTTTAGGCAAACACTATCCATCTTGAGAAGGTTTGCTTGTTTTGCTGCAGTCTGTTATGTGAAACAGCCCAATTCAGACTTGCTTCAGACTTGCTACAAAAGTCTGCGCTCTCTCTCTCTCTCTCTCTCTCTCTCTCTCTCTCTCTCTCTCTCTCGTGTTTGTGGATCAGGTTGTTAGGTCTCAACTACTGCCAGCTTGCCGACATGCTCCTAGCCATGATGGTAAGAACTGCAACCAACCATAAGCCTCAGATTACAAATGGAGGTGAGGAGAATTCAGAGGTTAGTTTCCTTTAGCAGCAGATACACAGCCCAGACCAAAGATGGCTGCCACACCTTGAGGGAAGCACTGCTCACTGGTTAAATTAAACCATACATCCAGGGTGGCCATAGTGGCAAACACAACCGAAAACCTGTTGAGCTCCTGAGACTAGACTTTATGGACAAGTGTATAAGATTGAGAATTCACATCATGATGGGGAGTGATAAAGAAATTGTTGGCATACTGCTAGGATTTGATGATTTTGTTACTATGATGTTAGAAGATGCTACAGATTGAAATTACTCCAGAAGGAAAAAAGATAGAAAATTAGATCTGAGTGGAAAGAATATAACAATACTGGTTTCTGGAGGAGAAAGACTTGGAGTATGATTGGATTTCCTTGACTTTTGCTAGATTATGACTTTTTACAAATCTTTAATGTTTAGGTTATATAAAAAAGTTTCCTTTAAAAGGAATTACTTTAAAGATACACGCCCATTTTATGCTAATCATGATTATTTTGGAATAAGAAGAATTTTTTAAATAGACTACAAAAAGATTTTTTGGTTAAAAAGTAGTAAAACATTTGAGGTGTCAGGACTTGAAAACTTTTGGTTTTTGATTTTGTAATGTTTCTCCTGGAAGACAAAAAAGTTAAATAAAAAATTATAGCATCATAAGGAAGGACAAGCCTTGAAAACACAGATATGCTCTCACCTAGACTCCCTCCTCACACCTGCCTCAGCAAAGAAACTAGATCATTCTGCTCTCTGTTGTGACTAGAGATATCAGGTTACAGAGATAAATACATTTTGACAGCTAAGTTACAGTTAGTAGCTTGGCACAAAACAGTCTCCATTAATGGGCATTTATGGTTAAAAAGAAGAAAGCTTTTTTTTTTTTCCCAGCAGAGTACTACTTAAGCAGATAGTTGCCATTTTATATTCCTTAATAAGTTTTCCTTATGTAGGACATTTAAAAATGATGAACTCTTAATCATCTTAAAGATCAGTTTTAAGAAAATTACTATTGTAATCGGGTTTAATTATCATTAACACAAAAATGTAAACATCAATAATTTTTTTATTGTATAAAGTATATTTCTCCCAAATCACTGGCTTATGTTAGATGAATGTACTTTAAAGCCTCTATTTCTAAGTATTTTTTGTCCCTTTGGACTCTTTACAGAACCTGACACTTAGCGGAAGTTTCAGTTGTCTCTTGCTGGTACCACAAGGTGTGTTTATATTAAAGGGACTTGAGTTGTGCAGGCTGCAGAGTGCAGCTTTAGACACCCAGCCCAGAGAAGAATAACATTTCTTGGAAGAAAATTTAATACTGAGATATTCTATTCACTAACACTGTTTTCCATTCAAATGCACCATTATCTGATTGAAGCAACCTGTCCTGATCACTTTCCAGGAGGCTTGTCTGGAGGAACCAGATTGAGAACCTCAGTTATGGATGCTGTTTCAGTGCAGATTTGCTGTTGGCCATAGAAAGTCTGTTCTGTCAGGGCTTGTGTCTCAGCCCATCCTAACCAAATCAGTATGAAGGCATGGGTTAGACCGAACAGTTGGTGACCTTGCATGGCAGGAAACAAGAGAAAGTGAGGTGACTGTGTTTTATAAACCAATAGTTCATGAAATCACATTTAGTAGACATGAATATATTCCCTCTTTATAGACTTTAAGAATCTCAGACTACAAAATTAGTATTTACTAATATTTTAGCACTTTTACTTATTTACAAGAAAGCTCAGTATATTTGCCATACACATTTAAGAACCTTGGTTGACAGCCCAGTGTGTCCTGTCACACATATTTAAGAACTTTGGTTGACAGACCAGTGTGCCATATCTGTCAAACATGTTTAAGAACCTTGATTGACAGCTTAGTGTGTCATATCTGTCACACACATTTAAGAACCTTGAATGACAGCCCAGTGTGTCATATCTGTCACACATGTTTAAGAACATTGACTTGACCTGTAATTATCTTATTTGTTTCATTTTAAGTTATAAGTTTTGTTTTAGCCTGAGGAAAGAGACTGGCAGGGCTGTCCTGGGGACAAGTACACAAACTTACAAGCCTCAAGTCCCACTGTGGATTTTGGTGAGATAATCTTCTGGCAGATGGGTAAGCAATGGAGAAGTATCCATTTTATTATTTATTCTTTTATAAAAATTAAAAACATATTTTTTGTGTGTGAATGTGTGTATGGGTGAACAAGAAGTAGGAAGGAGGCTGTTGGATCCCATGAGTCTGGTGTTATCCACAGTTGTGAGATGACTGAAGTGGGTGCTGGGAGTAGGACTCTGATCATCTCCAAGAACAGCTCCTAACCACTGATCCTTCTGTTTAGTCATCTGGTCTACACTCACACATCAATTTCTTAAGTTGTGACTCGCACCCCTATATGGGATGATGTAACCAAATGTGAGGCTTACAAATTCATCACAAGAACGGAAGGCTTGTGCATATGCGACTGCCCAAGATAAATTGAATCTGAGGTGCAGTGAATCTCAGGTGTTTCTGGCAGTGAGTCCCATGCTGCATGATGTGACATCTCTACACCTCTGCTTCTGAGCACAGAACATGAGTTTAAAAAGCTCCTTTCCTTTCCTATTGATAAGACACTCACTTTCCAGGGGAAGCTACCATCTCTTTGTTTCCATTCCCATGATCCTCAGTCTTGCTTGCTTTTATGGTGGGTCAGATTGTCTCTATGCTGGCTACTCTGATCATAAGAGCATGGGGGACAAGGCCTGTGTAGACTTGCTGGCTTCACTGGACATTTTCTCAGGTGTACACTCCACATGAACATATGGCTGGGAAAGGCCAAAAGGGATCATATGGATCACCAAGAAATGTCATGGAATCACTGCCACAAGAAAGGCAACTCAGATGGCCATTGGTTACAGATGGAACAACTGAGGAACAATGGAAAGTCAGGCAGAGCCAGGACTCTAAGGAGGGTGCTCACCCTTCAGCCACCAGGATGTCAGGATCTAACAGAGACCCCACCCAACTTCTCAAGGAGGTCCATGATCAGGTGAGGATGAGTCTCCTTCAGAGCTTGGTAGAATTGGTCTTTGCAATCCCAGCTCCAGGACCGGCTGAGGCTGAAGAGCTTCCTCATCTTGTCTTGGTTTGTGATCTCAGCCCGCACTGCCTCATAATCTTCTTCACTCAGCACCAGACTATGCAGCTTGTCTAATAGAGGGTCCACTGATGTCACTCGGGCCACCAGCTGCTCCCTATGGTGGTCCATGAAGTGTAGCAAGGAAGGAACATCTAAGAGTAAAGATGAGAAAGGCACTGAACAAGAAAATGCTCCTTCAGGGTCTCTGACTGGCTGCCCACTTCTTGTTCTTTTTCTGTAACTGCTCTTTTCTTCTGCATCCTGGCTCCTTTCTTCCTCTGGAAGGCCATTGATAAAATATCTTTACCTTTCTTGGGGCCAGTTATTAGTATGAAATTTTATCTGACTAGGGAGAAGAGTTCATGGTTGGGCATTAAGTTTGGGAATGGGTGGAATTATTGTCACCATGTGAAGCAGCAAGGGGAATGGGAGGAACTCCGCTCTGAGTATGAACCTCTCCTACATTCTGGAGAAATTTGCAAACTGAGGCTCCCTCCTCTCTCTCTGTCCTTTCCTCAAGGATAGATGAAGTACCAGTCAAATATGATTGGCTTCTCTAGTGTCTTATACTTTTACTAACCTTTGGGGGCTGGAACAATCCTGGGCAGTGTAGGTCTGAGGTCCCCTGGAAAAAAGGAGAGATGAAGCATTTGTAATGATGCCTACACCAATACTCAGTGAATTCTGTGGAACTCTACCCATGCTGGGGATTTTGAGAATGAACTACAGACATTCTGATATAATGTGGAAGATGAACAGTTCCTCAGTTATCCAGGGCATCTTAGTCCTAGCCTATCATCATAGAGAGAATACACCTGGGAACAAGCATCTTAGCCCTAACCTATCATCATAGAGAGTAGACCTGAGAATGAACAATAGACACTTCTCCCACATGACCTCAGACTCAATTTTATCCTGGAATGAATTCCTTGTGAACAACTAAGCAAGCCCCTTGCTAGATGGCTTTGACATTAATTCTTGGTTAAATAAACAACAAAACAAAGTAAAACAAAAATCCTGCCTTTTTGTCCTTGTTTGATTTTGTACATTCACATATGATAGACTTGTGTTCTGAATTTGATGGTAGAATTAAGGTAAAGCAAGAGTGAGCTTATAGGAAAAGTGAGCAATTTCATCCACAAGTGAAGGAGATTAATAAACTGCAGCTCATGAATAAGCCTCAAGGGTTTGAGAGGTCCCTACATCCACTGTGCTCTAACAGTTTAGGGAAGTCAGCCCAAGGACCCAGTCTGCCGTAAGGGGAAGACCTCTTTGATTAGGGAAACTTGGTTTTAGACTCTACTGTTACTGCACTCAAGACATTTTAGTATATTCACTTGTCTATGTCATCTTGAAAATATGGATGAGTTAAAATAGCAAATAAAAATAAATAAATATGTAAAATAAATCAATCAAAATGCTGGACAGGAAGTCTAACCATAGGAATGAAAGACCTCTACAATAAAACTTTAAGATACATTTATGAATAAATCACGGAAGGCTTTACAAGATGGAAAGACACCTTCAACATGTTCATTGTTTGGAGGAACCAATATTGTAAAAACAGCTACCCTACCAAAAGCACTCTGTAGAGTCAATGCAGTCCTACTTAAGATCCCAGGGTCATTCTTTGTGTGTGTGTGTGTGTGTGTGTGTATGTGTGTACGTGTGTTTATTTATTTATTTTTTATTTTATTATATATAATTTATTTTTTTTTCAAATTGTAATTTATACTCATTCACACAGGGTTTATAAACACAAAAAGGCAGGATGTGGGGAAGGGGATGATACTGGAGCGTGGGTGTTCAGGGGGAATACAGATATTTTTCAGAACAGGGTTTCGGCTGGGTGAGGGTTCAGGGGATAGGTCACTATGACTCTGCTTATGATTCACTTGTCCTTATCTAAGTTGGTAATATCTGCCAAGGCTACCTATTTACAAGGTCTATGACTACTCAGGCTGGTAAATTGTCACATAAACTGCCTGTTTACAATAGCTTATAGCCATCTGTTTCAGTGTTTATCCACAGAGACCCAAGACTTGGTGTTAATATACATGTATGACAGGCCTATTGCTGATTTTAGGCCTATGGCTAATTTTAGGCCTTCAGTGTGTAAGCAGGGATGCCCCTGACATCTCCTCCCTTCTCTAAGTATAGACGGGCTGTGGCGAATCTAATCTTGCGAAGGCGGGGATAGAGGCCTGACCTCTAGTAATTGAAGGGGACCTTGTAATGGCTCCGGTCCCCCCAGGGTCATTCTTAACAGATAGTAAAAAAAAAAATTCTGAAACACACACGGAACCACAAGAGCTATAGATAGCCAAGGTAATCTTGAACAACAGCAGTATAATGGGAAGCATCAGCTCTTGTGAGTTCAAACTAATGCTAAAGACATAGTAATTAAAAGAGCACAGCATGAATACAAAGAGACACCCAGGTCAATGGACTAGAATAGAGGGTCAGGCAAAATCCACACAACCATAGCTACCCGGTCTTTGATGAATGCTGGGCGCCAAGACTCCCTTCTGCCTAGGAGCAAATGTCAGTTAAGTAAACAGCCTGAGTTAAGGAATACTTTATTGCCCTCCTGCCAGGAAAAAATTATTAATCAGATAAGCAACTCGAACTGAGAAATGTTTTAATTGCCTTCTTACTTGTGAGAGAATATTTAGATAAGTAATTTGGGCTAGGAATTCTTGTGGGCTTAGAGAACTTTGCAATTACAGGATGACCCTGGACCCTGACTGCTAGATGACCCTCCTCCCTGCCTGCCTTTATAACAGAAACCCGAACAATAAAGTTTAAGCACTTGATCAGACATTCAGACTTATGCTTCTTCCTCCTGTCTCTTGTTCTATCTTTCGCCTTCCCCTTCCCTAGGGTCTCGTCGAATCCCCGCAGGCTGGGGCAGATGAGGAAGTCAAAAATAAACTCTGGGAAAAGACAGACTGTTCAACAAATGGTACTGGACAACCTAGATGGTAACACACAGAATAATGAAACTAGATGCCTATTTACCACCATCAACATTTCAACATGAAATGATCAAAGACCTAAATGTAAGATCCAGTCTCAAAACTGGTAGAAGAAAATGTAGGAAGTGCATTTGCACGTGGCAGCATAATTTAGGATTGTCTGAGTGAGACTCTGGTAGCACAGGAAGCAAAACCAGTAGTAGATAAGTTGAATCTCATGACACTAAAAAGTCTGTATAGTAAAGATAACTTAAGTGAGCAAAGATTCATGCAAGAAGGAGATAAACTGTTTCCAAGTTAATATCTAGCAGTAGATTAGTAGTAATCAGAATGTACATGGAAACCAAAAACCTGAATTCCAAGGAAATAACCCAGTTATAAGATGGGCCAGAGGAGTAACCATAGAATTCTCAAAGGAGAAAATATATATGGCTAGGAAACATTTTGCTGTTAGAAAAATTCAGGTTAAAATTATTTATGATTCCATCTCATCTCTTGAGAATATTCAGTATCAAGGAATGGGAGGGTGTAGAAGTAGTGAGTTTCAAAACAAAAACTCAGATCTAGGCATGGGGTACTATTGTAGGAGTTGTTGGGAATGGAGGCTCGGAGTTCCTCACAAAAATACAGGTTCATGTAATTCTTATTTGTTGACCATCAGAATCAGTAGATAAGACCTTATCTTGGATAAGGTAGTATAGAGAATCCACAAATCTTGGAAACATGATCTTGAGAATTCAAGTTGGAGTTGAGTTGGAAGCTTCCTTCCTATTGCCATGGTTTCATAGTGCTATGCAGGCTGCTGAGGAAGAAAAGGCATCACCCACAGTTTAAACCATCTGTGCTCTCTATGATGCTATAACTGACCTGCCAGGCCAGAGGTTCCCACTGATGCAATATTGGCACAACTATGATTGGAGCAACCAATAGCTTCTTGATTATATTTCAAGTCAACTCCACAAGATAGAATCCATCACAAATACTATACTGCTGGTAAAACAAAGAAACCCTGGTCCAAGAATGTCTTAGGACCTTAGAGGAGAAGCTTCTACTGCTGCTTAGCTAAATGGACATAGTATCAATGCCCTTCTGAATATCTGTGCTTATACCACAGACAGAAGCTACTTTCAGCAATCATCAGAAAAGCTTCCCTTTTCAGTGAATGGAGGTGACTGCAGGTACTTATGGCTGTACAGGATGCTGAAAATAAAAGGATGGGTGAGTACTTATCCTTGTAATTAAGACATTTATAATACCACTTAAGGCTCAACTAACATTGTCAAAGAAGAATTAGAAAGATTATAGCAACATACTATATGGAAAAGGCTTGTGAAGTGCTGTCTTGTAAGCATGGCACGATCATGGTCATCATGAACTCATAGCATCTGCAACTCTTGTCTCTGTACCCTCACTAATTGGACCTGCCAATCAGTCAGATATACAAGGGAAAGCAGCTCACAGGCTCAGTGTCACTTATAGCTAAACTATTGGCAAATAAATTATGGGTGACAGGGAAGTAAACATCCCATCTGTATACCTGCTGGTGAGCTCACTGTGTTCTAAAGGATAGTTCAAAACCCTTAGTCACACAGATGGCCCCAGTTAAGTTCTGTGAAATGAAGAAAAACATTTTGAATGTGGCAGAGATTTATAGAAAAGAAGCAGAGCTGGCAGGAATAGGATGGAGAGAAGAGACAGTTTTTCCCCTTTTCTTTTTTTTCTTTTTAGGGTGCAGTGACTAGAATGTATTGTGTGCATGTATAAAATTATTTCAATAACATTTATTAATATATTAAAAGTCATAAGTTAACAGATGCAAACAGGATCTGGCATCCTGCTGCATACAAGAAACACACCTCAGTAACAAATACAGATACTACTTCAGAGTAAAAGTCTGGAAAAAAGTCTTCCAAGCAAATGGTGTAATTTCTCTTCTCCTCTTCTCACCTCCTACTCGTCTCCCCACTTACTCTCACTCTCTCCCCCTTTCTCTCCCATTCCCTTTCTCTTCATTGGTGATAGCACATGAATAGCCTTCTCTTTCACATGGCTCCCACTTCCATGGTATCCTGTTTCATATCAATCTCAAAGAGATGGAGGCAGCTGATTGTGGACTGAAACTTGGTTCTAAGATCTTGAAACAAAGGAAACTTTACTTCTTTTAAAGTTTTTTTTTTTGGGGGGGGGGAGGCGGACATAGATGTTCAGAATTGAGGCTTTCTTTTGGTGGATTTGCCTTTGGTGAATATGAAGTTTCCTTTCTCATCTCATTTGATAACTTTTGGCTGAAATTAATATTGGATATTAGGATAGCAACGCCAACTTGTTTCTTTGGACCATTTGCTTGGAAGACTTTTTTCCAGACTTTTACTCTGAAGTAGTATCTGTATTTGTTACTGAGGTGTGTTTCTTGTATGCAGCAGGATACCAGATCCTGTTTGCATCTGTTAACTTATGTCTTTTTATAGCTGAGTTGAATCCATTAATATTGAGAGATATTAAAGACAGATGATTGTTTTTTCCTGTTATGTTTGTTTTTGTTGGTGGCATTATGTGCATGTGATTCTCTCCTTTTGGCTTTGTTGTGAGATGATTAATATCTTGCTTTTTCTTTGGTGTAGGTACCCTCCTTGTGTTAGAGTTTTCCTTCTAGAATCCTCTGTATGGCTGGGTTGGTAGCTAGATATTGTTTGAATTCGATTTTGTCCTGAAATATTTTGTTTTTTCCATCTATGTTGATTGATAGTTTTGCTGGGTATAGTAGCCTGGGCTGGCATTTGTGTTCTCTTAGAGTCTGCATGACCTCTGTCCAGGTGCTTCTGGCTTTTAGTGTCTCTGTTGAGGAGTCTGGTATAATTCTGATAGGTCTGCCTTTATATGTTATTTGGCCCTTTTCCCTTGAAGCTTTTAATATTCTTTCTTCGTTTTGTGCATTTACTGTTTTGATTATTATGTGACAAGAGGATTTTCTTTACTGGTCCAATTTATTTGGTGTTCTATAGGCTTGTACATTTATGGCCATCTCTTTCTTTAAGTTGGAGAAATTTTCTGGTATGATTTTTTTAAAGATGTTTTCAGGTCCTTTGAGCTGGGAGTCTTCACTCTTCTATATTCCTATTATTCTCAGATTTGGTCTTTTCATTGTGTCCTAGATTTCCTGGATGTTTTGGGTTAGTAGTTTTTTATGTGTTGAGCTGTGTTTGACAGTTGTGTCAATATCTTCTAAGGTATCTTCTATACCTGAGATTCTCTCTTCTATCTCTTGTATTCTGCTGGTGATGCTTACATCTGTATTACATCTGTAATTCCTTACCTTTTTCCTAGGTTTTCCATTTCAATGGTTGCCTACCTTTGTGTTTTCTTTATTGTTTCTACCTCCACTTTTAGGTCTTGGACAGCTAATTCCTTTACCTGTTTGATTGTGTTTTCCTGCATTTCTTTTTTTTTTCTGTTTTTTTTTCTTTTTTTTTTTTGAGACAGGGTTTCTCTGTGTAGCCATGGCTGTCCTGGAACTCACTCTGTAGATCAGGCTGGCCTCAAACTCAGAAATCCGCCTGCCTCTGCCTCCCAAGTGCTGGGATTAAAGGCGTGCGCCACCACCTCCCGGCTTCCTGCATTTCTTTCAGGGATTTGTTTCCTCTTTAAGGGCTTCTACCTGTTTACTCGTGTTTTCCTGTATTTCTTTCAGAGAGTTATTTATATCCTCCTTAAAGGACTCTATTATCTTCATGAGATAGGATTTTATATCAGCATGCCCAAAAATAATAAAAGGAATTTACAGCAAATCAACAGCCAATATCAAACTAAATGGAGAGATACTTGAAGCAATCCCACCAAAATCAGGGACAAGATAAGGATGCCCAGTCTCCCCATATCTATTCATATAGTATTCAAAGTTCTAGCTAGAGCAATAATGTGGAGAGCCGCATAGTGCCGCGCCCTTAAGATGGCGCTGGTCTCTGCCTTCCACCACCTGTTGGTGAGTGCTCTTAGGAGTAAACAAGTCCTTATTTGGCTGTGGCTAGTGATCTGGCTTGCTTCCGTGTATGTGGGGCTATCTGCTGTTGCCACGTGGCAGACGGGGGTAGGCTATTTCTAGAGTACTTAAGCCTGGGAGATGCTCCCCCTGGGGTCAGAAGAGAGAAGCTTATTCAAGGTCCTGAATAAACTGCTTGGAGAAGAGCTCGTGTATTGCGTCATCCTTGCTGGACGAGGGTGGGTGGGACACAATAAGTCAACAAAAGGAGATAAAGAGGATACAATTTTTCACAGAAGAAGTCAAGGTATTACTATTTGCAGATGATATGATAGTACACATAAGCAACCTCAAAAATTCTACCAGAGAACTTCTACAGCTGATAAATAACTTCAGCAAAGTGGCTGGATATAAAATTAACTCAAATAAATCAGTTGCTTTCCTTTATACAAATGATAAACAGGCTGAGAAAAAAATTAGGGAAACAACATCCTTCACAATAGTCACAAATAATATAAAATATCTTGGGATAATTCTAATCAAACAAGTGAAAGACCTGTAAGACAATAAGTTCAAGACTCCCAAGAAAGAAACCAAAGAAGATCTCAGAAAGTGGAGAGATCTCCCATGCTCATGGATTGGCAGAATTAACATAGTAAAAATGGTCATCTACCAAAAGCAATCTACAGGTTCAGTGAAATCCTCATCAAAATCAGGACACAATTCTTCAAAGACATGGAAGAGAAATTCTCAAATTCATCTGGAAAAGCAAAAAACCCAGAATAGTGAAAACAATTCTTAACAATAAAAGAATTTCTGGAGCAATCACCATCCCTGACCTCAAGCTATACTACAGAGCAATAGTGATAAAAACTGCATGGTACACAGACAGATGTGTTGATCAATGGAATAGAATTGAAGACCCAGAAATAAAACCACACACTTACAGACACTTGATCTTTGACAAAGAAGCCAAAAATATACAATGGAAAAAAGAAAGCATCTTCAATAAGTGGTGCTGGTCTAACTGGCAGTCTGTATGTAGGAAAATGAAAATGGCTCTATATTTGTCATCTTGCACAAAACTCAAGTCCAGGTGGATCAAGATCCTCAACATAAAACTAGATCTAACTTAATCTAATAGAAGAGAAAGTGGGAAAGAGTCTCAAACTCATTGGCACAGAAGGAAATTTCCTAAACAGAATTCCAATGGCTTAGGCACTAAGAACAAGAATTGATAAATGGGTCTTCATGAAACTGGAAAGCTTCTGTAAGGCAAAAGACATAGCCAATAGGACAAATTGGCAACCTACAGATTGGGAAAAAAAATCTTCACTAATCCCACATCCGATAGAGGGCTAATATCCAAAATATTTAAAGAACTCAAGAAGCTAACCACCAGAAACCAAAACAACCGAATCAAAAAAATGGGCTATAGAACTAAACAGAGAATTCACAATGGAGGAATCTCAAATGGCTGAGAAACACTTAAGGAAATGTTCAAAGTCCTCAGTCAACAGGGAAATGCAAATCAAAATGACCCTGAGATTCCACCTTACACCTAAGATAAAAAACTCAGGTAACAGCACATGTTGTTGAGGATGTGGAGAAAGAGGAACACTCCTCCATTGCTGGTGGGATTGCAAATTGGTACAACCACTCTGAAAAACAATCTGGAAGTTCCTTAGAAAATTAGAAGTAGATCTGAGGACCCAGCTATGTCACTCTTAGGCATATACCCAGAAGATGCCCCACCATGCCACAGAGGCACATGTTCCACTATCTTCATAGCAGCCTTATTTGTGATAGCCAGAAACTAGAAACAACCCAGATGTCCCACAACAGAAGAATGGATACAGAAAATGTGGTTCATTTACACAATAAAATATTATTCAGCCATTAAGAATGAGGACATCATGAGTTTTGCAGCAAATGGATGGAACTAGAAAATATCATTCTGAGTGAGGTAACTCAGACCCTAAAGAATATGCATGGTATGTACTCACTAATAAGTAGATACTAGACAAAAATGTACAAAATTCCAAGAATACAATCCACAGAACTCAAGAAGGCTAATAAGTCAAAGTGCCCAAGTGAGGATACCTCAATCCCACTTGGGAGGGAGAAGAAAGCATTTGGGGGGGGGGGAGGGACCTGGATGAAAAGGGGACAGGGAGGGGAAAGGGGGGGAGAGAATAGGACTGATGTCCTGAGGGCCAGCAGAAAGAATCAAGACAGACAACCTCGAGAGGTAGGAGGTGGGGAAATCCTCTAGAATGAACCAGAAATCTGGGAGGTGAGACACTCTCAGGACTTAAAAAGAGGGACCTTAGATGAAATGCAGTGGGGAGAGGAAACTTACACAGTCCACCTCTAATAGAAAGACAGGGCATCAAGTGGAGGGATGGGGTTGCCATCCCACAGTCAAAAACTCTGACCCAGAATTGTTTCTGTCTGAAAGTACTGCAGGGACAAAAATGGAGAAGAGCCTGAGGAAAAGGAGGTCCAGTGATAGGCTCAACTTGGGATCCAGCTCAGGGGGAGGCCACAAGGCCAGACACTATCACTGATGCTATGGTGTGTTTACAAACAGGGGCCTATCATGACTGCCCTTTGAAAGACCCAACAAGCAGCTGAAAGAGTCAGATGGAGATATTTACACCCAACCAATGGAAAGAAGCTGGTGTCCCCTGTGGTTGAATTAGGGAAAAGGTGGAAGAAGCTGAGGAGGAGGGCAATCCTATAGGAAGACCAACAGTCTCAACTAACCAGAATCCCTGAAATCTCTCAGACACTGAGCCACCAACCAGACAGCATACACCAGCTGATACGATGCCCTCAACACACACACACACACACACACACACACACACACACACACACACACACA
>NW_021620240.1:892544-923670 GCF_004785775.1 Grammomys surdaster
ACACACACACACACACACACACACACACACACACACACACACACACATATCAATCAGGGCTGCCAGGTCTGGACTCATTCAGAATATGTACCTAACCCTCAAGAGATTTGAGGCCTCAGGGAGTGAGGAGGTCTGATGGGGTTTGGGGGAGTGGGGACATCCTCTTAGAGACAGGAGTGGTGGGAGGAGATGTGGGATGAGGAACAGTCAGACGGTGGACTGGAAGGGGGGTGGATAAAGTCTGGACTGTAAAAAATGATTTAAGAATAAAAAAAATGAAAAACAGGTATTTTTTCCCTTCTATGAGGAACTCACTTGTCATAGTTGAAACTGTGCTCCTACCACCATTTATTGGTCTAGAAAACCACATGACTGATCTGATTATTTTGTGACACCGAGAAATAATGACATTACACATCTCTCCTTAATTATTGCCTTTCTTAAATTCTTAGGGTCTCTGGTCTTAAACTAATTTTACCTGGTTTCAGCAAAGCCTCCCATACGAGATTCAAGTGTCTCTTGTCTCTGATTTGCAACTTAATTTCTGAATCCATGTGTCCAACGTAGATCTCAGAGAAGAGCTGAGATTCCCCGGGGCTTCGGTAGCACAGCTCCAGTTCCTGGAGAGATAGAGAGGGAGAGGGAGAGGGGGAGGGGAAGAAGGAAAGAGAGAGAGGGAGAGGGGAAGGGGAAGAGGAAGGGGGAGGGGAAGGGGAAGGGGGAGAGAGGGGTAGACGGGGAGAGAGAGACTGTGTGAGAAGCTGCTACTCGTAATCTCTTGATCTTGCACATTACATTAGACACAGACTCTTTTGCACTGAGGTGAACCACAGCCTTTGAACATGCATCTTTACTCGGAAGGTTTAGGACCCAGCTGGGACCCAGCATGCTGGTTCTTTTCTCATTACTCTGATAAAACCTGACAGGAAGCACCACAAGAAAAGTTTAATGTTGTTTAGTTTCATGGTGGGGAATGCATTGAAGCTGGGGCTCCATTTATAGTGAAAAAAGTTGTGGCATGTTCTGTTATATCCCAGAGGATCAGGAATGAGCAGTCTGAGGTGGGAGCAGAGCATGGCTATAAGCCTCAAGGCTTGCCTCATCTGGCTTGTTTCTGACAGCCAGGCCTCACAGATTTGGGTCCACAAATTCCCAAAATACTACCACTGTCTGGAGACCAACATTTACTGTTTAACATTTACACCTGTAGGAGACCTTTCAGATTCAAACCATGACAGCCATGGATGAGTGAGAGCTCATCCTGAAAGTCCTGCTCACAGATCCTCAGCTTGAGCTGCTTCTCTCCATTTTTAGTCAGAACCTTCTCTGTCTGTGCCAGACTGAATCTAATTCGTCCAGTCCCCAATGTCTACTCTGCATTCTTGTTGGGTTCCTTAAATTAATTTCCACCTAACTTTGATGTATTCTTGCTCATCCCAAATCTTAATTGCTTTCACCTCAATCTCAGTTTTCTACAAATCCTTGTAACCAGCCCACAGGTTTCCCAAGCCTTTTATCAGAAACACCTAGATGTTTACCTTTGGGATAATTTCCACCTTTTTGGAGCCAGACACGATATATCGGGAACCAACATAAAGAGCATCTACTGGGGGTGGCTTGTTTATGCGCACAAATTGAAACTTCATTTCTTCATCATCAATGGCCTAGGGAACATTACAGAAAGTGATTTATCTAGGTTTCTGGGCTACAAGATCTGATCTGAGTAAAGTGAGGTGGTTGATCAGCACATTTTGAGGGATAGGGTGATGACACCTCATGAGCTCCCTTCTACCTTGTGTTCTGACACACTGATATTTGGGTTGTTGACCCTGTTCATGATCACTTTGGGAACAGGGTAACTACCACAGAAGAAGGGAGCTGCTTCAGGTTGGGCATAGAACATTTTCATCCTTCTGGTGGGTGGAACGGCACTATAGAAGCTGTTTGGGGATTAGTAAATTGCATCAAAGACAGTTGAGTGAGACTCGGGTGTGTGGGGCAGAGTGCAAGAAGAAGGCAGAATTGTATAGGCACACAAGGTTCCCCATATAGAAATATATCCTAACACTCAGTTCAGGATCTCTCCAAGGGTCTCTCACCAGCTATAACTCAAATTTTCTGTTTGCCCATCATGGCCCCACATTTGTGGTCCTCAGTCTTACCTTCCGAATAGTGCAGTCATTGGGGACCAGGTAAAGGTGAAAGGTGACATCCTTGAGATAGGGGTGATAGTAGAGCAGTGTGATGGAAGTGATGGGGATAAAGTGTCTGACAGCAGGAATCAATCTCATAAGAACTCCTATTGGGGAGAAACTTGGGCCTTCCAGTACTGCAAAATGCTGTTCCACCTTTGCTGGGGTTTCTAGGACCATCCCATGTTCTTGAAAGTGGGCAACATGGAACAAGGAGGTGTCCACTGTTCCCTCTGTGAAAGAAGAGATTCAAGAGATGTAGATATAGTATTTCCATCTATCCATGCTGGGCTGGGAAACTAGTACCCATGATTTAGAATGATTGTGAATTTGTGGTTTGAATGAGAATGGTCTGCTCTATTTATTGGAACTGCTTGGGAAGGATTAGAAGGTATTCCCTTGTTGAATGAGCTATGTCACTGGTGGGCTTTGAGGTTTGTGAAGTCCATACCACTATCAGGTTTCTTCCTCTTCCATCAGAATATAAGCTCTCAGGTACTGCTGTAAGCTACAGTGCCATGCCTCCCTGCTGGCTGCCATGCTCTTTCCCATGAAGGACTGTGTATCATCCTCTGAAACCATAAGCCCCAATACAATTTTTCTTCTGTAACCTGCTTTGATTATGATTTCTATTTAATTTGTATTTATTTTTTGATGTTTATGAGAAATTGACTAATATAAGATTTACTAATTAACTTCCAGTGATAACACCACAGAACTATCAACTGTTTTCTCACTACAAATTTATGATGTCAGAGAGGGTAAGTGTGACTTGCTTCCAGGGGTCACCCATGCAGACTGCCTCTCAGTGGGAGGCAGCTTTGGCTTTGTCCCTGGATAGTTGCTGCTTGAATATTCACAGTGGAGTGGAGGTTCATGATGGTCTTCTCCATGAATGGTATAAAGAGGCTACTGCCAGAAATTTGACAACCCGCAGGTTCACCAAGGTGCAGTCATCACCAACCTCATTGTTTTGGGATTTTGCAGTGTCTACTGAAGTCTTTGTTGCAGGACAGAGTTTTGCTGTTATGACTGAGACCCAGGGTACCTTTGTCCACTGAAGAGAAAGCTATATGGATCTCTGAAATGGTTAATCTTAAATGAATTTAATGAAATCTGCTATTACCTTACATCCAGGACAGACAGCATAATAGGAGATTATCTTGATTGGGGGTAATTGATTCGGGATGATCTACTCCAGGTGGTAACATCATTCCCACTAGGACTAGGTTGGATCCAGGACAGTGTTAAATGGAGGACGTCACATCAGCACAAGCATTCACTGTTCTTGATTCCTGATCTGTTGATGCAAGTTTATCAGGTGCCACACCTCCATGTTCTTAGACATCCATGTCATGAAGAACTGACTTTATCTTTGAACTGTGAGGCAAAATAAATCTTTTCTCTCCTGAGTTTCTTTGGTCAGGTATTTTTTTATGAGTCACAAGTAAAGTAACCTGGACAGAGAGTTGATACCAGGAGCTGGGTGGTTGTTGTAAAAAAGCCAGACCAAGTGGTTCTTAGGCCTTTGGAAGTGTTTTGTGGATAGAGTACTGAAGAATTTGATACTTAGGGCTAGAAATACTCTACTCTTCTGAAATCAGAGCTTATGGTGTCATTCTGGTGAATGTTGGAAAGACAAGAATGCCAAGAGAGTCAGTGGAGGCCCACTCCTGAGGTTCCAGAGAGTAGGAAGATTTTTATTGGGAAATTTAAATGAAAAGAATCTATTCATGCTATAGTTTGGCCAAGAATATACATTTACTGTATTAATGCCCTGAATGTGAGTGAAGATGAATTTAAATATAAGGGACTATTTGTCAAAGAAGTTCCTTGACAAAAGACATTCTGAATGATTCTTCAAAATAATCTGTAATTGTTAAAGAGATCATCATTATAGAAGGGAAATCTGTATTGTACTGCGGCAACAGGAAATGTGTCTTGAGAGTAAAATCTCACTCGATAGACTTCATCTTGTGAAGAGCCAAATTCATTTAAAGGCAGAAAGCCTTAACTGATGGTTTTCTCTGTTCCAAAAATACTCAAGTGACCATTTCCCTATGGTCAGCACATCATACAGCTATTGGGGTGGCCACATCTCAAAGCTGTCACTAGAACTTGACAGTATCATCTCTGTAGGTTTTTTATGTTTGAAAGATGCTTTATTGAGGGGGTTCACTGATGCACAGCTTCAGATAGCAGCTGAGGCCAGGCAGTGTGTCTGTGTCAAAGATCCTGTGAGGAGGTCCTGGGAGGTCATTCTATGAACCTTTGAAAGTGAAGCCAAAGAGGGAATGTAGATCCTAGGATGTTGGAGAAGCCAGAACCACATTTTTTTTTTTTCTGCTAAATGAAGTTTTAGGCAAAGAGTACAGACATGGCCTAATGAGAGGCTGTGTGTGCTTCATTTGTGAAACTGGAGAGTAGAGCTATCTAAGTCCTTTGGAGTCCAGTGGATGATACCATGAGCTCCATGGCTGGACACAAAGCTACAGAAATTATAATGATGGAGCTTTTCTTGCTGTGGTCTGAGCGCTCCTTGCTATGCTCTGATTCTTCCATGTTAGAATGTCAGTGTTTATTCTGTGCCATTCTATGTTGGAAGTATGTAACTTGCTTTTTATTTCTTAGGAGCTCATGGTTTAGACATTGCCTTGCATGTATTTGTACTACTCCTAGTTTGTCTTGTTGTTATTGCCTTTTTTTTTTTGTAAAGTCTGTGTGACCTAAAATGCTCTTGAATTATAATTTCTTCTGCCTCAGTCCCCAGAGTGCTAGAATTATAGACTATAGTATTGACTTTCTTTATGAGATCATTCATTGGGAACCTTGTATTTATCAGACCATTTTCTGAAGGAATCTTTGGAGATCACCGCATTTCGGACACTTTGTGAGACTTTTGTCTTCTTAGAACACTCCTCTTTTGTGGCTCTAGTTCTCAAACAGAATGTGATGACATCACTTTCTCCCTGCCTGTAAGAGTGTAATGGCTTACAGTGTTGGTTGACCATGGTAGCAAATGTTTCTTGTAGTTTCCAAGATTCACTTTGAAAAAACCTCTTCAAAGCAGTGGCAGGCCCCTCCTTCCTGCCCTAGCCTGTAGTCCTACAGTCCTAGCCTGTAGCCTGCTGTCCAAAATATCAGCTCCTGTTAAAATTGTAGCACCATGATACCTCAGAGTAGATGCTGGCCTGAGGAGCTGGCCACTGTAGCTACACCTTCTCTCTTGCCTTAACTTAGAGCCTTGCTGAAACTCCACTGCAGGATTTGTCCCACAGGAGCTGTCCACAGTGGCAGCACCTCCTTTCCAGCCTCCCCAGAATCCCCAGAAAGATGGTGCCTCTGCAAAAGCCAGCTGCAATTGAGAAGGGCTTCTCACCTTAACCCACGAGCCAGATGCAGGGAAAAGGAGGTGAAAAAAGTCACCAATTCCTGAGCAGGACAACACACCAATCCCTGAGCTCGCTTTACACAAACCCCACCAATCCCTGAGTATAAAACTCCACCAATTCCTGAACAGGAAAACTCACAAATCCTGAGCTTCCCAAACTCAGAACTTGAAATCCCATCAATCTGCAATCTGGAAATCTCTGCCCCAAAAAATCCACCCCTCAGAAATCCTACATAAACCCTGTCCATAGTCCAATTCTCTCCTGCCCACTACTGGGAGCAGAGGGCAGCCATTCTTGGATTTGTCCCTCCAGATCTTGGGCCCTCCAATAAATGGCTTTCATGGGATTTTCTGCTTGGTATGGCTCTCTGTTTGGAAGAAGCCAAGAGCCAAGAAGCAATGAAGAGAAAAAGTGAAGAAAAGGAGCAGGGCTGAGGCTCCTGAGCTCCTGAGCTCAGCTGGGGAGACCCTCCCCTGGGAGCTGCAATGCCTCTGCTGAGGATACTTCCTCTCAGGGCTGTGGTTCCTGAGCTCCCATGTCTCAGGATACCATTCTATTGGAATATCTTCTCCCCTCAGAATTGTATTGTTCCTGGACTCTAAGTCCCAGGATACTCTTCCATCTGAGCAGAAACAGTACACCTCATGGGACATAGTTTGTAATGAGTACTTGAAAATCACCAGTTAATATTGCTACTGAGGACATCACTGTCTAATTAGGGATTTTTTCCATCATCCTCCTTAAGCTTCCCTTGGTTACCTTGGAGAGTCACAAAATGAGGGAGGTACACAGCAGTCACAGCTCCTTGCTCAGCCTTGATGTCAAACAGAGGTCCAACCACCATGATACTGTGTTGCAAGGGAGTTTTGTCCAGGTATTGGCTCCAGGCACAGAATTCAATCTCAATTGTCACTGCTCTTGTCACCACAAAGTGGAGTCCTGTGCTGGGACAGTGGTAGGAACCAGCCATGGGCAACTGAACTCTGGAAGAGGGAGATGCAGACACCAGTTAACACCAGTACTACTCATCTGTTGTGTGCTGACCCAGTTCAGAGCTCAGGACATAGCAGACTTCAGGCAGCTTTCTCTAAGTTTTGTTCCTCTGCTGTCTATACAAATCCCTGATTTGTCATTTATCCTCCTAATCTGTTTCCTCATCTGTACACAGGGCTAATGACAACATCATCGTAAAGAACTGTGTGTACTGAGTGATCTAATGCAAATCTCCATGTAACACGTGTAGGAAGTAGTTAGCTCTTCTTGTGATGGAGATGAGGATGATGAAATAGGTGTGTGTGTGTGTGCGTGTGTGCTTGTGAAGTTTGGGGGATAAGCTTAAGAGGTTGTGCACACTAGACAAGGGCTCAAATAATCAGATACATCTTCAGTTTTTAATGTTTATATTCTTAAAGTGTACATTTTGCAATAATGAGAGTCCATCTGATGACAATAGTGGTAAATCATTGGTCCTGAAAGAATGCTTTACCAAAATCTTCAGTTATTTTCCCAATGCTGTCTGTTTGGTGACTGTTGGGTAGAGAAGTGCCAGTTTCTATAGGAGGAAATGAGAAGTGACAGTTTCTTGAGCTGAGACAATGACTGTGACAGTGTTGGAGGAGGGTAACAGGTTATGGAAGATACCATTTTTGTATGTTTAGTCAGTCATTATTCATGAAAGTATAATTTTTGGAGGACAGGGCTGCTGTACACATGATCATGTTCTCAGCTTCAGGGGTTCTTGGCACACATGATTGTTAGTAAAATAAGAATGTAGAGAGTACAGGGATGTAGTGGAAAGGTAAGAGACAGGAGAAACAAGTATCATGAGGAGGTTAAGGCTGTTTATAGCAGGAGTACAGTAATCACCAGGAAGACTACATTTCACATAATGAGCAAAGCTGAGCACAGACTGTTTAGGTGAAATGAAGTACTCAGGTCAGCACAGTTGAACTGTTAGTGATATGCTGGCTGTAGAAGACTAGGTCCTATGTTAATCATAGGAATGCCTAGTAAAATTATTGTGGGTGAAATCCTATGATGTCTTGGCCATATATTACTGTGATATCTGTACTGTTACAATACTGTGACAGTGTCGATAAAGAAAGAATGAGCTTAGTTGAAACAAATTGGAAGTGGTTGATGGATCTGAGGAACTGGACAGGGAATTACTTATCTCTTGCTTTCTGAAAAATTTTGAAGAAGACCCCTGTTTTTATAATAGGTCCAAATTCTACTGTAGTCATCGGCAAAGGAAGAAGTTACAATAGAGACTGGGTTGGGGGGGGGTCTTTCTGTGGGGATCCCTTATGGAAAGTAGACTGAAAAGCAAGCCTCTGCTATGCAAAGCTCACTCACCGGTACATGTTCCTCTCTCCATCAACCACCTCAGTAGCCACAGGTCCTGTAGGGCCCCAGAAGTCATCCTCAGTACCCAGAGGTTCTATGGGTTTATCTCCTGGAGAGACAGGAAAGCATGGATGAAAGGTCTTTAATGGTACAAGTTATGAGTAACACTCCTGTAGAAGAAGCCATGCAGTGGTCACTCTGTAATGTACCATGGCTGAACCCTTTTCTAGATTGACCAGCTTAGTCCTTATCAGAAAGTACAGCTTCATTCTGTATTGCTGGTCCTTGGGATAAATATATATATATATATATGTGTGTGTGTGTGTGTGTGTGTGTGTGTGTGTGTGTGTGTGTTATTTTGTTTTATTTTCTTAACATTGTGCTTTTTGAGCAGTCATCCAACATATGTGATTTTAAGCCAGCCTTAGTGTTTTCTTTTTTCCTAGCATGTCTCAGGTGGGTATGCTGAGAACAGAACAGAATAGAACTCAAAAAATGGATGAGTAAAGGGACATGGAGATGAGTCCTAGGCTATAGCAAAGCAAAATGAAAGAGGGAGCCATGGAACAGAGCCTGATACAAGCTACAGACTTGAGAGAGGGGCAGCAGTAGCCTCCAAGGCTGAGAGAGAAGGAAGCAATCCCATCTCTGGGTTCTAGGCGTGGAAGGTCTTGCAAGTGGTGGGGCTCTTGTTTATGGTGATCTTGTACTGTTCCATGCCAGAGACAGGGGGATAGAAATGATCACTACTTCCAGGACATTTATTACACATAATGCTTTTTGTATGGGACAGTGAATTTGCATCCATGAAACCTCACCAATATCACTGCTTCAACAAGATCTTCCCAATGATAGCAGTAGTTGACATGCTAATGTGGCTGAGAGAAATCTCTTAGTGCTCCCAGCCAAAATAAAGAGCTACAGGGACTTAACAGCTGGTAGGAGAGAGGCAACATTAGTCTTCCCAGGCAAGGGTTACCACATAGGTTTTGTAATCCTAAGTGGCCACCCTCAAATGTATATACATGACCAGCAGTAAATGGACTCATCACGTTTTATGTATGTATATGTATGTATATATATGTACACATAAGTGTATATCCACATATATTTAACAACAATAATATTAAAGAAGAGGTCAGGAATTTGAGAGTTTGTGGATGGAACACAGGAGGAGTTCAAGTGAATATATGGAGGGGCAGGAATAATGTAAATATAGTACTGGTATATGAAATAAAAAATTCAAACAAGAAAGAGAAATGATGTCTTTCCCATACAGATGCCCTTGCATCCAATACTTACAGGCTCTGAGTTGATTCCTTTACATACCTGACTGTTGTCTCTGCTGCTTCAATAAGGCTGGGCTATCACCCACTTCTTCTTTATCCATGTTCATAGTAGGGACCATTCCATGCGGCTTCCTACACATAGACACATTGTTTCCCTCAGATAAAAAGCATGGAGAGTCAGGGCTGTGTGTACAATATCTCCACACAAAATCCAACCCATCTGGATTCTTACTCTGTCCCGGGCTTCTTCTTTGAGCCACAACTGTATGAAGGCCCCCATCCTCCTCTGCATCCATGGTGCCAGAACCAGGACAATCTCAACCTTTCTTTGTTTTATATGAATGTGTTCCTCAGTGTTCACACATTAGAATGTTAATCCTGAATGCAATGACACAATGCACGTAGGATGAAAAGTGAGAAACAATGAGATCATGAGGGCTCTGCCTTCATTAAGGGGTCAATAACACCACCACAGAGGTAGATTGCTGTACCCTGACCAGACTGCCACAAAAGCCAGCGTAAATTCTTGCTTTCAACTTTCCCTGTTGTGAAATCAGATGGAAGAGCAAGAAAGGCTTCTCTAGATGCAGAGTCCATGCCCTTGCTCTTCCTTTCATCCAGAGCTGCAAGAAATAGTCCTGTTCTTGATATGTGGTACCCAGTGTCAGACATTGGGTTATAGCCACAGAAAACAAACTGATAATCACTCACTCTGAATCCTAATCATCTAGACAATACCTTCTATGATGGTATTGTCTCCCCCTTTTTGTTCTCTACTCTAATCTCACAAAGCCTGCATCCCAGTCCTAGGATGAAGTGAGCAGTGTCCTGAGCCACCACCCACATCCTCTGACAGGTATTCCTGCTTCTGAGGTGGCCCTTTCCAGCACATTTTCTGCACAGTATCTGACCATAAAACATGGGAAGAGATGCCACTTCATGACTGAGGCCGTCTCTGGGCAGAAGTAGAATTTTCTTGGCATGGGACAATCTTCTTATTCTGGACCCAGTCTACTCCAGGGCCTTCTATATCTTCCTTTCCTGCTCATTGATGTTTAGACCAGTGATTCTTAAATTACCATGTTCAAATGTCACCTGGATAGCTTGCTGAATCAGAAATCTCATTGAAGGAAGCTGCCCTACCTGAAATTCTGAGTCAGCAGAGATGGAGTAGGGCCTGAGAACCTGCATTTCTGTGGATCTCTCAGGTGATGGTGAAGCAGAGCTGAAGGTCTCCACATGTGATTTCCTCTCCCTCCAAGGAACTTCTCTCTCTGCTTCCTTATACTCTATACCTGGTGTTTTCCTCTACTTGGCTCTTTCCAGATTTCTCTTGTTTGAGAGGTCACCACAGCTCACCTCAGCTTTGGATGAGGTCAGACAGACCACCATTGCACTCACAGACTCCCCTGGTATAATTATGTGGACAGTGGGTTCCCTCTTTGCTAGACTGAGGTAAAAAATGTTGGGCCATGTCTGCCTTGTTTATGAATGTGCCCTCAGATGCCCAAATAGTGTTTGATACATAGTGTTTCTGCAGGAATGTTTGTTCAACCCTCCTATGTCTAAAATCCGTTCCATTTCACATGCATCACAGAAGCTATGAACTTGAGAGCAGATGGAAATCACAATCATGAGCTGAAATATGCACCACATCAGGCTTTAGCACAGTCCCTGGGGGGGGGGGTGGAAACAGAGTTTTCCTTCTCTGAGGCTTCATATTTCATAGTAGTGTGTGTGTGTGTGTGTGTGTGTGTGTGTGTGTGTATGTATGTGTGTGCATGTATGTGCATGTGTGTGTTTTTGTGCATGTGTATTGTGTGTGTTGGAGCATACACATTATCTTTTGTGTATTTGTCTGTTTGAGCATTAGAGTTGAAACAGTGATACACAGAGTGTGTTTTGTTCTCTAAGCGTTTTTCTACTTCTTTCTTCACTCTGAGTTCTGCTTTCATTGTTCCAATGGTCTGGCTTTATTCATGGCTAATGTCATCACACTTGCTGTTCCCAGAAGACTTTCCACAAATTCACCCCTTTATATGTTTTCTGAAGGCAGAGCTTAAGTAGTCATGTTGTATAATCCTATTTTTGCTAAAAAAAAAAAAAAACCAACAACCTCTGTACATACAGAACCCTTCCTTACTTCAGTCACTGTGGTTTCCTGGTTTCTTCCAGGCTTTCTGTGTCTTTACCACTTCAGATCCCATTCCCCATTTCTCAGCTTTGAACCAGCCACATAGGGCAGGGTTGTGGAGAGGGAATCCTTTGTCTCCCTCTCCCTCTTACCATGTGCTGGAGATGAGCAACTTTGCATTCTTTGCCTCCAGGGTCCTGAGCTCTGTAATCACTTGGTCACTGAGAGAGGCCTGGTCCAGCCTGCAAGCACAAGAGGGAGCTATTTCTTCTGTGATCCAATGCAGGATCTTGAGAATTCAGAGTCCAGGATCTTGGAATCTGTTGTCTATGGTAGGAGTCAGTAAGGACGCTCATTCAGTCTTATCATTGATCAAAAATCAGGACCAAGGAGAGAGACAGAGAGAGCAGCAGCAGGCTGAGAGGAAGGTGTCCATGAGGCAGTCTCAGTGGGACTTGGTCTGTGTCCAGTGAGATCTGAATACAAGAAGTGGACCTTTGAAACATTTCAGAGCTGAAATGTGGGGCTGGCCCTTTCTACCTCATCTCCACAGGTCAGTTTTTGGAAATAGATTGTCCCAGGGAGAGGAACATGGTCATAGCTAGGGGACTCTTGTTTGCAAAGGGCACATCTGTAGGTATCAGAATTCCTAAAGGCTGATAGTCATGTCCATATCAACAAAGGGATTCTGGGCAGCTATCCAAGGTGAACACATAGTGCCAGGATGCAAGGTTTCATGGACATTCACCTAGAAGGAAAGAGCCTTGGTTCCATTCTCACTTCCTGCCTCCACCCCTTTAGTGTTAAGGAAGGAAACTGTCCTTACACAGAGGGCACCAAAGTCCTCTGGTCCATTATTATGACCCTCAGGTTCCAGGGTTGCTGATGGTGTTAGAGTAGTGCCTGACTTCTCTGTGTTTCAGAGTCCTCAGTTCCTAAGCATGGATACATTACTCCTACTCTACCTGTTGGGAGGCACAGGGCAGGAGGGGAAAAGCTTCTCCTCTTTGAGAAGCTGTGTAATGACACCGAGCTTCTCTTTGTGGATGGTTACAGAGCCTTTGAATTCAAGATTGTTCTGTCTCCAGGAGGGCCAGAGAAAGTTAAGAATTCTCATGTAACTGAGCTGTCTGGAAGGCAGATCTACAGGAGAGGTCAGTCCTGGTTGCGTTTTTCAGTGTGTGATGAACAGTCATGGCTGAAAACCTGCTAAGGAACAAAGATGCCAAGCAGCTGGGCCTGTTTCAGCTACAAGAGGGGAGGAAATAAGAATTCTCACTGCAAAACTGCTCCTAAGGTTTCAGAGTTGCAGCAGAAGACCAGACACAGGGGAGCTCCAGGAGCAGGCTTGCCTGACTCTTCCTGTTAGCTGGAAGAACCAGCAGGCTTTGGGTACAGGGCTCCAGAGCCCCTGTGGTTCTCTGAGCTCATGAAGGACACTGGCCAGCAACCTCTGGGAAGTGTTCTTCAAGAAACTGCCTATGGGAGGCTGGAGAGATGTCTCAGTGGTTAAAAGCACTGGTTGCTCTTCCAGAAGTCCTGAGTTCAATTCTCAGCAACCAACAAGGTGACTCACAACCGTCTGTATTGGGATCTGATGCCTTCATCTGGTTTGTCCGGAGGTGCAACAGTGTACAGTGTACTTACATACATAAAATAAACATATAAATCTTTTAAAAAATTTACTTATTTTGTTTATATGAGTACACTGTCACTTTCTTCAGACACATGCTAATACATGTGATTGCACCATGCCCAGTTACTTACCAAGTATTGTCTTTGTTTTTACAAATGTATACTGTATACCATTTCATATGTACTATGCTGTATACATTACATGTCCATGAGATGGGTATCACATTCCATTTAATCCACGAGGACAATGAGTTTTCCAGAATTCTGTGACTTGCCCAATCACAGGCTGTAAGTGGCACATCTGGTCAGGATCCAGGCTGACTATGAATTATCTATCCGTTTTCTTTTCTATGTTTCGTCATCCGGGAACTCACCTATGTCCCCTCCCCTCTTTATGACCAGAAAGGAATTGCAGGGCTTGCTTACCGCAGGATGCTGAGGTTGCAGGCAGGATTCCTGAGCCCCTCACACAGCAGCCTCACACCATCATCACCCAGGTCATTCAGCTGCAGGTCTAGCTCAGTCAGGCTGGAGCGAACCCTGAGCACTGAGGCCAGGAGTGAGCAGTGTGTGGATGTGAGGCCACATTCGACAAGCCTGCATGGGAGATGCTCATGTCAGCTTCTCCAGCACTCATTGCTTTTGAAAACTTATTACAAGTCTCCATTTGTGAGTCTTGACATGCTGAGCTACCAGTGGTTAGCTCTCTGTTGTGCCTTTCTGGTCTAGGGAGATAATTGCAAGCTCTCCACAGCTGAGCTGCAGGAGCAATGAATATAGGTCAGGACCAATGCTCTGCTGCCATTGGCCATGGCAGAGCTCCACAGCCCTAGGACTTCTCACTGCTGTATTTCAAGAGTCATGTGACATGAAATTCGCCAGACCTAGAGTAGGGCATGATCTCATTCATTAAGTAAGATCTTAATCAAGATAAAGCTGATAGGAACAGAGTAGAAGTCTGATTATGAGGTGGCAGAGGCAGGATGAATTGGCAGATGCCATTCCTCGGACCTGGAGATTTCCCCACCCAGGTTTCCCTTTGCCTCTGTATTCTTCACTTCTGCTTTAGCTGTGTCCTCAGGAAGAGTGCTCCACTGAATCCCTTATGAGCCCAGTGCTATGATTAGCTTGTGGGATTTCTTGATGAATGCAGTCTTTCATGATCCCCAAGAACAGAAAATCCATTTGTTTATTTTAACCCATCTAGCATGTGTTATAGGTGTAGTAATGGGAGTTCAGTGAATATTTATTTGATAAATACCAAGCCTCACCCTAGACATCCTTTGACTTTAGTCTCCTCCCATCTACCCCTGCTTCAGGGAGAACCCAGTGCAGACTCACCACAAGGTCTTTAGATGGCAACCAGGGAGTCGCAGGGTTTTACAAAGACTTTTCACTGCAGAGTAGCTCAGTGGATTTCCACTGAGGTCCAGCTCCTCCAGATTACTTGTGAATTTAAGATTGTAGAAGATAATATTCCAACTGGTATCAGTGATTGGGGTCCACCTGTACCTGAGGGGAGAGAGAGGTATCAGAAGGGTGTGACTTGCATGTGCATGGTCTGCGCACAGATTGAGTTACTATTTACCCAAGCCCCAGGCACTGGTTTGCCATCTGCAGAATTCACTAGCTTTCTACATGTTCTTTTGCTCCAAATTCTGTATCCTCTCCTCTGGGTTGTTTCTTATCTATGTCCTTTAGGATAGCATGCTGTATGCTCAATTTGTCCATCTGTTTCTGACTCAGTTTAGATGTTTGATGTCCCAGGGATGTGAACAAATGGCTTTTTTTTGGTCATCTATGATGTTCAGATTTTCAGCTCATGGCCTTGGAAATTCACAAAGTCAGACCTTGGAAATTCAGATGGGTTTCTTCTTTTTGATGTGAATGCATCTGATCTCTTTTGGAACAGATTTCTCAAGTCTCATGATGGAAAGCTTAATAAAATATAGGAAGAGTGCTGATGATTGGCAGTTGGGAATGACTCCATGATGGTATGGTGATCAGGACCATACACTATATTAGAGCTGTCTTGGTTCACATGGTCCTTGTATCCTTCCAAGTATAGAGGGCTACAGGGAAAGGAGAGCGATGGGAGAATGGGGACACACACACACACACGGGGGGGGGGGGGGAAGGAGAGAGAGAGAGAGAGAGAGAGAGAGAGAGAGAGAGAGAGATATCTGCCCAGTATAGTAATATGCATTCCTTTACTCCTTAATGACAGCAACAAAGTTTATCAGAGATGAGAATGTTGAGTTCCAGGCTAGACTAAGCTACAAACACCAAGAGGCTGAGAGCAGCACTATGCATGGTCTGTGCAATACTGGATCCCCAGCACTAAAAACAAAAGAAATTAACAAACTCAAAAAATAATAAAAATATAACCAAAAAACAAAAAGGAAAAAAAAACACATCTGCCAAAAATATAGATTTAAATTAGTAAACTTTAAATGAAAAAAGTGCTTCTTTTAAAAAAAATTATAACACAAAATAAGAATTAGGAAATCCAAGTACTAAACGTGAAAGAATGATTTATTAAAAAAGGATTTATACAATTTTTTTTTTGAGACAGGGTTTCTCTATGTAGTCCTGGCTGTCCTGGAACTCACTCTGTAGACCAGGCTGGCCTCGAACTCTCGAACTCAGAAATCTGCCTGCCTCTGCCTCCCAAGTGCTGGGATTAAAGGCATGCGCCACCACTGTCCGGCTCGATTTATATAATTTTACTTCATGTGTATGATAGTATGTCTGCTTGTCTGTGCTGTATATGAATGTAGGAGCTGGTAGATGCTAGAAGCTGTGCCTGGTGTCATCGGGGACTATGGTTAAGGTAGTGTGAGCCATCTAATGTGGGTGCTTGGAATGGATTCACATGTCTGAAAGACCCAGGAATAATTTTCTTTTTTTTTTTGTTTTTGTTTTTATTTTTTCGAGACAGGGTTTCTCTGTATAGCCCTGGCTGTCCAGGAACTCACTCTGTAGACCAGGCTGGCCTCGAACTCAGAAATCCGCCTGCCTCTGCCTCCCAAGTGCTAGGATTAAAGGCATGCGCCACCACTGCCTGGCCCAGAAATAATTTTCAACAAAATCATAGAAGAACAATTTCTAACCTAAAGAAAGAAATGCTTGTAAACATACAAGAAGCGTATTGCACACTAAATAGACTAGAGCAAAAAGAAAAATCCTCCTGCCACATAATAATCAAAACACTAAATATACACAAAAGAAAGAATATTAAATGCTGGAAGAGAAAAAGGCCAAGTAACATATGAAAGATCTATTACAATTAATCAGATTTCTCAACAGTAACTGTAAATGCCAGAATACCCAGCCAAACTTGCAATCACCATAGATTGAGAAAACAAGATGTTCCATTATGAAACTAAATTTAAACACTGTCTATCCACAATCCAGCTCTAGAAAAGATAGTAGAAAACTCCAAGACAAGGTTAGCTACACTCAAGAAAACACATAAAACAAATAATTTCACACCACCAAAACCAAAAAAGGTACACAAACACACACACACACACACACACACACACACACACACACTTTACCATCACCAACATTAAAATAAAAGGAATTAAACATCATTGGTCTCTAATATCTCTCCACATCATTGGATTCAATTTCCCAATAAAAAGACATAAAGACTAAAGAATAGATTTGGAAACAGGATCCATCATTATGATGCCTGCAAGAAACATACTTCAAGACTGATGGTAGACATTATCTTAGAGTTAAGGGCTGGAACAAGATTTCCAAGCAAATGGACTCAGGAAGCAAAATGTAGTAGCATTCTAATAGCTAATAAACTAGACTTCCAACTGAAATTAATAAAAAAAGACAAAGAAGGACATTTCATACTAATTAAAGAGAAAATCTAGCAAGATGACATCTCAAATCTAAGAATCTATCCCTCAAAGCCAAGGGCACCCACATTTGTAAAAGAAACATTACTAAATCTCAAATCACATATTAAACTCTACACATTAATAGTGCAATAAATTCAACAACAATGGGTAAGTTCTTCAAACAGAAACTAAACAGAGAAGCAATGGAACTAAGAGATGTTATGGTTCACATGAACCTAACACATATACAAAACCTTTCTCCTTATCCAACTAACTGAAAGGCAAAGAGACTCTCCAAATTAACAAAATCAGAAATGAATTGAAGGACTTAATAACAGATATTGAGGAAATTCAAAGAATCCTTAAGTCTTACTTCAAAAACCTGTATTTCACAAACTTCTAAGTCTAAACTAAGTGGGCTATTTCCTTAATAGATACCACTTACCAAAACTAAATCAAGATCAGGTAAACAATCTGATTAAACTCATAAATCCTAAGGATATAGAAGTAGTCTATAATTCTTTCAACCAAAATTCTTTCAACTAAAATTCTTTCAACCAAAGCAGGGGAAAAAAGAAAGTAAAGGAAGGAAATAAAAACCAATCCAAACCGAAGTGCTGAATTCTACCAGACTTTTAAGAAAAGTTGATATCAATAATCATCAAATAATTCCACAAAATAGAAACAGAGGAAACACTGCCAAACTCCATTTTAATGAGTCTACAGGCCTTCTGATACCTAAGTCACATAAAGATTCTACTAAGAATCTTTAGTCTAAGCTCCCTTATGAATATTGATGGAAAAATGCTCAGTAAAATATTTACAAACCAAAACTAAGAACAATCAAACACATTACCCACCATGATCAAGTAGGCTTCATCCCAGCATGCAGGGATGGTTCAACATACGATCATCCACCAACGTAATCCACCACAGAAACAAACTTAAAGAAAAAACCACATGATCATTTCATTGGATGTTGAGAATGCCTTTGACAAAATCCAACACCCTTCTTGGTAAAATTCTTGGTGAGATCATGGATATAAGACTCATACATGAACTCCAAAAAGTCAGTAAACTTCCACCTGAAAGCCAACATCAAATTAAATGGAGAGCAACTAAAAGCAACTCCACTAAAATCAGGGACAAGACAGGCATTCCATTGTCTCCATAGCTATACAATATAGAACTTGAAGTTTTAACAAGATTGATACCACAACTAAAGGGGACGAATGAGATACAAATCGGAAGGGAAAAAGTCAAAGTCTTACTATTCTCAGACAATATGTTAGTAACACTAAAAATTCTACCAGAGAACTCTCTCACACCTTCAGAAAAGTGGCTAGATACTAAATTAAGTAAAACAGAATAAAACAAGCAAAAACCACAAACAAACAAACAAACAAACAACCCTCAAAAAGCAAAAAAACAAAACAAAAACAAAACACCCCAAAAAATCTAACAAACCAACCAACCAACCAACCAAAAAACCCAAAACAAAAATACAACAAACCAAAAATACTGACAGCGATAGCTCTCCTGTAAAAAACAAACAAACAAACAAACAACCCAAAAAATCAAAACAAAAACAACCCCCCAAAAAAACAAATGGTCTAAGAAAGAATTAGGGAACAATATCCTTCACAATAGCCATAAATACCTGGAATAACTCTAACCAAGAAAATAAAAGACCTGCATGACAAGAACTTTAAATTTTTTGAAGAATGAAATTGAAGAAGATATCAGAAGATGCAAGGATCTAGCCTGTTTATGGATCAGTCAGATTAACACAGTAAAAATGGCCATGCTACCAAAAGCTATATGCAGATTCAATGGAATTCCCATTAAAATACTAACACAATTCTTTACAGAACTTGAAAGATCAATACCCAACTTCATATGGAAAAACAAAAACCCAGGATAGCTAAGTGATTCCTGTACAAATAATAGAGCCTCTGGTAATATCACCATCCCTGATTTCAAGCTGTACTAGACAGCAATAGGAATAAAAACCACATAGTATTAGCATGAAAACAGAGATGTTGATCATTGGAGTGGAATCAAAGAACCGGAAGTAAACCCACACATCTAGTAACCATTGACAAAGAAGCCAAAACTATACAATGGAAAAAAGCATCTTCAACAAGTATTGCTTGTCCAAGTAGACATCTCCATGTGGAAGAATGCAAATGGATTCATATCTATCACCCTGCACACATCTCAAGTTCAAGTGGTACAAAAACCTCAACATGAAATCAGATACACTAAATCTATTAGAAGAAAAGTGGGGAGTAGATTTGAATGCAGCAACACAGGAAAATTTCCAAAACAGAATACCAACAGTTTAGGTAATAAGATCAACAATTAATGTATGGAACCTTATGAAACTGAAAAGCTTCTTGTAGGGCAAAGGACACCATCAAAAGGACAAATGACAGCCTACAGAATGGGAAAGATTTTCACTCTTTCCACATCTGACAGAGGGCTGATATTCAAAATATATACTCAAGAAACAGAAAACAAATAACACAATTAAAAACTTAGGCACAATGCCATGAGAGAGCCCACCCCAACACTACAAATGAAATTCTGCTCTACTTGTAGACAGTTGCCTAGCATAACTGTAATGTCACAAGCTTCACCCAGTAGCTGATGGAAACCGATGTAAAGACTCACAGCCAAACATTAGATGCATCTTGGAAAATCTTGTGGAAGAAGGGCATGAGAGATTGAAGGAGCCGGAGAGGTCAAGCACACTACAAGAAAATGTACAGAATCAACTAACCTGGGCCAATATGGATTCACAAAGACTGAAGCAATAACCAGAAAGCATGCATGCATCAGTTGGATCTAGGACCCCTACACATTTGTAACAGATCTGCAGCTTGGACTTCATGTGGGATCCCTAAGGGCAGGAACTGAAGCTGTCTGCCTCTGCTGTCTGATTTTGGATCCCTTTCCCATAACTGGGCTGCCTTGTCTAGCTTCAATAGGAGAAGATGCACCTAGTCTTACTGCAACTTGAAATGCCAAGAAGGGTTGATGTTTATGGGAAGCCTCCCCTTCTCTGAAAAGAAAGTGGGGGATAATGGGGGAGGTGAGGTGAAAGGGGGGACCTGGGAGCTCAGGAGGGGGAAGCTGCAATTGGAATGTAAATCAATCAATTAATTAAGGAACAAAATGGGGTACAGATCTAAACAGAGAATTATCAACAGAGGAATGTCTAATGGCTATGAAGGACTTAAAGGAATAGTCATCGTCCTTAGTCATCAGGGAAATTTACATCAAAACGACTCTGAGATTCCATTTTATACCTGTAAGAATGGCTAAGATCAAAAATTCTAGGAACCACTCATGCTGGTGAGGTTGTGGAGAATAGGGAACACTCCTTCATTGCTGGTGGGGGTGCAAAGTTGTACAACAATTTTGAAAATCAATTTGGCAGTTTGTCAGAAAATTGGGAGTGGAACTACCTCTAGACACATCTATATAATTCCTGAACAAATATTCAAAGAGGCTCCACCATACCAATAGGACACTTGTCCAACTGTTTTCATAGCAGCCATTTTTATAATAGCCAAAAATTGGAAACAACCTAGATGTTTCTCAATCAGATAAAAGAACAGATAAAGAAAATGTGGTTCATTTACATAATGGACTATTATTCAGCTATTAGAAACTTTGACATCATGAAATTTGCAGGCAAATTGATGGCACTAGCAAAAGATCATCCTGAGTGAGGTAACTCAGACCCAGAAAGACAGATATGAGGTATATACTCGCTTATAAGCAGATATTAGTCATAAAGAACCGTGCTACAGTCCACAGTTCCAAAGAAGTTCAGTAACAACGAGGGCCCAAGGAGGGATGCTGGACTCTAACTGAGAAGGTGGAATAGATTAGACATCAACAGGGTGGTTGGAGGGACGGGACTGTTTGGGGGAAATGGTAGTGATGGGGATAGGAGAGATAAGATAGGAGGATGACAGAGGGAGAGAGTACTGAGAAAGACAATTGGATTTGGGGGTGGGCATCTCTGGCATGAACTAGAAATCTAGGACAATGGAAACTCCCAGTAGTCTAGGAAGGTGACCCTAGATAAGACTGCTAGCAATGGGGGACATGGAGTCTGAACCAACCATCTTCTATAACCAGGCAAGACTTCAATGGAGGGGTTGAGACACAAACACAATCATAAAACAGGGTGGACTGGGGCTTCTGGACTTCTTGCCTCTGCTTTCTGAGTTGTGGATGACAGGTGTACACAGCCAAACTCAGCTTCTTCACTTCTTAGTGCTGTCCTCTTAGAGAAATAGAATTCTGGTTGATACCAGTATTTGTTGTTGTGATCATTGATATATCATCACTTTTCTGCAAGCATATTTTAATAGTCCATCCTAATCATGTAAAATAATCATTGATACCTTCCTGCACGTGTGTAACACAGTTTGATCACATGTGTTCTTTACTCTACTTTCCCCTTCTCCTCACTACATCCTGTTTTCTCACAGTCACCGCACTACTTTCAAGTCATTTGGTTTTCACACAGGAATGCAGGAATGAGCTGTTTTTCATAGAGAAAACATGTCAATGTGGAGGATCAGTAACCATGGCTATTGGAACCTGGTGAAGGGTAAAGATGATTTGAATCAGAGAAACTGGGTGATCCTCACCAGGGAATAGGGAGAGACAAGCTCATAGCACTATCCCATAAACAAGCACACCAAAGAGAATAGAAAAATGCTCAGAACATATGGGCTCATGAGATCCACAGGGAATCTGGAGAGAGGAGGCTGTGTCTGAATACTCACAGAACCATCCTTGGGACCATCAGTGCATATCCTTGCTGTCTTTCCATATTCAGCTGAAGACTCCTCACATGATAGCAGAACTGAATGCAGAAAGTGACCACCATGAGCTCCATGTCTGTCTGTATCATCAGGTGCTTCACATTTGTCTGGAACACTGTGTGTGCCATGTCATTTGGGCCAGGCACTATTGTTCCTTGAAGATAATGCATCACCTGTGTCAGGAGCTCCTCTTCCTGATTTTCATACAGACAGTGGAACAAACCCAGAAAAGGTGGTTGATGGGGTTGGTATTTCTCTAGGATGTACCATAGCAGCTTCAACTTTGTCTTCCTAGGAATGCTGCACAAAAAGAACTTTTCCATTTCTTTCAATCCCTCTTTACTCAAAAGACCAAATAGAAAGCGCACAATGGGTGTCTCAAACAGGTTTTGTCTTCCATATTGTTCTTCCAGTGTCTCCGCAATTCTGTAATCTTCCATATCACCATGTCTTTCCTCACTATCCCCCAAGATGTAGGACATTGCTGCAAAGAACTCTTGGAGACACAAGTGGGCAAAGCTGTATCTCAGAGAGCTGGGATGCTTTTGAAGGACACCAATCTTCAGGAAAGTGGCAATGACATCCTCTGCAAACTCTTGGTTACAGAGGTCACTTTCACTGAACTGGGTCCTTCTTTGGCATATCCCCTGAGCAGCCAGTGAGCAGAGGGTTCTGAGCTGGGTCCTCATGTGCTGACCTGGGATTATCAGGGAAAGGTATTTCAGGCAGAGGGCTGTGGTAGTCTGTGAGGTCAGTGAGAAGTCTCCACCCTGCTCCATCTGCTTTTTCAGGCAAGTGCAGACCAACCAGCATACCCAGGGAACCTCACACAGGGTCAGGAGCACTGGATTAGAGTCAAACAGCCTAAGAGGGGTAGTTGCAATTTCTTGATTTGCAAAATATTTGTAGAAATAGTTTTTCCGTTCAACCTCAGTGAATCCTAGGACTTCCACCTGACATGGCTTCCACAAAGAAGGAATGATCTTCTGCAGAGCTGTGGTCCGAGCTGTGAGCAAGAAGGAAGCCTCAGGAAGGACAGATTTCCCCAGCAAACTCCCTAGCAGTGTGTGTACAGGCTGAGGTTGACTCCAGTGCAGACATAGCTCAGGATTCTGCTCCTCCAAGACCCATGCTGGCTCATCTATGCCATCCAGGATGAAGAGCAGCTTCTCAGGTTGACATAGGATCTGCCTGATGGAAGCTGTGTGCACTTCCTCACCTTGTGCTATGAGTTCAGCTAGATTCAGCAGCTTGCTCTGGGCCAGCTCTCTGCAGCTGAAGAAGAAGACATGCTGGAAGTGATCCCTGTAGAGCTGACCTTCCTTCCAGGATTTCCTCACCAGCCTGGCCAGTGTTGACTTCCCAATCCCAGCAGCTCCCTCTATTATGACCAACTGAGGCTTTTTCTGGGTATCTAAGTTTGGGCCAAATAAATCCTGGATCTCAATCATATGTCCTCCTTCTTCTGGTACACATGAATGCCAGCTTTTCCTGACCAAGTTCTCTGAGCCTCTTGGGCACAATTTTTGGAAGAGTAGTAGGCCTGTGAAATTTTGGAACAAATACTTCCCTTTCAAGGACTGTGTAGAGTAAGGCATCACTTCTTGCTTCATATGTACTTCTGGAAATGTTTCAAAAGGAAGAGAAAGTTTGAGCAGAAGTGTATACATTAGGGTCAAGTGTTCTTCAATCAATCCTTCCTTTTTTCCTTCCTATCTTCCTTAATGCATGTATTCCTTTCTTCAGTTTTTTTTTATCCTTTATCATCTGGATGCATTTTGGCATTTGTTTAAGCTATACCTCATATAGGCTATGGGCATTGGAATATTTTACACGTTGTAGTGCAGAAAATGTGAGTTTAAAGTAAAAGATTCTACTTTAGGTGGTCATGTGACTAATAATAATGCTGTCTGACTTTCATTCATGCCTCAGATATTTATCAACTTCTTACCCTGTGCCATACCTGTTCTTGAGGCTGAAGAGTGAAGGGTGAGCTCACAGACATAATTCTGTCTTCATTCAGCCTATGAAATGATGCAGTAGCTCCACTGAGCTCTGCTTTCTCATTTTTTATTTGGTGTCTGTAGTCTCTCCCTGTAGGAGGCTGTGGAGTAGTTGGAGAGATTACAGACAGTGGAGTGGATCTCTGCTCCTGACAGATCCTATTTGATCTACCATTGCAGTCCTGATAACATCATCCTGAAGTCTTGAGATTGTGGGTCTGAAGGGAAGATCTAAAAATGCTATAGCATCCATATTTCGGTACGTAGTCTTGGTCCCCTCTCCCAATCCTGGGTGTATTTTGCACTATAGTCCAGATTTCTTTGGTCTCCAAAAGCCTTGTTTCTGGCAAGTGTTTATGTGTTTTGTCCCCTCTGACACTGAGTTTGAAACTCAGTTGCCAAAGTAGGATTAAGGGATACTCAGGAGTAAGGGATTCAGGTCTAGTGTGGGTGTTTGTAGCCATGGGGGCAGGACCCTGAAAAATCGACCAATAATTTTCTTCTAGTAATGGGCAAACTGTTGTGGGAAGAAGTACGTTTCCTTTCCTGCAGGCACCTGTTTGCCTTTATATGCCCTTCTTTGAGGCTGAGTATTTGTAGTTTTCAGTCTTAGACAAACAGCTTTCAGAACTATAGTTAATATGCACGTTTGACAAAACATCACTGAGCATGGTACTGTAGCTCAATAATTCATCACTCAGAAGACACAGGCAGGAGGATCAGGAGCTCAGCTCTAGCATTTCCTTATGGGGAATTTGAAACCATCTTAGGCTACAGTTAACCAATCTATCAATCTATCAATCAATCAGTCAATCAGTCATTCAATCAGTAATGCAATCAACTAACAAAAAAACCCCAAACAAACCAAGAATAAAAAAATTACCCAGTCTTTGTTTTCTGTCCTGGCGATGGAAACCAAACTAGACATTTGTTGTTGATTTAAGGTGCTCCACAGTTTGGCACTGTGCACTCTGCCTAGCTTCACCTTTCCTGTTCTACTCTTGCTTCCTTTAATCTGTACATCTGAGGATTCAAATTTCTAGCTTTTGCCCAGAACACAAATCTTATCTCAGCATCTTCATTTGAAGGAACTCAAGACAAGACGGTCAGAAAGATGACCTATGGACCAGAATCCAAGTTCATTCCTCAGTACTGACTTGCTGCCCATTACAATACAGCTGCCTGTACTGCCATGGACCAGGTGTGGAGATAATTTGGTGAGAGTACTGAGTGTAGCAACACTTCCCACAATTAGTACTTGACGGCCTGGCTTCAGGGACCAACTTTCCTCTGAAAAGGATCAATAGATCTGTACTTACTGTCTTCTGTAGGAGGACAGCTAACATCTGCTGAGTGCAGCAAGCTGGCCACTCATGTCTGTGGCCAAGATCTGCCTGGCTCAGAACATGTCTCCTCAAAGTACCAAGAGAGGGACCAGCTCTTCCCAGAGCACTTTCTCCAAGACCTTCCAGTTGAAATGTATCTGACATTATCCAAACAACTAAATTATTTAAAGTTCCATCACACTTGAAAAGCATGTGGGGGAAGCAAGATGGCTCGGTAGTTGAAAAGCTTGCAGCCAAAGCAAGTGTACTAAAATGGTATCCCAAGATTCCATTTACCTGCTGAGTTTGCATTGTGGTCCCCTGTAATTTCAGGCCCAGAAAGCTGACACAGGGGCTTCCCCAGGGTAAGATGGCTAGGCAGCCTTACTACTTGGTGAACTCTGGATGTAGATGATGGAATGTTCTGCCTCCAAGAATAAGAGAACACCTGAGGAAGATTCCTGACATCCATTTAGGGCACTCACATGTACATGCACAGTGTGACATCCCGCTTATATGCCCTCACATTTGCAAACATACATATACATATTTATGTACAACACACACACACACACACACATGCACAGAAGAAGAAGAGGAAGAGGAAGAGGAAGAGGAAGAAGAAGAAGAAGAAGGCCTAAAAACTCACATAAAGTATATGGAGGTGGAAATTATTCTACATAGTGAGGTATCACATTGCCTATAGAGACAAATGTCACAAGTTTTCTGTCATATATGTATTCTAGCTTTACACATTTTGATTTGCATGTTTAATTTGCTTTTGAAATGTTCTGTAAAGTTCTTGAATTTTCTACTTACACCTTACATTTACATGATTCCCACCTTTCCCTAGTCCCAGTGCACTTCTCCTGAATTCTCTCCCTTCATTTCAAATTTAAAATCTTTTTTCTTTAATGTCTGTCTCGTCTTGAATTCCTTCCAATGAAGATGCTGAGATGAGACTTGTGTTCTAAACTCTGGAGAGAGGAATCCTCGGATGTGCTGGTTGGAGGAAGCAAGAGTAGGGCAGGAGAGGTGAAGCTCAGCAAAGTGCACAGTGGCAAACTGTGGAGCAGTTAAACTGAAAACAATGGTCTGAGTTTGGTTTCCATTGCAGGAAGAAAGCAAAGACTGGGTAATATGTAACACACAGATCCTGATGAGTCCCATTAGTGCAGATAGAGTAGAACACTTCTCACATGAAAACTGGGTTTGAATTTGATGGGAGCATAGGAATTGTGTGACAAAGGAGAGGCTTGAGTGGGGATAGATGAACCCAGATTAACAATGTATGAATGTTCCTTATGGAAATGAACTAGTTTGACCTTAGTCAAAAATATAACTTATATAAATGTAGGCTATTGAGCAATGAGCTTACATTCCTCAGAAGGCATGAGTTACTGAATTCAAATCCCAGTGCCAAGCATGGAGTACCTGCCAAAGTGTTTCTGGTCATGAGGAAGCAGAGACTCCAAATACAAAGAAGCCTGTTGCTGTTGTTCTTCACAGTCTAAAAGAACTAGAGTTAGATTCTGTTGCTGAAGACACCATATATGTGTGTATATATATATACATATATATATATATATATATGTATATATGTATGTGTATGAGAATATATATATATATATATTTAACAGGACTTAGAGAAACCAAGTTGGAACGGTCATGACATTCCATGTATTCTGGCTAGATTTCATAGTACTAGGACAGGGTATGAGTTCACATGGGGACAAAATGGACTTAATTCCTGGTGTTGAGACTGAATGCTACAATACTGACCTGGTATGGAAGTCATGTTCACTAGTCCAATAAAATAGCATAAAGATTATAGGGTAACCAACTGTTCTATGGTTACTATTGAGAAACTTCTGATTAGATTTGAATTCCACAGGAGGGAATTCATACCTTGTACTGTAAACTTAATCTAAAGACCAGGGAACAGGAGGTCATGGACCATAGGAAAGGACCTATTACTATTGTTTTGCTAAATGAACATATTGTTAAACTGACTTCTGATTACGTTTATACTCACAGATCAACCTCGATCTGTCTGAATAAGTTTCTTTGTGCAGTTGTTATCAATTAATGTAGAAACCCATAGTCTAAACTGTGATTAAATGTCTGTTGATTGGGTGGTTCTAAGTGGGATATGTAAGTGAGTTTACCAAGGCTCTGGGAAAACTTCAAGTGAGTCCGCAGGAAGAACGAAAGAGCGGGAGCACAAAAACGAGTGCGGTGAGATGTGCTTTTCTGTACATTACATGACTGTTGTACTCATGAACTCAATACAGATAGAGTTGCTTGTGCAAGATGTGCACAAGTGTAAGTCGACAAGATCAGTCAGTATTCTTCCAGGCAGCACTAACTGGTGTGAGAGGTTTAAATAAAACAACAGTGAGTAGCAGACAAATCAACACCAATGATAACATCAACAAAACAAAAGAGGAGAGGACATGAGAGTGGGAGGGTGTCTGCTGGAGGGTGTTCTGGGGGAGCTGGGAGTGGATGTAATCAAGCTACAGTGTATAAAGTATGAAGTTTTCAAACAAAACAAATTTATTTAGACCTGCAGAACCAGACAGAGCTCCCCTTCACTGTGGTTACTGCACAGCAGCTCCCAGTGATCCTGATCTCCTCCTGAGTCTCTCCTCTACATGGGACTCCCCTGATTACACTTTGTCTCATCCAGGTGGTGTGGCAACAAATAATCTACCTGGAGTCTCTGTCATCACCAACCCCCACACCTTAAGCATCCAATCCAGATAGTCCCTTACATGCTTCAGAGGGATCATGACCTCCTGGTTCTTCTTCTTCTTCTTCTTCTTCTTCTTCTTCTTCTGGTGATCGCTAGATCATAGCACTGTCCCCACTCTAGTCCAGTCATATGGCGCAAAGACACAATTTTTAAACTACACATTCTCTGTGTGTTTCCTGACACAGCCATCGGAGTGCTGTGGTCAACCTATGGTTGTATGCATCACATATATCCCAGGCTCACACAGTCTGGTGAGTCAGTCTGCCCCTGCCCTGAGTGCACCCTCTTTAACAACCAGACTCACCCCAGATCCTAAAGCAGGTATACAGTCCAGGCTGGAGAGGTCCATCTGCACCCTTCTTAAACCCAGGTTCAGACTGGGTAATACATACTGTGCGTTACCTCAACTTGGTATGCCCATATCATATATAGAACAGCAACAACAACAGCAAAAGAACAAAACCCATATGCCCAGGTCTCATTGCAATAACAAGAAGAAAAGTCAAGACAACATTTGCTGCCTCTAAAACCACCAGTTCAAAGAAATGTTCTCCAATGAGAATTATGAAGATGATCCAGGTCACAGAACCTAGTGGCAAGCATAGACAGCAGAGTTAGGGAGTTTAAAGATGCCAGATGCCAGAGAGAAAGAGCTCAATGAACTTGAAGAGAATGAACTAAAAGAGAGTAGCTGCCCACATGATGTGAAAAGAAACAAGAACACAATGCTAAATGAAACAACAGTGATTTAAAAAATGTGATTTGAAAACTGAATTTAAAAAAGAGAGGAATATCGAAACAAACTCAACTAAATGAGGGTCAAATTGAAAAACTCAGAAACACAATTACAAAATTCAAAGAAAGTCTTATAAACAGAATGCATAAAGTAGAAGATAGAGTGTAAAACATAGAAATTAGACCACATAAATAAATAATATTTTAAAAATTTATAAAAACCACAAAGGACCATGTAGGAAGTGTGGAGACACCACAAAATGACAGCTCTTCTATTTCTAGGCAAAAGTGAATGAGGGGAGGGGACTCTAAGGTCAATGAACAGGCCAGATCTCCAACAAGCTCAAAGAAATTTGGAAAGATCAACTCAGATAGATACAAGAAGCACGAAAACCAAAACCAAAACCAAAACCAAAACCAAAACCAAAACCAAAACCAAAACCAAAACCAAAACCAAAACCAAAACCAAAACCAAAACCAACCAACCAACCAACCAACCAACCAACCAACCAACCAAACAACCAATACAATGGACCAAAAAGCAACTTCCCGTGACAGATAGTTAAAACACTAAATATACAGAGCATAGAGAGGTTACTGAATGCTACCAAAAAAAAAAAAGAAAGAAAGAAAAAAGAAAAGGAAAAGGAAAGCCATGAGACACAAATCACATCTGATGGCAAAGTCATCAGACTGATATGAAGCCAGAGAGAAGAAGACAGGAATTAGTTGGTTTCCTAGTATTGGTGGATGTGGAGCCTGCACTTCTCATTTTCTGTAACTAGGCAAGGCTTTCAGTTGTGGGACTGGGAAACCAACCCACTAAACCTTTGACCCACAAGCTGTCCTACTTGCAAAATAAACTTGAGGGAGTGGACAGCCAATGAATGTTTTAATTTAGGATTCTAGCCATCAGAGGGAGCCCATGCCTACAGGGCCTGGATGGCCAGGAACTTGAAATTTATTGGCTCAGAGACTTAGGGTAGAACCAAATGTGACTGAACAACAATGAAATGTCGATAAAATGATTCCTAACGATACTCTGTTGTACTCTGAGATTGGTACCTAGCTCCATCACCATCAGAGAGTCTTCCTTGTGAACCTGATGGGAGAAGATGCAGAGTCCCACAGGAAACATAAGGGCAAAGACACTGCCCTTAATTCCAAGGGTCTCCTGGGAGCAGTGCCATGGTCCAGTAGTGAGACTCCAGGTACAGGATTTCTAGGTGGAGCTTGGGGAATCCCTTGGAAGAGGGAGGGAAAGGATGATAGGTGCTTGAGGGTTTAAGGATGATAGAAGAACACAGCCTGTGGAACACAATCAACTATATAGGGTTCATAGGGGTTCCTAGAGATAGGAGGGGCAGTCATGGAGCCTGCATGGGTCTGTGCTTGGTCCTCTGCATATATGCTGTGGTTGTTTAGTTTGGTATTTTTCTGGAACATCTAACAGTGGGAGAGGCCATGTCTTTGATTATTGTCTGTTGTTGGAACCCTGTTCTTCTTACTGGGTTTCCTTGGCCAGTCTTGATATGAGGATTTGTGTCTAGTTCATTTCATCTTGTTATTCTGTGTTCAGTTGATATTCCTGGGAAGCTTATTCCTCTCTGAGAGGAAGTGGAGGAGTGATTTGGGAGGGAGATGTGGAGGTGTAGGAGGGGATTAGAGGGGTAGAATTTGAGTAGAGTGTGGACAGAATGTGTTGTAAGAGAAAAGAATAAATAAAATGTAAAAAGAATTAGTCCAATTAATTAATAAATGTGTTTTTACAAAAAAGTTTGTGACTCATGATCTAGAACAGACTTTGAATGAAAGATAAGGGTTGGGTGTAGGCAGGACCTTCACAGAGCAGCAGCAAATGGAGGAAGAGAAAGTCACTCCTTAGGCATTGATTGTTCTAGATTCCAGCCCCATATCTGTGTCTATGAGCTTAGAGCTTGAACAAGTTAACCTCTTTCTAGACCTAGTGCACTGGAGAGAGATGGCTACTTTGATCCTCGAGAAGAGTAGGAGGCCAAGGCATGGTCTGTTTAAGTGCCAATGATTAAGGGAACTCAGTAGAGAATCTGACTAAAGCTGAAGCAGGAGCATATTCTCTCCTCAGGTCATATCAATAGATAAGACCTTCTTGGAGCTTCAAGAACTCCCTGACCCCCAGGATTTTCAGTGCCCACTCAGATTCTGAACTGAGCTCTGGGTACCAGTTGGGCTAGGGTTGGGCTGTCCCTCATGGATTCCAGTTTCCCCATCTATAAATGCAACTTCAGCACTGCAGAGCCCAGAGAATCATTTGTAGTCCGTGACTCTTAGCACCCCACCACGCTGCTCTGTCCTTGCATTTTAGTTACTTGTCCCAGTTCCCCATACAGGGGAGCACTCACATGGGAAGAGCCACATGCGTGTGACTCAAGGTTTCATCCGTTAATCTTTTCTTTGGCATCCAGACTTGTTAGATTTCAATTAACTTCTCCTTTAAGATCTGAAAATGTTTCCAAGACTCATGTTCTGAGCTCAGTAGTTTTTAGGAGCTGTGTAGTGTAGGGGACTTCATGTTGAGGGTTCTCTCTCTCTCTCTCTCTCTCTCTCTCTCTCTCTCTCTCTCTCTCT
>NW_021620240.1:923680-930106 GCF_004785775.1 Grammomys surdaster
TCTCTCTCTCTCTCTCTCTCTCTCTCTCTCTCTCTCTCTCTCTCTCTCTCTCTCTTTTTGTGGGTCTGAGTAATGGGGAAGAATGTCCTATGGGAAGGAGACAGCAGCTGTGTGTTGGTCAGAGAGGCAGGGGTAGGAGGCTGGAAGAACTGCTGGGGTTCTTCATGCTTACACTCATACCCTTCTCCATGGTCACATGGGGGACAATAAGGCACTCACAGGTGCTGCTGTAAAATAGCCCTGGTCTGGAACCATGAACCTCTCCTGGGTCTACTCTGGTCCTCTGTGTGAGTCTCTATTCCTTTCTGAACCTCAGCTCCCCAATGTGGGTGTGTCTCTGAGCTTCTGTTCCACAGGGTTGCACACTATAGTAGCAGCAGTAATAGCATGGGCTTCCAATTATTAAGCATTTATTGAACATCAGACTGTTTATTATTTGACATGGATTATCACTCAACTGCTACAGCCTAAGGAGACATCTCTTCATCATCCCCTTTCCCAGATGGATACACTGAGGAGGATTGGAGCTCTAACGTTTGGACTTGTATGTTAGTGTCACTAATTGATTGTCTCAAGGGCTGTCTTGACCCCTATGTCAACCTTCTCAGAGACCTCTGCATGCCTGACTGTCCCCACTACAGTTTCAGGATGCTCCTTCCAGGGGGCTTTGAGCACCCTATGGGAACCTGAGCATGTACTTATGTAGAACAGAGTGTTCTCTAAAGTTCATTTAGGGGCTTCTGAAAGCCTTCCTGTTCCAGCCTCTCATGGAGCCTGTGAACTCTTTTGGCAGGAGGGTAGCTTGCCCATAGAAACCTTGGCAGGAGGGCTCAGTGGTGATGAATGGGTCTTAGAGTGATGAGTTGGGGTTCTTGGCGTACTTACCTAGCCTCAAGCGCCTTTCTGACTTGGCTGTGTCCTTCAGCAGGTCCTCCAAACACCTGTCTCCTTGTTTTGGAGGTGGCATCCTCATCCCTTGACACTGAGCCACCTTTCTGTTACTTTTCTGCTTGGACTGAGATTCTTCCATAGTGACAGAGCCCTTGGATATTGTTTCTCTGAGCAGTTTGTGCTCTTACTGCTTCAAGACTCTTTTCTGTTGTTCCAAGAAGAGGCCAGTTGCTTCTTGTCTCTGCCAGACATTTCCTTCTGGGAATGGATATTTAGTACTGATAGAGGAGACCTGGTAATAAAAGAAAACAGACAAACCTCTACAGGGTCAGATGGGCCTTGATCAGAACAATTGAAAGACACAAATCTCTCCTGGGGAGTGGGGACTGTGTGTCCAGGTGCAGGGGCTTGGGTTTCGTAGGGCAGAAGAGGGAACTCTGGGACAGGAGTGTTTAACAGTGGACACGTTCTTTAACAATTCACAGCTGAATGATGCCAGTGGATGTTCTAGCTACCGTGTTGGATTTCCTGAATGTAGGTGTGCTTAACTTTATACTGAGTTGGGGTTTCATAGCTTGTCTAAGGTTCTTTTAGGTCACTAAGATTATTTATGTCACCCCAAGGACAGATGAAAGGAATGGAGTGTGTGTTGTCTTACTGATTGGTTCCTGTGGCAGGGGGATGATGGAGGTGCAGCTCCATCCTGTGCCTAGGGGTTATGGGGTGTGTACATTGTGGGTGAAGTTCATATGCTGAAAATAGATTTTTAACTTGATCTGCTCTCCTGGATCAGTCATGTGATTGCTGCCATTTACTTCTGGAGTAACTTTTGAAAACAGATATTAGACAGGAGGCTGTGAAATGTTCAAAGAGATGGAGGATAGAGGACCCAGTAGGCCCTAGGCAGGGCAGGCATTGTCCTAATGTGGACTGAGTAATGGCAGTGATTAGATCCAGGTGGACCTTGTGTATAACCTTTAAAGAACAGGATAAAAATGACAAATGAGCATAAGGAGAAATGGTGAGATCAAGGAAGGAGGCAAGTCAGAAGGCTGTGGTTATCAGTCCTAAGGCAACTGTGTTTAAGTGTCCTGTGCTTTCGTCACTAACTTTGCTTAACTTAGCTCTCTGGGGACCTTGGCTCTCCCACACCAGCCCCTGTAAATAGCATATATGATGCTTAATTTATATATCTCATCCCTGGTCCTCCCTCTGAATATCTCATTACATAGGACAATTATTCGTGCAGATTCAGGACAGACAGGAGGGTGCAGGATAGGCTATGACAGGAGCAGGCACATGAACCAGACAGATGAATCCAGCAGTCTATCACCCATCAGAGCCTGCCTGCAGACTCTCCAAGCAGACGCTGGAGCCCAGGGCCTTGGTCCCTGATTTTCAGGATGAGGTTCTGCTATAATATTCCCTAGTGGAGTGAGGCCAGCCCTTACCTTCCCACAACTAAGTGGTTTGGTGGAATCTGGGTCCCAGTACTTACCCTACTCTTCCAGGGGGCCTACTGGAGTGTGTGTCCTTGAATAAGGCTCCTCAGCTAGGAAACTGTTCTTCAAAAGTGAAAGAGACTCTGGACCCTTATCAGGAAGGCAGGCGACAGAGAACCTGCCCAGATGGAAGTTGAACATTATTCAGGTTGTTTCCTGTTAAGTCTCTGCAGGTGCCTGGGCTGGAGGAGTCAGGCTGAGAGCTTCTTCCGGGTTTGCAGAAGCCCTGCCTGCCTCAGCACAGGACTCATGTCTGAGCTCAGTTCCCTCCTCCACTAATGTGAGACTCAAGGTTTGCCAACAGGTCCCAGGTCAGCAATAGCTCCTGGATCACCCCAGGTTTGTGGTCTGGATCTCCATGCTTCTCTCCTTCGCTGTAGCCTGCCCAGCCACAGGCTGCTCATTTCAGTAAATGCCTCTTAGGCCACAAACCCTGTGTATGTTTTGTTTTTGACTCCTGAAGTCTCCTAAACGTCACATTTGGGTTTTGATTCTCACCAACATCATATTCTTTTTCTGTAGGTGTGTGGTGTGTAGTCCATTTTCATGTTCAAGTGGACTCATGTGTGTGACCTCAGGGCCAGCTGTCTTTCTGGCTATATGGGTAAGGGTAGGGAAGGGAATCTCTCCTTTCCCCAAGCTGATGTAAGGCAGACAAGTTCAGGGCCACCTCGCATGTTCAGGGCCAGCTCACCTTTGCTCCCAATATGACTGGCAGCTGTTTCATGCTCCAAAGGCAGGTGTTGGCCCTTCTCCCAAGTGTTGGAGCAGGGCCAATTCTCCAGCTCTCATGAACCCAAAGAGAGGTTTCCTGTCTTCTCTAGAGGGTGAGGGGAGAGTTTGAGGGCAGAGGGAAGAATCTCTCCCTCATCCATGCCACTCTAGGGGAGACAGTGGCAGGGCCAACTTTTCTATACTCATACCCTTGGGTCCTGCACACCTACAACACCCACAATATTTGGGGCCTGTTCTTCCAAGTACTTCACCTGACTAGGGACAGATTCAGCTCCCCTACTCTGATGCCTCCAGGACCTGTTCTCCCATGATTCCCAAGAGAAGGGTGGGGCCAGTTCTTCACAGCCCTCAGACATTAATATATTCCTGGTCAGCAGCCCACCCAGACCAGGGATTTCTGCCTGGCTTTTGGTGGTAATTGATCCCTGCTGCTGAAGTGTGGGGCAGTGGGCTATGAGAAAGCCAGAAAGCTTGGTAGAAATCTTTGAAGCCCCGGAAACCTCGGCCTGAAAAGGGTCACAGGACGGAAGGTTGCTTCAGATTTCCCACGCCAGTGGCCCTCTTAGCTTCCGCTTCCCATAAAGAGACCCGTGACCCCTATCACGTAGGATAGCACCTCCATGCAAATAAGGCATCCTCAAACACCCAAGCCAAACCAATAGGGGCTACCTGTTCTTTCCCCGAAACTGTATATATATAATTCCAGAGCTCAAATTAAACGACTACTGCTGTGTGGTGCAAGGTCTCCTGCTGTCTGAGTGTTTTTGCGATCCCTCGCCAGTCGCGCACTTCAAAGGACAACACTCTCCTCTCCCCTTAGCGGGAAGAGCGAGCTGAACTAAAAGAGCTGAGACACTTTTCTTCCGTGGGCTCTCACGAGCGACTCCCGGAAAGAGAGAATTAAAAGAGCTGATAACACTTTCTCGCTTTTGGGGGCTGGGACAGAGGTCCCGCTCCGGTTTTTGGGTGACCAGAGGCCGCTGTGGAGCGAGCCCCGCCCCGTCGGCTGCTGAAGGCCCTGGGCCGGCTGGGCTGGCTCCTTCCACGCCCCCAACCCCGGAGGCCGCTCGCCCACCCCCGCTGGCCCGGCTTGGAGCTGACGCCAGCCGCTGCCGCAGATCCGGTATCCTGCAGCGGTTCCGTCAGCCCGCGATCCCTAGGCGCGAGCACTGCACGACACTGAAGTAGCATAGATCCTAATGTGAACCCACAGGCAGCACAGGACAGTACTTCACCATGGTTCCAGGTGGCATCACTGGCTCCTCACATCAGGCTGTCCCTCACTACCCTCGAGTCCCCAGTTCTGCCTCTCTTCATTGTGCCCACATCCTTCTGTTTCTCTTTCTCTTACATTTCTCCACCACTTACTTGCTCCTCTTAGTGGCCTGAGGGGCTTGAGTGTCTGGGTGGTCTCAGGGTTGGTTTCAGGAGTGTGTTGCCCTGCCTATGCTTCATGACTCTGGACAGGGATCATCTTGAGCATGGTCTATTCCCCCATGCTCCTTGCAGACCTGTACAGTGCAGACTGGTGGTCATCTAAGGCTAGCTCCCTGTCCCATGGTGTCAGACTGGTGGTTGTCTAGGTCTTACTCTTGACCCTGCCTGGGCTAGCTCCCCTCCTGAGCTAGCTTCCAACCCTGGGAGTCCACAGGACTGTTAGTTGTCTTGGGCTTGCTTTGTTCAGGGAGTGTTAGTCCACTAATCATTCAGATGTCCATAGGTCAGAACACTGAGCCTAGACATAGGCTCTCTCAACTCTGCCACCTACAATTGCACATGTGACATAGCAGCCATACCTGTAACACCTCTAGGGGGCATGTGTTGTGGTAATGTTTTCCTGGGACAACATGATTGATACAGAATGGCAATGCCCATTGTGGGTGGTGCCATTCCTGAGTAGGTGGTCCTTGGTTGTGTAAGAAAGCAGGCTGAGCAAGCCCTGGAGAGAAAGCCAGTGAGAAGTACTGCTCCATGGCCTTTGTGCAGTGAGTGGCCTTTGGTTCCTGCCCTGTCTCCCCAGGAAAGACAGTAAGCTGTACAGTGAAGTGAATATGTTCCTCCCCAAGCAGCCTGTGTGCAGTCCTGGTGTTTATCTCAGCAACAGAAGGCAAATGAAGACACATCCTGTGTTGCAAGAAGTTTTCAGATGAAGATTTCATCTCACAAAAAATTTTACTTATCAAGTTTTTTCTCACGTAATATATTTTAATCTTTCAGACCAACACAACTTCCAGAAACAATGAATAAAATACCATCCTTCCCGATACCCTTGGCAGCATTTATGTAGTGTATTATGACTAGCCATTCTGGTTGTTCTGAGACATTTTGGTGGTTTAAGTAAGAATGGCCTCCATAAACTCACATATTTTAATGTTTGTTCCTAATTGGTGCAGCTGTTTGGAAAGGTTTAGGAGGAGTGTTTTTGTTGCAGGTGTGCATCACTGGGGCACCTTTGAGAGTTTAAAAGACTGCACTGTTCATAATGTCTGTCTCTGCCTGTCACAGTGCTTCAGGATGTGACCTCTCAGCAACAGTCCCAGCACCATGCTTGCCTGTCTGCTGCCACACTCCTATCCATGATGATCATGGACTCCAACCATGAGCCCCAGATTACAGCCTTTTAATTTCATATGGTCCTATTTGTCAATTTGCCTCATTTCCCTGATGACTAGAGTCCTCTTCAGAAAGGCCTCCCCTGTGCTGCTCCATGAAGTGTCCCCCTTCTTCCCTCAGGCAGTTTCAGGTTCAGGTCTGTGTTAGTGTCCTTGGTGCACTTGGAGCTGAGTGCTCTGCAGGGTGAGAGGTCAGTCTTCCACATGTCCGGTATGTGCAGCACCACTTGGTAACAAGGTTTCTCTTGGAGACTGAATACTTTTCTGGCCAATGAGTGTTTGCTGCTTGTCATTTTAACTCAGACGGAGCCTTTAGTTTATCATCTAAAACATTTTCACCCAAAACATTCTCATTCGACAGAATGTTTTAAGCTAGCTATACTTGATAAGTTATTCAAGAAAACACTAAAATAATTTGAAATCGTGTTGTTATAGGATAAAAGTACTGCCAGGAAAGATGATTATTTACTATAAAACATCATGGTTTGATTTGTAATCTTACACTGTTTTGAGGTTTGGTTCCCTGTAGGTTGCTGTCTGTAAGCAGGTGAGGACAGGTGAAAGATAGAGCCTGTGATTGGGCAGGTGAGAAACAAAGCTGGCTGAGAGTTTTAGAGAGGGAACAGAGAGAGAATGATAAGAGAGAGAGAGAGAGAGAGAGAGAGAGAGAGAGAGAGAGAGAGAGA
>NW_021620240.1:930116-946162 GCF_004785775.1 Grammomys surdaster
AGAGAGAGAGAGAGAGAGAGAGAGAGAGAGAGAGAGAGAGAGAGAGAAACAATGAATAAAATACCATCCTTCCCGATACAGGCTCTATCTTTCAGAGATAGAGAGAGAGAGAAGCGAGACAAGATGGAACCTATAGGAGAGGAAGACGAACCAGATCCACGTGGCTTGAAATAGCGATAGGTAGCTATGGATATCATAGAAGAGCAATAGAATAATATAGGTCAATTCGTCCAGTCTAGGTGGGAGCTTGTATCAATATCAATTGCCTTTATAGTTCTTTGTGTGGGCATTTTGTGGGATTGAGAATTTACTGTTATTAATCTGATTGATAAATTATAAGCCTCTGGAGTTTTCTGTGGCTTGGGTTTAGAGTCAGTCTTGTCAGACTAGCTGCAGGGGACAGATGGCTGGGAATGCAAATGGTCATGGGGGCAGGGAGACAGCTTTGTACGGAGATTAGCCAGCGATAGTTTGGATTTTTTAAAAGAATATTTACATGCAACAGTTCCAGAAGTCTGTTGCTCCTTGTACCTTGGAGAATCATTTCTAACTTCTCTTTGACTCTTTAGACTTGAGACCAAAGCAAAAACAATAAATAAAATTAAATATTTTGAGTTTAAATAATCTGATAATATGTTTTAAGTAGCACTTGATAATATATGTTTTCATATTTGTCTGTATCTGTATTTAGTGTGTAATTTCATTTGCAAATGCTCAAATATTTGTTGATCAACTGTTGTGTGACTATTCTAAGGAGATGTAAAATTAGCATCTGCTCCTAACTTCTGACCTTTCCACAGCACAAAGAATGACTCATTAAACTCATCCTAAAGAATAGAAGTGATTTTATTAGAGATAACTCATGGATCTATGGAAAACCACAGACATTTGAACTTTCTTGAACTGGTCCCACCTGCTCTCCCACCAAACTCTTCATCCTTTGACTTTGCGTGTCCCAGAATTGGATGTAAACTTCGGTTCTTAGCGCCACCTAGTGTCAGAGCAGCAGAAGTGACTTCAGGCTCACAGCTAGTTAATGGTATTTCCCCCCTCCCCCCAAAAAACCTTTTTCCCTGCCCCCTCAATCCACATGCTTTTTATTTATTTTTTAAAAAATTTTTATAGGATATTTTATTTATCTACATTTTAGATGTTATCCCCTTTCCCCATTCCCCACCTCCAGAACCCCCTTAAACCATCCCCCATCCTCCTGCTTCAATGAGGGTGTGTCCCCATCCACTCACCCACTCCCACCTCCCCGCCCTCGAATTTCCCCACACTGGGGCATCCAACCTTCACGGGACTAAGGGCCTCCTCTTCCACTGATGCCCGACAAGGCCATCCTCCACTTCATATACAGCTGGAGCCATGGGTCCCTCCATGTGTGTTCCCAGGCTGGTGGTTTAGACCTAGGAGATCTGGTTGTTTTTGTTGCTCTCCCCATGGGGCCACAAAGGCTCCCCTTTAGCTCCTTCAGTCTTCTAACTCCTCAGTTGAGAACCCTGTGATGAGTTCAATGGTGAGCATCTGCCTCCTGTATATGTTAGGCTCTGGCAGAGCCTCTCAGGAGACAGCTATATCAGGGTCCTGTCAGCATACACTTCCTGGCATCCACAGAGCCTCTGCGTTTGGTGACTGCACGTGGGATGGATCCCCAGGTTGGGCAGTCTCCAGATGGCCCCTCCTTCAGTCTCTGCTCCATACATTGTTTCCATATTTGCTCCCTTGAGTATTTTGCCACTCCTTCTAAGAAGAACAGAAGCACCCACACTTTGGTCTTTCTTCTTCTTGAGCTTCATGTAGTCTGTGAGTTGTAGCTTGGGAATTTTGAGATTTGGGCTAATATCTACTTACCAGTGAGTGCATACCATGTGTGTTCTTTTGTGACTGGGTTACCTCACTCAGGATGATACTTTCTAGTTCCATCCATTTAACTAAGAATTTCATGAAATCATTGTTTTTAATAGCTGAGTAGTACTCTATTTTGTAAATGTACCACATTTTCTGTATCTATTCCTCTGATGAAGGACATCTGGGTTCTTTCCAGCTTCTGGCTATTATAAATAAGGCTGCTATGAACATAGTGGAGTATGTGTGCTTGTTATATGTTGGAGCATCTTCTGGGTATATGCCCAAGAGTGGTATAGCTGAGTCCTCAGGTAATACTATGTCCAACTTTCAGAGGACTGCCAGACTGATTTCCACAGTGGTTGTACCAGCTTGCAATTCTACCAACAATGGAGGAGTGTTCCTCCTTCTCTACATCCTTGCCAGCATCTGCTATCACCTGAGTGTTTGATCTTAGCCATTCTGACTGGTGTGAAGTGGAATCCAAGGGTTGTTTTGATTTGCATTTTCCTGATGGCTAAGGATGTTGAACATTTGTTTAAGTGCTTCTCAATCATTCGAGTTTCCTCAGTTGAGAATTCTTTGTTTAGCTCTGTACCCCATTTTACCTCAATCAAATAGGGTTATTTGATTGTTGGTAGTCTAATTTCTTGAGTTCTTTGTATATATTAGCCATCTTTTGGATGTAGGATTGGTAAAGATCTTTTCCCAGTCTGTTGATTGCTGTTTTGTCCTATTGACAGTGTCCTTTGCCTTACAGAAGCTTTGCAATTTTATGAAGTCCCATTTGTCAATTCTTGATCTTAGAGCATAAACCCCTGGTGTTCTGTTCAGGAAAATTTCCCTGTGCCCAAGTATTTGAGGCTCTTTTCCTTCTTCTCTTCTATTAATTTCTGTGTATCTGGTTTTATGTGAAGGTCCTTTATTCACTTGGACTTGAGCTTTGTACAAGGAGATAAGAATGGATCGATTTGCATTTTTCTGCATGCTGACCTCCAGTTCAACCAGCACCATTTGTTGAAAACGCTATCTTTTTTCCACTGGATGGTTTTAGCTCCTTTGTCAAAGATCAAGTGACCATAGGAGTGTGGGTTCATTTCTGGGTCTTCAATTCCATTCCATTGATATTCTTGCCTATCTCTGTACCAATACCATGCAGATTTTTAATCACTATTGCTCCGTAGTACAGCTTGAGGTCAGGGATGGTGATTTTTCCCCAGAAGTTCTTTTATTGTTGAGAATAGTTTTTGCTATCCTGGGTTTTTGTTATTTCAAATGAATGACTCCTGATCTCTCTCCTAGTTTTCTATCTCCGGTAAAATCACTCTTTGTGATTTCTTTATTGTTTCTACTTCCATTTTTAAATCCTGGATAGTTTTGTTTAATTCCTTCACCTGTTTTTTGTATTTTCTTGTAATTCTTTAAGGGATATTTGTGTTTCCTCTTTAAGGGCTTCTACCTGTTTACCTGTGTTCTCCTGAACTTCTTTAAGAGAGTTATTCATGTCCTTCTTAAAGTCCTCTATCATCATTATGAGAAGTGATTTTAAATTTGAATCTTGATTTTCCGGTGTGATGGGGTGTCCAGGACTGATGGTTGGAGAACTGGGTTCTGATGATGCCAAGTAACCTTGGTTTCTGTTGCTTATGTTCTTGTGCTTGCCTTTTGCCATCTGGCTATCTCCAGTGCTACCTGCACTCACTGTCTGTGACTGACATCTGTCTTTCCTGTTATCTTGGTTGTGTCAGAAATCCTCAGAGTCCAGCTGTCTCTGTGATTCTGTGATCCTGAGATCCTGAGTGTAAGAGCTCCTGGGAGACAGGCTGCCTCTGAGATCCTTAAATCCTATGATCCTGGGCATGTTAGAGCCCCTAGGAGTCCAGCTTCCTCTGGGTGTTCTGTGATTGGGTGCAGAGCTATGATCCAATTGCTCTGAGTGCAGTGGATCATCTAGGATTGGTCTGGATATAGTGTCTTCTCGGCACAGACCAGTTAGGAGTCTGCCCAGCAGAAAGGACCAAGAAGAAGGGCTAGTTAATGGTTTTATGTACAGTCTGTCTGTCCTTACTTTTATCAGGAGTTCTGCTGGTTTGGGCACTGTCCATCTTGAGAAGTGTAGCTTGTTTTGCTACACTCTGGCTTGTGGAACAGCCAAATGCAGGCTGTAAGATAGAGGTTACTAGGATTCCGAAGTCTGGTCTCTTTCACCAGTTTATACATGGCCCAAACCAATCACTGCTCACTGGTTAAAGTAAACCAGACTTCTGGTGTGACCATGCCATCCAATCCCACCACGAACCTATTGTAACTTCTATCATTAGACCTTATGAACAAGTGTATAGGATCGAGAATGACACAGTGATAAAGAGTGATAAAGGCATTGTTGGGCTGGATGGTGTTGGCACATGTCTTTAATCCCAGCACTTGTAGCAGAGGCAAGTGAATCTCTGTGAGTTCACGGTCAGCCAGATCTACAGAGTAAGTTACATGACATCCAGGACTACTCATTAAAACCTTGTCTCAAAAAGACTGGAAAAAGAAAAAAGAAAAAAAATTGATGGCAGGTTTCTAGTATTTTTGTCAGTATGGTTTTAGAAGAAGTCACAGTTTTTACCAAGAAATTACAACAGAGGAGGATACAAAATTAGGTCAGATTTTACTAAATGGAAATAATATAATAATACTGGTCCCTCAAGTAGAAGAGCATAAAGTATGACTAGATTTCCTTTATTTTCACTAAATTCTAGCTTTTTTCCCCAAGTATTTAATATTTACATTATATAAAAGAACATTTCCATTAAAGTGAAGTACTTTGAAAATATATACCCATTATAATGCCATTCATGATTATTTTAGAATAAGAAGAGTTTTAAAATTTTATTTTTAATTTAAAAAGTATTCACTTTACATCTTGATTGCGTTTCCCCTCCCTCATCTCCTCCTAGTCCTACTCTTACAAATCCCTCCTTTTTTCCCTCTCCAGTTCCCCTCCGAGAAGGGGAAGTCCCCCTTGAATTCCACCCCACCCTTGGACATTCACTTGCAATAGGCCTAAGTACATCCTTTTTACTGAGGCCCAATCCTGCATCCTTTTACATGCAGTCCAGCTAAAGGAAAGGGATGCAAAGCAGACAACAGAGACAGAGACAGACTCCTCTCCAATTATTAGTGGACCCACATAAAGACCAAGCTGCACACCTGATACAAATGTGTAGGGGACCTAGGTCCAGCCAGTGCATTCTCTTTGGTTGGTAGTTCCATCTCTGTGAGTCCCCATGGTTCCAGGTTAGTAGACTCTGTATGTCTTCTTGTGGTGTCCTTGACCCCACCAGCTTGCTCAATTCTATCCCTCACTCTTCCACGAGCCTCCCAAGCGCCATGTGATGTTGTCTGTGGGTCTCTGTATCTGTTTTCATCCACTGCTGGATGAAGCCTCTCAGGAAAAGTGATGTTAGACTCTTATCTGCAAGTATAGCAAAATATCATTAATAGTGTCCAGGACTGGCTTTTTTACATGGGATGTGTCTCAAGTTGGGCTAGTCATTGGTTGACATTGGCCAGACATTCCTTTGATCTCTGCTTCCTCTTTATCCCTGGATTAAAATAAATATACATAAACTAAATAATAAGGATTTTTTTTTAAAAAAAAGTCAAAACACTTTACCTGTCAAGAGCCAAAGCTTTTGGATTTTAATTTTGTAATGTGTTTCCTAGAAGGCACCAAATGTTTAAACATTCTAGGATTGTAAGAAAAGATCAGACTAGAAAACAGCTATGTATATCCTTAGACCACTGCACATCGCTCCAGTCAAGAAGCCGGACCATTCTGCTTTCTTCTGTGACTACTGGTATCAGGTCACATAGGTAAATACAGTTAATATGGGACAGCTAAGTCACAACTGTTAAATTGACACAAGACAGTTTTATCAATGGGTATTTACAGTTAAAAAGAACAATAACAACAACAAACACAAAAATTAATACAAAACCATCACACAAACAAACACACAAACTTTTTCTCCAGCAGACTGCCGTGTAAGCAGATAGTTGCCAGTTAACATTTTTATAGCATAGGTTTCCCTTTATGTAAGGACATTTAAAAATGAACTCTTAATCATATTAAGGTTCAATTTTAAGAAATTTATAGTTATAATGGGATTTAATTATCATTAACACAACATGTAAACATGCCCATACACTTTCATCATATAAAGTTTTATTTCTTTTAACTGATTGGTTTTTGTTAGATGAGTTTGTACTTTCAATCTCCATTTCTAAATATTTATTGTCCCTTTGAACTTACGAAAGAACCTGACATTTTCTGAAGTTTCAGGTGTCTCTTGCTGGCACCACATCATGTGTTTGTATTAACGGGACACCAGCTGTGTAGGTTGAAGAGCACATCTTTAGACACAGATCCAAGAGAAGAAATAATAATATTTCTTGGAATAAAACATAACACTGAGATATTCTATTCACTGTTTTCCCTGCATATGTGCCATTTCTGATTGCTGTCCAGGTGGCTTGTCCTCTGGAGGAGCCAAGTTGAGAACCTTAGTTATGGATGCGTTTCAGTGCAGATTTGCTGTTGGCCATAGAAAGTCTGATCTGTCACAGCTGTGTCTCAGCCCATCCTCACCAAATCAGTATGGAGGCATAGGTTAAAAGAGTACTTGATGACCTTGCATTGCAGTAAGAAGAAAGAGAAAGTGATGGGAACTCATTTTAATACACCAATAATTCATGAAGTCAAATATATTTCCCTTTCATAAGTTTCAAGATGCTCACTGTATAAAATATATATTAACTATTGGCATTTTAACATTTTTACTTATTTACAAATAAGCTCAGTATGTCATATCTGTCACACACATTTAAGAACCTTGATTGACAGCCCAGTGTGTCAAATCTGTTGTACACATTTAAGAACCATGATTGACAGCCCGGTGTGCCATATCTGTCATAAACGCATAAGAATCTTGGCTTTATCTGTCATTGACTTATTTGTTTAGTTTAAGACATTTATAAATTCCTGTTGAAGTCAGTATCACAGAAAGGAAGCACAAAATTTGGAAATATCCAATAAAACACTAGAGGATTCTGGGTAAGATGTCTGAGCTGAAGCTGCCAGTTTGTGACCTAATAAGGGCAGGAGTTAGAATAAGAAACCACTGTATTCCTAAAAAGAAAGAGAAGCAGGGTGCAGAGATCCACACAGCAGAACTAGATCCACACACCTGCAGAGTTACGAGGAAAGATGGACGACACTGAGAAGCTGTGTAACTGCTCTGTCCATGCACCAGGCAGGGAGGGATCCAGAGGGAAAGCCTTGTAGCCTTGACTCACACCTCCATATGGGATGATGTAACCAAATGTGAGGCTTGCAAATTCATCACAAGAACGGAAGGCATGTGCATATGCAACTACCCAGGATTAATTCACAGTGTGCACTGACTCTGAGGTGGTTCTGGCAGTGAGTCTCATGTTGTGTCATGTGACTTCCTGACATCTTTGAGCAGATATCATGAGTTTTAAAAGCCCCCCCTCCTTTCCTGTATATAAGACATTGACTTTCCAGAGAGAACTATCATCTCTTTGTTTCCATTTTCAGGATCCCCATCCTGCTTGTATCATGGTGGGTCAGGTTAGCTTGAGGCTGTCCACTCTGACCATCAGAGCAGGCTGGAAAAGGCCTGAATAGACTTACTAGCCCCACTGGGTGACTTCTGAGATGCTCAACTCACATGATCATCTGGCTGGGGAAGCAAAGGGGCAACATCTGGACCCCCAAGAGGTGTCCTGGAAACAGTGCTATCAGAAAGGAAACTCACATGGCCACTGGTTACAGATGGAGAAACTAAGGACCAAAGGAAGTCAGGCAGATAAGGACTCTAAAGAGAGTGCTCACCGATGTCAGGATCCCAAAGAGACCCTGCCTGACTTCTCAAGAAGGTCCATAACCAAGTGAGGATGGGTCTCCTTCAGAGCTTGGTAGAATTGGTCTTTGCAGGCTTGATTCCAGGACCGGCTGAGGCTGAAGAGCTTCCTCATCTTGTCTTGGTTTGTGGTCTCAGCCCTCACTGCCTCATAGTCTTCTTCACTCAGCACCAGACCATGTAGCTTGTCTAATAGATGGTCCACTGATGTCACTCGGGCCACCAGCTCCTCCCGATGCTGGTCCATGAAATGTAGCAAGGAAAGAGTATCTAAGGGTAAAGATGAGAAAGGCACTGAGCAAAGAAATGCTCCTTGAAGTCTTTGACTGGCTGCCCACTTCTTGCTCCTTTCCTATAACTGCCCTTTTCGTCTGCACCCCTGGCTCCTTTCTTCCTCTAGAAGGCTAGTAGAAAATTAGCATTACCTTCTTGAGGACCAGTATCAGTGTGACACTCTGCATAACCAGGAGTAGAGGTTCTAGGTAGGGTATTCAGTTTGTCATTGAGTAGAGTTATTGTCACCATGGGAAGCAGGAAGGGACATGAGAGGCACTCTGCCCTGGGTATGAGCCTCTCCTATAGTCTGGTGAGCTTTGCAAACTGAGGCTTCTTCATTACATTCTGCTCTTCTCTCAAGGATCAGAGGATGTATCATCAAAATAGTATTGGCTTCTCTAGCCTTTTAGAGTTTTTACTAACCTTTGGGTGCTGAAGAAATCCTGGGTAGAGCAGGTCTGAGGTCTCCTGCAAGAAAGGAGAAATGAGGCATCTGTAATGATCTCCATACCAACACTAAGTGAATTCAACAAAATGCCTACCCATCCCTGAGATTTTTGAGTATGAACTACATTCTCATAAAATCTGTAAAGTCAACAGTTTCTTAGTTATTCAGGGCATCTTAGGCCTAGCACATCATCATAGTGAGAATAGACCTGAAAATGAGAAATAGACATTTCTAACACATGATCTTAGACTCAATTTTATCCTCAACTGAATTCCTTGTGGACAACAATGAAGTCCCTTGCGAGATGGCTTAAATCATTTTGGTAAAAAAAGATTTTTTTGTCGTTGTTTGATTCTTTTATACTCACATATGACAAACTTGTGTGCTGGATTTGATGGTAGAATTAAGGCGAAGCAAGACTGAGCACAGGGGAATAGCAAATGAGTCTCATGCACAAGTAGGAGATTAATAAACTGCAGCTCAGGAATAAGCCTCAAGGGTTTGAGAGGTCCCTACATCCACTGTGCTCTAACAGTTTAGGGAAGTCAGCCCAAGGACCCAGTTTGTGGTATTGGAAAGCTCTGGTTCCATTTGTATGCGAGGAAGATGATATGGGCTACAGTCCACTCTTGGTGGACCATCTTGGTGCATCCTGACCTGTAGATAAATTGGAACATCTAATGAAGAAAGTAACAGAGTGACCATGAATTGTAAAACCAAGATGTAAGACTGGGGGTACAAATGGGCCACGGTTATCAGCTTCCAATACCTGAATACTCTCCTGTCTTAGTCAGGGTTTCTATTCCTGCAAAAACATCATGACCAAGAAACAAATCGGGGAGGAAAGGGTTTATTCAGCTAATACTTCCACCTTGCATTGTTTATGATCCAATGGAAGTCAGGACTGGAACTCATGCAGGTCAAGAAGCAGGAGTTGATGCTGCGGTCATGGAGGGATCTTACTGGCTTGCTTTCCCTGGTTTACTCAGCTTGCTTTCTTATAGAACCCAAGTCTACCAACCCAGGGATGGCACCACCCCCGGGGTCTCCCCTCTTGATCACTAATTGTGAAAATGCCTTACAGCTGGATCTCATGGAGGCATTTTTTCAACTGAAGCTCTTTTCTCTGTGATAACTCCAGCTTGTGTCAAGTTGACACAAAACAAGCCACTACACTCTCCCATATGAGTCCCAAAGGATAGAATTAAGAAAAATTATGTGGAGGCTGGGTCACACATATGGGGCACACATCTTTAATCCCAGTACTTTGAAGGGTAAGAAAAGCAGATCTCTGTGTGTTCAAGGTCTGGGTTTGTTACATAGAGAAACACTGTCTGGAACTACCCACACACTCCCAGAAGGAAACTACACATCAGTTATATGGAGCTTCTAAACTTCTTGAAACCAGAAAACTAGAAATGGGATTTGGCCTTAGGGATGGAATTTGGACAGTCGCATATTGTATAATGTAGGTAGACTAGGAACCTATTATTTGGTAACTATAAAAAAATACTATACAAGGCATCAGATGGAGATTCTAGAAGTAATGAGATTCAAAACAAAAACCCAGTTCCAAATGTGGGATACCTCTTTAGGAGTTTGTGGTCAGGGAAGTCCTGGAGATCCCTAAGACAATATAGGCTCATGTCATTCTGACTAGTTCCCCAAAAGAACTAGTAGATAAGGCATTATTTTTGATTATACCACACCTCTTAGACAGGTGGTATAGAGAATTCACTCTGGAGGTGATTTTGAAGCTTTCTTCTTGTTAAGCCCTCAAGTTGCTGAGGAAGCAAAGGCATCAACAACAGTCTGACCCAGCTGTGTTCTCTACGGTCATAAACCAACCTGCCAAGGTGGTCCCTCTGCTGCACAGTGGGACAAACATGATGGCAGCAGTCACTAGCTCTGTGATTCCCACTCCATAAGATAGACTCCATCCCTAGCAGTATAACTCTTTTAAGGCAAATAAACCAACCCAGGTTAATAGAAATTTTAGATTCTTGAGAGAAGCTACTATTGCTGATTAGCTATTTGAACATTGTACTAATGCCCTTCTAAATATCTATATTTATGCCACAGACAAAAGGTAATTTCAGTATTTTCAGAAAAGCCTTTCTTTGGGGGTGAATGGTGGTGACTGCACATACTTATGTCTGTATAGGATGCTGAGAAAAAAGCATGGGTGAATACTCATCCCTGTAATCAAGTCATTCGTATCACCCCATTAAGGCTTAAGTAACATCGTGGAAGGAGAATTAGAGAGAATACAGTACATAATGTATGGAGAAGATTTGTGAAGTGCTGTCTTAAAAGCAGGGTGTTTCCGTGGTCTTCATGAACTCATAGCACCCACATCTTCTGTCTCTGGACCCTCACTCTTTGGGCCTGTCCATCAATCCACTATCTACTGGGAAGCAGCTCACAGGGACAGTGCACATACTGCTAAACAACTGGCAAATAATAAATTGTGGGATATAGGGAGATAAATATTCCATCTGTATACCCTGCTGGTGAGATCACTATGTTCTTCAGGATAGTACAAAACTCTTGGTCATACAGATGGTCCAAGTTAAATTCTGGGATACAAAGAAATCCCTTTTGAATGTGGCAAAGTGATTTATAGAAAAGAAGTAGAAAAAGAAGGAGAAGGAGGGAGAGAAGAGAGGACTTTTCTTTCTTTTACTTTTATACTTTTTTAAGGTGAAGTAACCAGAATGCATTGTATGTATGTATAAAATTAATAAAATAATTTATTAATACAAATTATAAATTGATTTAACATCAAGTATCTCATTTTGGCAAAATCCCTTCACTGTAAACCTGAGTTGTTATGTGAACTGGAGCCAGATCTTTGTGTACCTCAATCTGTCACTTTCAGGGCAGTGGGAGCAGAAATTCAATATAGGATTGAGAAAACGTGGCTTAGGGAGTGTGGTGCTTTGCATATGATGTGTTCCTAAAAAATGATCATGTGTTGAAGGACTGGTCGTGCAGCAGTATTCAAAAATGACTGTCCTGAGGGGTGTGAGTCTATGAATGAAGCCATACACCAATGTTCTCATCATGGAATGAGTACTGAGAATAGAATGAGAACCACATAAGAGTGTACAGTTGGAGAAGGGCAGTCACTGGGCATGTCTGGGAGAAAACGTAGTGTATGGACTTCTTCTTCCTATCTTCTTACCTCTGCTTCCTCTTTTCCCAGTCCCTTTTTCTCTCTGCCTCTCTTTTCTTCTTTTTCCTTTTGAGATACCACACAAACAGCTCTCTCTCCTCCCAATTCCATGATATCCTGTTTTACATCAGGCTCAAAGAGACAGAGGCAGCTGACTATAGATGGAAACTTGGTTCTAAGACCTTGAATCAAAGGAAACCTTTCTTCCTCTAGTTTTCTTTTCTCATATATTTGTCACAATTGTGAAAAGTTGACTAACATAGTGTTATAGTTTAAACTGTCCTCCTGCCACCTTTTATTGACCCAGAAAACCATCACTGATCTATTTTGTGGCACCAAGAAATATCGACAATACACCTCTCCTTAATCATTGCCTTTCTTCAACTCTTAGGGTCTCTGGTCTTAAACTAATTTTACCTGGTTTCAGGAAGGCTTCCCATATGAGATTCATATGCCTCTTGTCTCTGATTTGCAGCTTAATCCCTGAACCCATGTGTTCAACATAGATCTCAGAGAAGAGCTGGGATTCCCCCGGGCTTCGGTAACACAGTTCGAGTTCCTGGAGATAGATACATAGAGATAGATGGTAGATAGATAGATAGATAGATAGATAGATAGATAGATACATACATACATACATACATACATACATACATACATAGATACATAGATAGGTAGATAGACAGATACATAGATAGACAGACAGACATAAATGGAGAGACAGAGAGAGACATATAGAGAGACAGAGAGAGAGAGAGAGGCTGTGTGAGAAGCCTCTACTCATGTGAATCAGAACTTTCTATCACCTCATAATCTCTTGATATTGCATACCACATTAGACATGACTGTCTTTTGCACGGAGGTGACCCTCAGCATTTGAACCTACATCTTTACTCTCAAGACTGAGGACACAGCTGGGACCCAGCATGCTGGTTCTTTTCTCATTATTCTGACAAAACCTGATAGGAAGCACCACAAGGAAAGGTTTATATTTTTAAGTTTCATGGTGGTGAGTGCATAGATGCTGGGCTCCACTTATAGTGCAAAAAGTTGTGGCATGGTCTGTTATATCCCAGAAGATCAGGAATGAGCAGTCTGAGGTGGGAGCAGGGCATGACTGTAAGCCTTGATGCTTGCCTCATCTGGCTTGCTTCTTACAGCCAGGCTTCACAGATTTGGTTCCACAAATTCCCAAAATACTACCACTGTCTGGAGACCAACATTTACTATTTAACATCCACACTTGTAGGAGACATTTCAGATTCAAACCATAACAGCCATGGATGAGTGAGAGCTCATCCTGAAAGCCCTGCCCACAGATCCTTAGCCTGGACTTCTCTCCATGTTTAGCCGAAAACTTCTCTGTGGTAATCTGAATTGAATTCCTCAAGTTCCAAGGTCTACTCTGCATTCTTGTTGGGTTCCTTAAATTAATTTCCACCTAACTTTGATGTATTCTTGCTCATCCCAAATCTTAATTGTTTTCTCCCCAATCTCAGTTTTCTACAAATCCTTGTAACCAGCCCACAGGTTTCCCAAGCCTTTTATCAGAAACACCTGGATGCTTACCTTTGGGATAATTTCCACCTCATTTGAGCCAGACAGGATATAGCGGGAACCAACATAAAGAGCATCTACTGGGGGTGGCTTTTTTATGCGCACAAACTGATCATTCATTTCTTCATCATCAATGGCCTAGGGAACATTACAGACAGTGATTTATCTAGATTTCTGGGCTACAAGATCTGATCTGAGTAAAGTGAGGTGGTCGATCAGCACATTTTGTGGGATAGGGTGATGACACCTCATGAGCTCTCTTCTACCTTATGTTCTGACATACTGATATTTGGGTTGTTGGCCCTGTTAATGATCACTTTGGGAACAGGGTAACTACTACAGAAGAAGGAAATTGCTGCAGTTTGGGTATAGAGGATATTCATCCTTCCAGTGGGTGGAAATGCACTATAGAAGCTGTTTGGGTATTCGTAAATTGGCATGAAAGACAGTTGAGTGAGACTCTGGTGTGTGGAGCAGGGGGCAAGAAGAAGGTAGAATTATATAGGCACACAAGGTTCCCCATATAGAAATATATCCCAACTCTCAGTTCAGAATCTCTCCAAGGGACTCAGTAGCTATAACTCAAATTTTCTTTTTGCCCACCATGGCCCCACATTTGTGGTTCTCAGTGTCACCTTCCGAATAGTGCAGTCATTGGGGACCAGGTAAAGGTGAAAGGTGACATCCTCGAGATAGCAGTGATAGTAGATCAGTGTGATGGAAGTGATGGGGATGAGTTGCCCAACAGCAGGAATCAATCTCAGTAGAACTCCTATTGGGGAGAAACTTGGGCCTTCCAGTACTGCATAATGCTCTTCCACTCTTGCTGGGGTTTCTAGGACCATCCCATGTTCTTGAAAGTGGGCAACATGGAACAAGGAGGTGTCTACCATTCCATCTGTAAAAGAAGAGATCCAAGGGATGTAGATATAGTATTTCCACCTATCCATGCTGGGCTGGGAAACTAGTACCCAATGATTTAGAATGATTGTTAATTTTTGGTTTGAATGAGAATGGGCTGCTCTATTTGTTGGAACTGCTTGGGAACAGTTAAGAGGTATTCCCTTGTTGAATGAGCAATGTCACTGGTGGGCTTTGAGGTTTGCAAAGCTCATACACTATCAGTTTTCTTTCTCTCCTATCAGAATATAAGCTACTGCTGTAAGCTCCAGTGCCATGCCTGCCTGCTGGCTGCCATGCTCCATCCCATGAAGGTCTGTGAATCATCCTCTGAAACTCTAAGCTCCAATACAATTTTTCTTCTGTAACCTGCCTTGATTATGATTTCTATTTAGTTTGTATTTATTTTTTGATGTTTATGAGAAAAATTCACTAATATAAGATTTACTCATTAACTTCCAGTGATAACACCACAGAACTATCAACTGTTTTCTCACTAAAAGTTCATGATGCCAGGGAGGGTAAGTGTGACTTACTTCTAGGGTTAACTCATGCAGACTGTCTCTCACTGGGAGACAACTTTGGCTTTGTCCCTGGATAGTTGCTGCTTGAATATTCACAGTGGAGTGGAGGTTCATGATGGTCTTCTCCATGAATTATATAAAGCGGCTACTGCCAGAAACTTGACAACCCATAGGTTTACTAAGGTGCTGTCATCACTAACCTCATTGTTTTGGGATTTTGCAGTGTCTACTAAAGTTTTTGTTGCAGGACATTTTTGCTGTTATGAATGAGATCCAGGGTACCTTTGTCCACTAAAGTCAAAGCTATAAGAATCCCTGGAATGGTTAATCTTAAATGTAAACCTACTGAAATCTAGCATCACCTTGGATCTAGGTTTGTAGACATAATAGAAGGAGATTATCTTGATTAGGGTAATTGATTTGGGAAGATCGACCACAGGTGGTAACACCATTCCATGGAATAGGATCCAGGACTGAGTTAAATGGAGAACGTCACATGAGCACAAGCATTCACTGATCTCTGCTCCCTATCTGTTGATGTGAGTTTACAAGGTGCCACACCTCCATGTTCTCAGACTTCCATGTCATGAAGAACTGACTTTACCTTTGAACTGTGAGAAAAAAAAATCTATTCTCTCCTGAGTGTCTTTGGTCAAGTATTGTTTTTGAGTCACAAATAAAGTAACCTGGACAGAGTGTTGATGTTAGGACTTGGGATGTTGCTATAAAAAAGGCAGGTCAAGTGTTTCTTAGGCCTTTGGAACTCTTTGTCGATAGAATATGGCAGAATTTGATACTTAGGGCTAGAAATACTCTACTGTCCTGAGAGCAGAGCTTACAGTGACATTCTGGTGAATGCAGGAAAGACAGTTATGCCTATACAGTCAGTGGAGGCCAGTTCACGAGGTTCCAGACAGTAGAAGGTTTTTATTGGGAAATTTAGGTGGAGAGAATCTATTCATGCAACAATTTGTTTAAGAATATAGATTTATTGTGTTAATGCCCTGAATGTGAGTGAAGATCAATTTAAATATAAAGGACTAATTTGGCAGGATAAGTTTCTTGAAAAAAAACTTTCTGGATGATTCTTCAAAATTATCAGTAATTGTTAAAGAGATCATCATCATAGAAGAGAAAACTGTATTTTACTACAGCAATAGGAAAGGTGTCTTGAGGATAAAATTTCACTCTATAGGATTCATATTATGAAGAGCCAAATTCATTGAAATGCAAAAAGCCATAACTGATGGTGTTCTGTGTTCCAAAAACACTCAACTAAGTGTTTCTCTCTGGTCAGCACATCATACAGCTGTCAAGGTGGCCACATCTCAAAGCTGTTACTAGAACTTGACAGTATCATCTCTGTAGGTTTTTTTTTT
>NW_021620240.1:946562-995188 GCF_004785775.1 Grammomys surdaster
AAAAAAAAAAGTCACAAATTCCTGAGCAGGAAAACACACCAATCTCTGAGATTCCTTCCTAGAAACCCCCACCAATCTCTGAGCATTAAACTCCACCAATACCTGAAAAGAAATACCCATATATCCTTGAACTCCCCAAGCTCAGGACTTGAAATACGGTCAACCCTGAATCTTGAAACCTCTGCCCTAAAAGCTCCACCCCTCAGAAATCCTATAGAAGCCTTGTCCATAGTCCAATTCCTTGCTGTGCACTCCTGGGAGCAGATGGCAGCCATTCCTGGATCTGTCCCTCCAGAACTTGGACCCTCCAGTAAATGTCTTTCGTGGGATTTTCTGCCTTGTGTCACTCTCTGATTGGAAGACTCCAAGAAGACAAGAAGCAATGAAGAGAAGAGAAGAAGTAAAGAGAAGGAGCAGGGCTGAGGCTCTCGAGCTCCTCAGCTCAGCTGGGGAGACCCACCCCTGGAGCTGCAATGCCTCTGCTGAGGAGGCTTCCTCTCAGAACTGTGTGGTTCCTGAGCTCCCATGTCAAGGATGATCTTCCCTTGGAATACCTTCTCCCGTCAGAACTGTATAGTTCCTGTGTTTCTAATCCCAGGATACCCTTACATCTGAGCAGAAACAGTATACTTTGAGAGACATATTTTTAAAGAGTAATTGATAATCACCAGTTAATATTGCTACTGAGGACGTCACTGTATAATTAGGGATTCCTTTTGGTAAAATAGAAGTAAAGTTATAAGGCTGGGAGTCCTGTGCTTTAAAGAAGATACATCAGACAAGAAGGGATGACAAAACATATCATTGTCCACCTCTGTAAACTGCTATGCCTCATTAAGGAAACTTTGAAACACTTCTTTATCACCCACCATATTTAGTTCCTATATGGCCAGTCAAGCCCACTCATTATTAAAACCTTCCTCCTTAATCTTCCCTTGGTTACCTTGGAGAGCCACAAAATGAGGGAGGTACACTGCAGTCACAGCTCCTTTCTCAGCCTTGATGTCAAATAGAGGTCCAACAACCATGTAACTGTGTTGCAAGGAAGTCTTGTCCAGGTATTGGCTCCAGGCACAGAATTCAATCTCGATTGTCACTGCCTTTGTCACCACAAAGTGGAGTCCTGTGCTGGGGCAGTGATAGGAACCAGCCATGGGCAATTGAACTCTGAAAGAGGAGAAGCAGAGACCACTTCAAACCAGTACTACTCATCTGTTGTTTGCAGACCCAGTGCAGAGCTCAGGACACAGCAGACTTCAGGCAGCTGTCTCTGAGTTTTATTCCTCTGCTGTCTATGTGGATCCTTGAATAGTCATTTAATCTCCCAGTCTGTTTCCTCAACTGTACATGAGGTTAATGATGACATCATCTTAGAGAACTGTGAATATTGAGTGATCTAGTGCAAACTTCCTTTTAAAACATGTAGGGAGCAGTCAGCTCTTCCTGCGATGGTGATGAAGGTGATGAAATAGGTTTGTGTGTGTGTGTGTGTGTGTGTGTGTGTCCCTGTTGATGTCCATGTGTGTGAAGTTTGGGAGATAAACCTAAGACATTATGTTCACTTGACAATGGCTCAAACAATCAGGTACATCTTCAGTTTTTAGTGTTTATATTCTTTTTTTTTTTTAATCACCATCCACCTATCATCTATCTATCTATCTATCTATCTATCTATCTATCTATCTTTATCTATTATCATCTCATCATTATCTATTATCTATTTGTCTATTATCTACCTATCAATCATCAATTTCTATTATCTATTTACCTATTTATCATCTATCATCATTGTTTATCCTCATTGTCTATCATCTATCTATCTATCTATCTATCTATCTATCTATCATTTATCTATGTATCATCTTTCTACTATCTATCAATTTATCTTCATCATCATCATCATTGATCTATCTATCATCACCGATTTATTTATTTATTTATTTTTTAATTTAATTTAATTTTTTTTATTTTTTTTTTATTGGATGATTTATTTACATTTCCTATGTTGTCCCCTTACCCCATCCCCCACCACCCCCTCGGAACCCCCAATCCCCTCGCCCCTCCTCCTTCTTCTCTGTGGATGTAACCTCTATCTACCCCCCCACTCCCACCTCCCCACCCTCGAAATTCCCACCCCCTGGGGCATCCAGCCTTCATGAGGTCAAGGTTCTCTTCTTCCACCTATGCCCAGCAGGGCCCTCCACTTTTACATATTCAGCTGAAGCCCTGGATCCCCCACTAAGTGCTCCCAGGCTGGTGGTTTAGACCCTGGGAGGTGTGGTTGGTTGGTATTGTTGCTCTCCTCATGGTGCCACAAATCCTTTCAGCTCCTTCAGTCTTCACTCTAACTCCTCTATTGAGAACCCCATGATCAGTTCAATGGCTAGTTGTGAGCATCTGCCTCTGAATATGTCTGACTCTTGAAGGCCTCTGAGGAGATATCCATATCAAGCTCTTATCAGCATGCACTTCCTGTCTTCCACATCAGCATCTACCTTTGGTGATTGCACATGGGATAGATACTCAGGTGGAGTGGTCTTGAGACGGCCCCTCCTTCAGTTTCTGTCCCTCACTTTGTCTCCATATTTGCTCCCTTGAGTATTTTGTTAGTGTTTATATTCTTAAAGTATATGTATACTTCCCAATAATGGGAGTCTATCTGATGATAATAGTGGTAAATTGTTGACCCCCAAACACTTTAACAACACCTTCAGTTATTTTCCCATTGCTGTCTGTTTGGCGAATGTTGGGTAGACAAGTGCCAGTTTCTGTGGTAGGAAATGAAGACTGACAGTTTCTTTAGCTGAGATAGTGACTGTGACAGTGTTGGAGGAGGGTAACAGGTTATGGAAGATACCATTGTTGTGCATTTAGTCATTCATTATTTGTGAGACTATAATTTTTAGAGGATAGGGCTGCCATATACACGATAATGTTCTCAGCTTCAGGGGTTCTTGGCACACAATGGTTGTTAGTAATGTAAGAATGCAGAGAATACAGGGATGTAATGGAAAGGTAAGAGACAGGAAAAACAAATAGGAGGGGGGTGCTGTTTATAGCAGGAATACAGTAATCACCAGAAAGTCTACATTTCACATAATGAGCAAAACTAGCACAAGCTGTTTAGGTGAAATGAAATACTCAGGTCAGCACAGTTGTGGAAGACTAAGTCCTATCTTAATCATAGGGATGCCTAGTACAATTATTGTGGTTGAAATCATAGGATGTCATGGCCATATATTACTGCGACAGTTGTACTGTCACAATACTGTGATAGTGTTGACAAAGAAAGAGTGAGCATAATTGAAACAAATTGGAAGTGGTTGATGGATCTGAGGAACTGGATGGAAAAATACTTTTCTCCTGTTTTATAAATCTTTGAAAATTTTTTGGAAGAAAAATAACAGCCCCAAATTCTATTATAGTCCTGGACTACTCTTCTGTATTGGCACGGGAGAAGGTACAATAGAGACTGGGTGGGGGTGTATCTGTGGGGATCCCTTACGGAAAGTAGACTGTAAAAAGCAAGCCTCTGCTATGCAAAGCTCACTCACCGGTACATGTTCCTCTCTCCATCAACCACCTCAGTAGCCACAGGTCCTGTAGGGCCCCAGAAATCATCCTCAGTCCCCAGAGGTTCCATGGGTTTTTCTCCTGGAGAGACAGGAGAGTATGGATGAAAGGTCTTTAATGGTACATGTTATAAGTCCTACTCCTGTAGAAGAGGCCTGGGAGTGGTCACTCTGTAATGTACCATGGCTGAACCCTTTTCTAGATTGACCAGCTTAGTCCTTATCGGGAAGTACAGCTTTAGTCTGTATCACTGGCTCTTGGGATGCCTGCATATATATATACGTGTGTGTGTGTGTGTGTGTGTGTGTGTGTATGTGTGATTTTGCTTTATTTTTTTTACGTTGTGCTGTTTGAGAAGCCATCCAACATACATCCTTTTAAGCCAGCCTTTGAGTTTTCTTTCTTCCTAGCCTGTCTCAAGTGGGTATGCTGAGAACAGAACTCAAAAAAATGGATGAGTAAAGGGACATGGAGATGAGTCCTAGGCTATAGCAAAGCAGAATGAAAGAGGGAGCCATGGAACAGAGCCTGATACAAGCTACAGACTTGAGAGAGGGGCAGCAGTAGCCTCCAAGGCTGAGAGAGAAGGAAGCAATCCCACCTCTGGGTTCTAGGCGTGAAAGGTCTTGCAAGTGGTGTGGATCTTGTTTGTGATGATCTTGTACTGTTCCATGCCAGAGACAGGGGGATAGAAATGATCACTACTTCCAGGACATTTATTACACATAATGCTTTTTGTATGGGACAGGGAATTTGCATCCATGAAACCTCACCAATATCACTGCTTGAACAAGATTGTCCCAATGATAGCAGTAGTTGACATGCTAATGTGGCTGAGGGAAATCTCTTAGTGCTCCAAGCCAAAATAAAGAGCTACAGGGACTTAACAGCTGGTAGGAGAGAGGTAACATCAGTCTTCCCAGGCAAGGGTTACCACATAGGTTTTCCAGTCCTAAGTGGCCACCCTCAAACATGTATACATGACCAACAGTAAATAGACTCATCACATTTTATTTACATATATGTATGTACACATAAGTGTATATCCACATATATTTAACAACAATAATATTAAACAAGAGGTCAGGAATTTGAGAGTTTGAGGATGGGACACAGGAGGAGTTAGAGTGTCTATATGGAGGGGCAGGAATAATGTAATATAATACATGTGTATGAAATAAAAAATTCAAACAAGAGAGAGAAATGATGACTTTCCCCTAAAGATGCCCTTGCATCCAATGCTTACAGGTTCTGGGTTAATTCCTTTACATACCTGACTGTTGTCTCTGCTGCTTCAATAAAGCTGGGCTATCACCCACTTCTTCTTTATCCATGTTCATAGTAGGGACCATTCTATGCGGCTTCCTACACATAGACATATTGTTTCCCTCAGATAAAAAGCATGGAGAGTCAGGGCTGTGTGTACAATATCTCCACACAAAAAAATCCAACCCATCTGGTTTTTTACTCTGTCCCAGGCTTCTTCTTTGAGCCACAACTGTATGAAGGCCCCCATCCTCCTGTGCATCCATGGTGCCAGAACCAGGACAATCTCAACCCCTCCTTTGTTTTATATGAATGTTTCCCATTGTTCACACATTAGAATGTTAATCCAAAATGCAATGCCACAGTGTACATATGTTGAAGGGTGAGGCACAATGGGATTGGAAGGGCTCTGCCTTCATTAAGGGGTCAATACCATCACCACAGAGGTAGATTCCTGTGCCCTCGCCAGATTGCCACAAAAGGCAGCTTGACTTCTTGGTTTCTACGTTTCCCTGTTGTGAAATCAAATGAAAGAGCAAGAAGGACTTCTTGATGCAGAGTCCATGCCCTTGCCCTTCCTTTCATCTAGAACTGCAAGAAATAGTCCTGTTCTTGATATGTGGTACCCAGTGTCAGACACTGGGTTATAGCCACAGAAAATAAACTGATAGTCACTCACTCTAAATCTTAATAATCTAGACAATACCTTCTATGATGGTATTGTCTCCCCCTTTCTGTTCTTTACTCTAATCTCACAAAGCCTGCATCCCAGTCCTAAGATGAAGTGAGCAGTGTCCTGAGCCACCACCCACATCCTCTGACAGGTATTCCTGCTTCTGAGGTGGCCCTTTCCAGCACATTTTCTGCATAATAGCTGTCCATAAAATATGGGAGGAGATACCAGTTCATGACTGAGGCCATGGAATGCCTCTCATTGCCTCTGGGCAGAAGTAGAATTTTCTTGGCATGGGACAATCTTCTTATTCTGGACCCAGTCTACTCCAGGGACTCCTATACCACCCTTTCCTGCTCATTGATGTTTAGACCAGTGACTCTTTTAAATTACCATGTTCAAATGTCACCTGGATAGCCTGCTAAATCAGAAATCTCATTGAAGGAAGCTGCCCTACCTGAAATTCTGAGTCAGCAGAGATGGACTGGGGCCTGAGAACCTGCATTTCTGTGGATCTCTCAGGTGATGGTGAAGCAGAGCTGAAGGTCTCCACATGTGATTTCCTCTCCCTCCAAGGTACTTCTCTCTCTGCTTCCTTATACTCTATACCTGGTGTTTTCTTCTACTTGGCTCTTTCCAGATTTCTCTTGTTTGAGAGGTCACCACAGCTCACCTCAGCTTTGGATGAGGTCAGACAGACCACCATTGCACTCACAGACTCCCTGGTATAATTACATGGACAGTGGGTTCCCTCTTTGCTGGACTGAGGTAATAAATGTTGGGCCATGTCTGCCTTGTTCATGAATGTGCCCTCAGATGCCCAAATAGTGTTTGATGCATAGTGTTTCTGCAGGAATGTTTGTTCAACCCTCCTATGTCTAAAATCCGTTCCATTTCACATGCAGCACAGAAGCTATGAACTTGAGAGCAGATGGTAATCACAATCATGAGCTGAAATATGCCCAAAATCAGGTTTTAGCACAGTCCCTGGGGGTGGAAACAGACTTTTCCTTCTCTGAAGCCTCATATTTTATAGTAGCATGTGTGTGTGTGTGTGTGTGTGTGCATGTTTGTGTGTTTGTACATGTGCATGTGTGTGTGTGTTGGAGCATGCACATTATCTTTTGTGTATTTGTCTGTTTGAGTATTAGAGTTGAAACAGTGATACACAGAGTGTGTTTTGTTCTCTAAGCGTTTTTCTACTTCTTTCTTCACTGTGGGTTCTGCTTTCATTGTTCCAGTGGTCTGGCTTTATTCATGGCTAATGTCATCACACTTGCTGTTCCCAGAGGACTTTCCACAAATTCACCCCTTTATATGTTTTTTGAAGGCAGAGCTTAAGTAGTCATGTTGTATAATCCTATTTTTGCTAAAAAAAAAAAATACAACCTCTGTACATACAGAACCCTTCCTTATTTCAGTCACTGTGGTTTCCTGGTTTCTTCCAGGCTTTCTGTGTCTTTCCCACTTCAGATCCCATTCCCCATTTCTCAGCTTTGAACCAGCCACATAGGGCAGGGTTGTGGAGAGGGAATCCTTTGTCTCCCTCTCCCTCTTACCATGTGCTGGAGATGAGCAACTTTGCATTCTTTGCCTCCAGGGTCCTGAGCTCTGTAATCACTTGGTCACTGAGAGAGGCCTGGTCCAGCCTGCAAGCACAAGAGGGAGCTATTTCTTCTGTGATCCAATGCAGGATCTTGAGAACTCAGAGTCCAGGATCTTGGAATCTGTTGTCTATGGTAGGAGTCAGTAAGGACGCTCATTCAGTCTTATCATTGATCAAAAATCAAGACCAAGGAGAGAGACAGAGAGAGCAGCAGCAGGCTGAGAGGAAGGTGTCCATGAGGCAGTCTCAGTGGGACTTGGTCTGTGTCCAGTGAGATCTGAATACAAGAAGTGGACCTTTGAAACATTTCAGAGCTGAAATGTGGGGCTGGCCCTTTCTACCTCATCTCCACAGGTCAGTTTTTGGAAATAGATTGTCCCAGGGAGTGGAACATGGCCATAGCTAGGGGACTCTTGTTGGCAAAGGGCACATCTGTAGTTATCAGAATTCCTAAAGGCTGATAGTCATGTCCACATCCCCAAAGGGATTCTGGGCAGCTATCCAAGGTGAACACATAGTGCCAGGATGCAAGGTTTCATGGACATTCACCTAGAAGGAAAGAGCCTTGGTTCCATTCTCACTTCCTGCCTCCATCCCTTTAGTGTTAAGGAAGGAAACTTTGTCCTTACATAGAAGGCACTACCAAGGTCCTCTGGTCCATTCTTATGACCCTCAGGTTCTAGGGTTGCTGATGGTGTTAGAGTAGTGCCTGACTTCTCTGGGTTTCAGAGTCCTCAGTTCCTAAGCATGGATACATCACTCCCACTCTCCCGGCTGGGAGGCACAAACAGGGCAGGAGGGTAAAGACTTCTCTCGGAGAGGCTGTGTAATGACACCAAGCTGCTTTTTGTGGATGGTTACAGAGCCTTTGAGTTCAAGATTGTTCTGTCTTCAGGAGGGAAGGAGACAGGAGTTCACATGTAACTAAGCTGTCTTTAAGGCCGACCTGCAGTAGAGTTCAGTCCTGGACATGCTCTTCAGTGTGTAAGGAACACTCATGGCTGAAAACCTGCTAAGGAATAAAGATGCCAAGCAGCTGGGCCTGTTTCAGCTGCCAGAGGGGAGGAAATAAGAATTCTCACTGCAAAACTGCTCCTAAGGTTTCAGAGTTGCAGCAGAAGACCAGACAGAGGGACGCCCCAGGGAGCAGGCTTGCCTGACTCTTCCTGTCAGCTGGAAGAACCAGCAGGCTCTGGGTACAGGGCTCCAGAGCCTCTGTGGTTCTCTCATGAAGGGCACTGGCCAGCAACCTCTGGGAAGTGTTCTTCAAGAAACTGCCTATGGGAGGCTGGAGAGATGTCTCAGTGGTTAGAAGCACTGACTGCTCTTCCAGAGGTCCTGAGTTCAATTTCCAGCAACCACATGGTGGCTCACAACCATCTGTAATGAGATCCAATGCCTTCTTCTGGTCTGTCTGAAGGTAGCAACAGTGCACAGTGTACTTACATACATAAAATAAACATGGAAATCTTTAAAAAATTACTTATTCTGTTTATATAAGTACACTGTCACTTTCTTCAGACACATGCTAATACATGTGATTACACCATACCTAGCTACTTACCAAGTATTGTCTTTGTTTTTACAAATGTATACTGTATACCATTTCATACGTACTATGCTGTACACATTACATGTCCATGAGACGGGTATCACATTCCATTTAATCCACGAGGACAATGAGTTTTCCAGAATTCTGTGACTTGCCCAATCACAGGCTGTAAGTGGCACATCTGGTCAGGATCCAGGCTGACTATGAATTATCTATCCCTTTTCTTTCCTATGTTTTGTCATCTGGGAACTCACCTATGTCCCCTCCCCTCTTTATGACCAGAAAGGAATTGCAGGGCTTGCTTACCGCAGGATGCTGAGGTTGCAGGCAGGATTCCTGAGCCCCTCACACAGCAGCCTCACACCATCATCACCCAGGTCATTCAGCCGCAGGTCTAGCTCAGTCAGGCTGGAGCGAACACTGAGCACTGATGCCAGGAGTGAGCAGTGTGTGGATGTGAGGCCACATTCAACGAGCCTGCATGGAAGATGCTCACGTCAGCTTCTCCAGGGATCTGCTTTTTGAGAACTTATTGCAGGTCTCCATTTGTGAGCCTTGGCATGCTGAGCTGCCAGTGGTTATCTCTCTGTTGTGCCTTTTCTGCTCTAGGGAGATGATTCCATGTTCTCTGCATCTGAGCTTCAGGAGCAATAGGTCACACCAATGCTCTGCTACCACTGGACATGGCAGAGCTATCCGTAGGCCCAGGATGGCTCACTGGTACATCTCAAGAGTCATGAGACATGAAATTTACCAGACAAAGAATAGGGCATGGTATTATTCATTAAGTCAAATTGTAGAAGTCTGATTACAAGGGCAGAGGGCAGGAGGAAAGAGGGAGAAGCTATTCCTCAGAACTGGAGCTTTCTCCCCTCAGGCTTCCCTTTGTCTCTGTATTCTTCAGTTCTGCTCTAGCCATATCCTCAGGAAGTGTGCTCCACCGAAGCCCTCATGAGTCTAGTGCTATCATTAGGTAGTAGGATTTCTTGATGAATGCAGTCTCTCATAATCCCCAAGAACAGAATCCCATTTGTTTATCTTGAAAAGTCTGCCATATGTCATAGGTGTGGTAAAGGGAGTTTAGTGAATATTGATAAATACTAAGCCTCTCCCTAGAGTCATCCTTTGCCTTTAGTCTCCTCCCATCTACCTGCTTCAGGGGAGAACCCAATGCAGACTCACCACAAGATCTTTAGTTTGCAGTTACGGTGTCTAAGGGTTATACAGAGACTTTGCACTGCAGAGTAGCTCAGTGGATTTCCACTTAGGTCCAGCTCCTCCAGGTTTCTGGTGAATTTAAGATTGGAGAAGAAAATGTTCCAACTGGCATCAGTGATTGGGGTCCATCTGTACCTGAGGGGAGAGAGAGATAGTAGAGGGGTGTGACTTGTGTGTGCATAGTGTGTACACAGTTCCACATAGCAGATTGAGTTTTTGTCTTTCTGAGCCCCACACACTGGTATGCCATCCCCAGAATTCATTAGCCTTGTATATGTTCCTTTGCTCCAAATTTATCCACCCCAGAAACAAACAAAAAAAACCCATGGTTATTTCATTAGATACTGAAAAATCATTTGAAAAAAATTCAACACAGCTTCATATTAAAAGTCTTGGAGAGATCAGGGAGACAAAGTACATACCTAAACACAATAAACAGCAAGCCAATAGCCAATGTTAAATCAAATGGAGAGAAACTTAAAAAGCGATTCCACCAAAATCAGGGACAAGACAAGGCTGTCTACTCTCTCCATAGTTATTCAGTATAGAACTTGACGTTTTAGATAGAATGATAAAACAGCTAAAGGGGACCAAATGGATACAAATGGGAAAGGAAGAAAAAAAAGTATTGCTATTTGCAGATGACATGATGGTAAACATAAGTGACCATAAAAGTTCTACCAGAGAACTCCTACAGCTGATAACCACCTTCAGCAAGTGGCTGGATACAAAATTAACTAAAAAAAAATCAGTAGGTCTCCTACATAAAACAACAAATGTGCTAAGAAATTATGGAACAACACTCATCATAATAGCCATAAATAATATATCCTTGAGTAATTCTAAGCAAGCAAATGAAAGAACTGTATGACAAGCACTTTAAATTTTTGAAGAAAGAAATTAAAGAAGACATCAGAAGATGCAGAGATCTCCCATGCTCATGTATTGGTAGGATTGTAAAAATGGCCATACTACTAAAAGCAATCTACAGATTAATGAAATTTTCATCATAATACTAACACAATTCTTTATAGACCTTCAAAGAACAATATTAAAATTAATAGGGAAAACCAAAAAAACCCAGGATAGCTAAAACATCCTGTAGAAATGTTAAAAAAACCAAACAAGCCTTTTTGCAGTATCACCACCCCTGATTTCAAGTTGTACTACAGAGAAATAGTAATAAATACTACATGGTACTGGCATGAAAACAGACAGGTTGATAATTGGAATCGAATCAAGGAATGAGAAGTAAGTCCAGACACTTATGCATCTCAATTTTTGACAAAGAAGCCAAAACTACACAATGGGAAAAAAGAAAGCATTTTCAATGTTAGTAGGTTCATATCTATCACCACGCACACATATCTCAGGTCCAAGTGAACCAAAAAACCTCAATGTAAAATTTGATACACTAAATGCAATAGAAGAAAAAGCGGGAAGTAGCTTGAACACACTGATACAAGAGACAACTTCCTGAATTGAACACCAAGAGCTCAGGCCCTAGTATCAAAAATAAATAGGACTTCATGAACTGAAAAGCTTCTGTAAGGCAGAGGACACTGTCAAAAGGACAGGTGGCAGTCTCTGGAATGAGGAAGATTTTCACCAACTCCACATCTAACAGAGGGCTAATATCCAAAATGTAGAAAAAACCCTAAGAAACTATGAGGGACAATCGCATGAGAGCCCACCCCAACACTAGTACTGTTAGTCCGCTCTACTTGCAGACAGTAGCCTAGCTTTACTGACATCGGAGATGCTTCATCCAGTAGATGATGGAGATATATGCAGAGACCCACAGCCAAACATTAGATGCATCTTGGGAAATCTTGTGGGCGTGATGGATTGCAGGAGCAGGAGAGGTCACACACACTATAAGGAATGTACAGAATCAACTAACCTGGGCCAATATGGGCTCACAGAGTCTGAACCACTAACCAGAGAAGATGTAGAGGGATGGATCTGGATCCTCTACACATATGTAACAAATGTGCAGCTTGGTCTTCATGTGAGATCCCTAATGGCAGGAGCTGGTGCTGTCTCTGACACTGCTGTCTGCCTTTGGATCACTTTCCAATAACTAGGCTTCTTGTCTAGCTTCAATAGGAGAAGGTGCACTTGCAACTTGAAATGCCAAGGTGGGTTGATGACCACGGGAGGTCTCCCCTTCCCTGAACATAAAGGGCAAGGGGTGGGGAGGTGAGGTGAAGGGTGAGGTGCCAGGGAAGTTTAGCGATTTCCCCAGAAAACAGATAGGAGCCAATCTGATGCAACTCACAGCAGGGTCTTTACTCTATTCAAGCGAGCACAGGGCTCCTCAGCTTACTGCTGACAGGGAGGATGGTTTTGGTGGAGAGAGGAACCCCAAATGTCTATGGGGCAAGGCTTTATAGTAAGCAACAAGCAGGGAGTACTGTGCAAGCATCCAATTGGAAAGCTACTGTGGCCTTTAACATAATTGGCTGGTGCTGGGAGTCATACCATAAACTTGATTTCTGTTGTTCTCTGCATTGGTGGTCATTAGGCAGGGAGTGGGCTTGTAACCTGGGGGTGCAGATTTGTTGTGAGAATAACCTGGAGATACTGGTCTTGTTAGGAGTGTAACCTGGAGATGCTGGTATTGTTCGGGGTGTAACATGGAGATGCTGGTCTTGTTGGGGATGTAATCTGGAGACTGGAGCTAGGCACATGTTTTGTTGGAGGGCAACTTGGAAACTAATGCTAGGTACCAGCCTGTTAATTTACCCGAATTTAAACTTAGGTCAGGTTCTCTAAAATGGACTCTGAATTTTAAAGATTTGGTCTCTCAGAACTGAGAAGAGAGGAGGGAGAAGCTGCAATTGGGATGTAAATCAATCAATCAATCAATCAATCAACCAATCAATTAATGAATAAAATGGGGTACATATCTAAACAGAAGATTCTCGACAGAGGAATCTCTAAAGGATATGAAGCACTTAAAGAAATATTCACCATCCTTAGTCATCAAAGAAATGCAAATCAAACAACTCTGGGATTCCATCTTACACCTGTAAGAATGGTTAAGATAAAAAATTCAAGCAACAGCTTATGCTGGTGAGGATGTGGAGCAAGGGGAACACTCTTCCATTGCTGGTGGGGGTGAAACATTGTACACTCATTTTGAAAATCAATTTGGCAGTTTCTCAGAAAATTGGGAATAGATCTACCTCTAGACACAACTATATCACTCCTGGACATACATTTAAAAGTAGTTCCACCATACCACAAGGACACTTCTTCAACTGTGTTCATAGCAGCTTTATTTATAATAGCCAGAAACTGGAAACAACCTAGATGTCCCTTAATCGAGGAATGGATAAAAAAAATGTACATTTACACTATGGACTCAGCTATTAAAAACAATAGCATCGTGAAATTTGCAAGCAAATGGATGGAACTAGAAAAAGATAACACAGATCTTGAGTAAGATAACACAGATCCAGAAAGACAAATGTGTTAGTTACACATTGAGACATAAACACAGCTAAAGAACCTCAGACCCACAATTTGTCCTGTGTACAAGAAAGGTAGGGGTAAAAGATGGAGCAGATTTTGAGGGAAGGCCAACCAATGTCTGGCCCAACTTCAGACCTATGCCATTAGAGTATCACCCCTGATACTGTTAATACTATTCTCCTATATTTGAAGACAGAAGCCTAGCATAACTGTCCTCTGAAGGCTTCACTAAGCAACTGATGAAAACTGATGCAGAGATATATAGCCAAATATTAAATGGAGGTTGGGGAATCCTGTGGAAAGGGAGAGGAAGAATTGATAGAGCCAAAAGCATCAAAAGACACCACAAGAAACTACTGCTACTACTACAAACCCTACAGAATCAACTAACCTGGGCCCATAGGGCCTCACAGAGACTGAACTGCCAATGAGTTGCAGTGCATGTGACTGATCTGGACCCTCTGCACATATGTAACATTTGTGCGGTTGAGTCTTTGTGAGAGGCTCCAAAAGCAGGATCAGGTTGTCTTAAACTCCATTGTCTGCTTTGGATCCCTTTCCCCTAACTGGCCTGCCTTGTCCAGCCTCAATAGAAGAAGATGCAGCTACTACAACTTGGTATGCCAAGGTTGGTTGATATCCATGGGACACCTCCCCTTGTATGAGAAGAAGTGTGGGAGGGGTGAATGGGGGAGAAGAAAAGGTGAGAGGGAGGGAGTTGGAGGAGAGGATTGAGGGGAAGCCTCAATGATGATCCAGATATAAAGAAAATAACTAATTAATATTAATAATAAAAATAAAAATATTTCAAAATCTTGAGCCATTCCCTGTATACTGTTTCTGTTTCCTACTTGTAGTGTAAGATACAAGCTCTCAGGTGCTGCTCCAGTCACCAGTCACCATGCTTTCCCTGTGCCATGGTGGACCCTGATCCCTCTAGAACCATGAGCCCAAATCAACTCTTGTATAAGGTACCATGGTGTTTTATCAGAACAACAGAAAATTATCCAACATAAATGCAATCTTTCTACCAATGAGTTCCATCCTTAGACCTTAATATTTTGAGACAGCATTATACTATGTAGCCCAGGCTGGACTGGAACTTTGACCTTCTTGTGTTGAAATAATTAATTAAAATGGGCCTCTTAGAAAGTCAGCCGACTTTCTAAGCTGCAGCTGCTCTGCCTGTCTCAGCCACCATGTTTCTCAGCCAGTGGCCACATGCGCACAGCAGCTAGAACTGGCCAGCCAGAAACAGCAGCACTGCCACCCACGAGATGCCAGTGTGAGAGATGGTTCTGCCAATCTTCCACACTGTCTCCACAAGGCAGGGCATTGCCCAGACCATTCCATGCAGGCCCAGTAAGAGAATGAGACTCTAATTCTTATAGATTAATCGAAGTCTTTACATGTTTGGTAATGATTAATAACAAGATGCCCACACAATCAGAAGTGTAACCCAATACCCAACCTAAATATACCAACTACCTTTGACTGCTACAAACACGTGAATATCTGCCTCCATTGCTCCTACATCTCTCCCTCTCCTCTTCCTCTTCCTCTTCCTACTCTTCCTCTTCTTCTCCTTACTCCTCCCACCTTAGCTCCTCCTACATTCTTGCCTCTGCAATCTGAGTTTTCGATGACAGGTGTGCACAGCCAGGCTTCTCCAATTCTTAATGCTGTACTTTATGAGAAACTTTTTTGTTCCGATAATTGATATATCATCACTTTTCTCCAAGCATTTATTAGTCCATCCTAATAATATAAAATAATCATTGACACCTTCCTGCATGTGTGTAAGACTGTTTAATCACATGTGCTCTTTACCCTACTTCCCCCTTCTCCTCACCCTGTCCTGTTCTCTCACAGTCACTACACTACTTTCAAGTCATTTGGTTTTCACATGAGCTTTTTATTTCCTGTCAAAATGGTGTCAAAGTGTTGAAATGAAGGAACTTTTCCCCTTTAGCCTCCTGAATGATAGGATTTCAGGATTATGCCAGCAAGTCCAGCTCAGATTATTAGGAGAAAAAGTTTCAACACATAAAAACAGAAGATTTAAATAAAAATGTTACTGTAATGGTTTGTATACACTTGGGTCAGGGAGTAGCACTATTAGGAGGTGTGGCCTTGTTGGAGTAGGTGTGTCACTATGGGCATGGACTTAAGACCCTCATCCTAGCTTCCTGGAAGTCAGTATTCTACCAGCAGCCTTCAGGTGACGATGTTGAACTCCCAGCTCCTCCTGCACCATGCCTTCCTGGATGCTGCTGTGCTCTTGCCTTGATGATAATGAACTGAACCTCTGAAGCTGTAAGCCAGCCCCAATTAAATGTTGTCTTTATAGGAGTTGCCTTGGTCATGGTGTCTGTTCACAGCAGTAAAACCCTAACTAAGACAGTTACTTACCCCAAGAATCTCTCCACTTAAGTAAACGTTCCCTTCCCTGATACTCAGTATATGCTTGGTCATGGAAAGAGGCACTCCCTATGTAATTAGAATATTTGATTGTCTTCTCTCCCAGTTTCTCTGGTCCTTGGACAGCAACTGTTTTTCTCCTCTTGTGACTGATTGATAGGCCATTGAATAAAATAAGTACTTAATGAATATTTATGGGGTGAATTATGTAGAGGGAGGTGAGACACATACTGATACTAAGTAACCACTACTGCACAGGGGAAGCAAATCCTGGAAGAACCTTGCTGCTGGGATTGGCAGAAAGTTAGGGAGCCTTTCAGGTTAGTGCCACTGCCGGGCTGCCTTCATTGACACATATGGATATTATCTGGGCAGTGAAACCATAGGGACTCTCATACATACGCATTCTGAGATGATAGAGAAAGATCTCAGGGCCAAGGTTACTTTCATGAGGGTAGGGGATGGTTCCTACAGGAATGAGCTGTTTCTCAGAGAGAAAGCATGTTAAGAGGGAGGATTAGTAACTGTGGCATTGGAACCCCATGAAGGGTGAAGATAATTTGAATCAGAGAAGCTGGGTGTTCATCACTGAGGCATAGGGAGAGACAAGCTCATAGCCCCATCCCATGATCAAGCACATCAAAGAGAATAGAGAAATGTTCAGAACATGTGGGCTCATGAGACCCACAGGGAATCTGGAGAGAGGACTGTGTCTGAATACTCACAGGATTATCCTTGGGGCTTTCGATGCATATCCTTGCTGTCTTTCTATATTCAGCTGAAGACTCCTCACATGATAACAGAACTGAATGCAGAAAGTGACCACCATGAGATCCATGTCTGTCTGTATCACCAGGTGATTCACATTTGTCTGGGACACTGTGTGTGCAGTATCATTTGGGCCAGGCACTATTGTTCCTTGAAGATCATGCATCACCTGTGTCAGGAGCTCCTCTTCCTGATTTTCATACAGACAGTGGAGCAAACCCAGACATGGTGGTTGATATGGTTGGTTTTTTGCTAGGACGTGACATAGCAGCTTCAACTTTGTCTTCCTAGAAATGTTGCAGTGAAAGAACTTTTTCATTTCTTTCAACCCCTCTTTACTCAAAAGACCAAATAGGAAGCGCACAGTGGGTGCCTCAAACAGGTTTTCTTTTCCATACTGTTCTACCAGTGTTTCCAAAATTCTGTCATTTTCCATATCACCATGTCTTTTCTCCCTATTCTCCAAGATGTAGGACATTGCTGCAAAGAACTCCTGGAGACACAAGTGGGCAAAGGTGTATCTCAGAGAGCTGGGCTGCATTTGAAGGACGTCAATCTTCAGGAAAGTGGCAATGGCATCCTCTGCTAACCCCTGCTTACAGAGGTCGCTTTCACTGAACAGGGTTCTTCTTTGGCAGATCCCCTGAGCAGCCAGTGAGCATAGGCCCCTGAGCTGAGTCCCCATGTGCTTACCTGGGATTATCAGGGAAAGGTATTTCAGGCAGAGGGCTGTGGTTGTCTGTGAGGTCAATGAAAGGTCATACCTCCACACCATCTTCCTTTTCAGGCAAGTGCAGACCAGCCAGCACACCCAGGGAACCTCACACAGGGTCAAGAGCACTGGGTTAGATTTAACAAACCTAAAAGCAATAGCTGCATCTATTACATTTGCAAAATATTTGTAGAAATAATTTTTCCGTTCACACTCAGTGAATCCTAGGACTTCCACCCAACATGGCTGCTTCAAGGAAGGAAGGATCTTCTGCAGAGCTGTGGTCCGAGCTGTGAGCAGGAAGGAAGCCTCAGGAAGGATGGAATTCCCTAGTAAACTTCCCAGCAGAGTGTTCACAGGCTGTATTTGACTCCAGTGAAGACGTAGCTCAGGATTCTTCTCCTCTAAGACCCATGCTGGCTCATCTATGCCATCCAGGATGAAGAGCAGCTTCTCAGGGTGAGACAGTATCTGACTGATGGGAGCTGTGGGCACTTCCTGGCCTTCTTCTATGAGCTCAGTCAGACTCAGCTGCTTGTACTGGGCCAGCTCTCTGCAGCTAAAGAAGAAGACATGCTGGAAGCGATCCCTGTAGAGCTGACCTTCCTTCCAGGATTTCCTCACCTGCCTGGCCAGCATTGATTTCCCAATCCCAGCAGCCCCCTCTATTATGACCAACTGAGGCTTTTTCTGGGTATCTAAGTTTGGATCAAATAAGTCTTGGATGTCAATTATATGTCCTTCTTCTTCTGGTACACATGAATGCCAGCTTTTTTTGACCGAATTCTCTGAGCTTCTTGGGCATAATTTTTGGAAGAGTAGTAGGTTTGTGGAATTTTGGAACAAATTCTCCCCTTTCAATGACTGTGTAGAGTAAAGTGTCACTTCTTCTTGATTCATTCGTACTTCTTGAAATGTTTCTAAAAGAAGAGAAAGTTTGAGTAGCAGTGTATACATTAGTGTTATGTGTTCTTCAATCAATCCTTCCTTCTTTTCTGTCCTCTTTCCTTCACTCCTACTTTCCTTAACCCATATATTCTTTCCTTTCTTTTTTTGATTCTTTATCACCTGGATGCATTTAGGTGTTTGTTTAAGTTGTGGGCATTGGAATATTATGAACAGTGTAGTGCAGAAAATATGAATTTAGAGTAGAAAATTCTACTTCAAGTGGTCATGTGACTACTTCAAGTGGTCATGTGACTAATAATAATGCTGTCTGACTTTCATTCATGCTTCAGCCATTTATCGACTTCTTATCCTGTGCCAGACTTGATCTAGAGCTGGGGAGTAAAGCATGAGTTCACAGACATAACTCTGTCTTCATCCAGCCTATGAGATGATGCAGTAGCTCCACTGAGCTCTGGTTTCCCATTTGTAATTTGGTGGCTGTTATCGCTCCTAGTAGGAGGTCGTGGAGTAATAGGGAGATTACAGACAGTAAAGCAAATGTCTGCTCCTGACAGATCTTATTGGATCTACCATTGCAGTCCTGACAACGTCATCTGGAAGTTCTGAGACTGTGGGTCAGCGGGAAGGTCTACGAATGCCATAGAGTTCATGTTTTAGGACATAGTTTTGGTTCCCAGTCCCCAGGCCTGGCAATCTTGGGTGTATTTTGTACTGTATTCAACAAGCCTTGTTTCTGGCTATTGTTTGGATCTTTTTGCCTACTCTGAAACTGAAGTTGAAACTCAGTTGCTAATGTAAGAGTAAGGGATACTCAGGAGTAAGAGATACAGTTCTAGAGTGGGTATTTGGGGTCATGGTGACAGGCCCCTTAATAGTTGATCAATATTTTTCTTTTAGGAATAGGCAAGCTGTTGTGGGAAGGGGGTACTCTTTCTTTCCTGCAGGTACCTGTTTGTGTTTGCACGCCCTTTTTGAGGCTGAGTTGTGACAGTTTTCAGTCTTAGACACACAGCCTCTAGAACTATAACTAATATGCATGCTTGAAAAAAATCACTGAACATGCTCTATAATTTATCACTCAGAAGACACAGGCAGAAGAATCATCAGCTCAGGCCCAGCTTTTCCATATGGGGAATTTGAAACCATCCTAGGCTATCAATCTCTCAATCAATCAATCAGTCAATCAGTCAATCAGTCAATCAGTCAGTCATTCTATCAGTAACTCAATCAACCAACCAAAAACAAGAATAAAAAATTTTTTTTTTACTCACTTAGAAGTAGGAATAAAGTAATAACAAGAAGGAGAGGGAGTGAGGGACCTGAGTGGGAGAGGAAAGAGGAACAGGATCAGGTATGGTGCAGGACAGGAGAGAAGCCCAGAGGGCCAGGACAATGAATGAAAATTAGCAGTCTTGAGGGGTGGGAGTTTGGGGAACCCTTTAGAAAGTACCAGAAACCTTGGAAGTTAGGGACTCTTAAGACTCAATGGGATAACCTTAGCCAAAATTTTCAACATTGGGGAGTGGGAACTCAAAGAGTCCACCTCCAGTAGATAGACAGGGCCTCAAGTGGAAGGACTGGGTTACTAACCCACAGTCAAAATTCTGACCCAGAATCATTTCTGCCTAAAAACCTGCAGGGACAAAAATGGAGAAAAGACTGAAGGAAAGGTGGTCCAATGACTAGCTCAACTTGGGATTCATCTCATGGTAGGGCATCAAGGCCTAACACTATTACTGATGCTTTAATGTGATTACAGACAGGAGCCTGGCAGGGATGTCCTCTGAGAGGCCCTACCAGGAGCTGACTGAGACAGACACAGATACTTATATCCAAGCATTGGACTGAAGTTGGGGACTGCTATGGTTGAATTAGGGGAAGGATTGAGGAAGCTGAAGGGGAGGGTGATGCCATAGGATGACCAGCAGTCTCAACTAACGCAGACCCCAGGGAACTCCCAGAGATTGAGCCACCAACCAGGAGCATACATAGGTTGGTCTGAGGCCACTGGCACATATATAGCTGAGGTCTACCTGGTCAGGCCTCTGGGAGATTTGTTAATCTTCAAGAGACTTGAGGCCCCAGGGAAGGGGGAAGTCTGGTGGGGCAGCACCCTCTTGGAGGCAAGGGGAAGGAGGGCTGGGATGAGGAATTGTGAGAAAGGGGACTGGGAGTGGGCAACGACTGGAATGTATATAAATAAAATAATTTAAAAAACTTGGCCAGTCTTTGCTTTCTTCCTGCAATGGAAACCAAACTCAGACAATTGTTTTCAATTTAACTGCTCCACAGTTTGCCATTGTGTACTTTCCTGAGTTTCACTTCTCCTGCCCTATGCTTGCTTCCTCCAACTAGCACATCTGAAGATTCATCTCTCCAGATTTTGACCAGAACTCATCTTAGCATCTTCATTGGCAGAAACTCCAGACAAGACAGACAGGAGGATGACCTATGGATCAGAATCCAAGTTCATTCCTCAACACTGGTCAGTTGCCCAAAGTACAAGGAGCTGCTTGTACTGCCATGGATGAGATGGTGAAGAAAATTTGGCGACAGCACCAAGTGTAGTAGCATCAGTTCACACAATTAGCACTTGAGGGTGTGGCTTTAGGTGGCAACTTTCCTCTGAAATTAGGAACTGTAGATTTGCTCTTATTGTCTTCTGAAGGAGGACTTCTAATATCTCCTGAACGCATCAAGATTGACATTCATGTCTGTGGCCAAGGTCTGCCTAGCTCAGGCCATGTCTCCTCAAAGTGCCAAGAGGGGGCCCAGCTCTTCCCAGAGCACTTTCTCCAAGATCTTCCAGATGAAATGTATCTGTCATTATGCAAACACCCAAATTCTCTTAAGTTCCATCACACTTGAAAGTCATGCTGGGGAAGCAAGATGGCTCAACCTTTAAAGAACTTGGAGCTAAAGCATTTGTGCTAGAATTTGTATCCCAAGACCTCATTTACATGCTAAATTCGCATTGTGGTCCCCTGTAATTTCAGGCCCAGAAAGCTGAGACAGAGGCTTCCCCAGGGTAAGATGGCTAGCCAGTCTTGCTACTTGATAAGCTCTGGGTATAGATGATGGGATATTCTGCCTTCATCAGTAAGAAAGCAATTGAGGAAGACTCCTGACATCAATTTAGTGTATTCACACGTACATGCACAGTGTGACTCTCCACTCATGTATGCCTTCACACATGCAAACAAACAAACAAACAAACAAACATTATATATATATATATACATATGTATATATGTATATATATATCACGCACACATACACATACACACACAAAGAAGAAGAAGAAGCAGAAGAAGAAGAAGAAGAGAAAGAAGAAGAGAAAGAAGAGAAAGAAGAAGAAGAGAAAGAAGAGAAAGAAGAAGAGAAAGAAGAAGAAGAGAAAGAAGAAGAAGAGAAAGAAGAGAAAGAAGAAGAAAGGCCACTAAAATCAAATCTCACATAAAGTGGATGGAAGTGGAAAATATTCTACTTAGTGAGGTATTCATTGCCTCCAGAGACAAATGCCACAAGTTTTCTGTCATATATGTATTCTAGCTTTACATATTTTGATTTGCATGTTTAATTTGTTTTTCTAGTGTTTCTGTAAAGTTCTTGAATTTTCTACTTACATCTTACATTTACATGATTCCCACCTTTCCCTAGTCCCAGTGCACTTCTCCTGAATCCTCTCCTTCCCTCTCTTTTTTCTTTAATGCCTGTCTTGTCTTGTGTTCCTTCCAAAGAAGATGCTGAGATGAGGTGTGTGTCCTGGTCAAAATCTGGAGAGAGGAATCCTCAGATGCACTGGTTAGAAGAAGCAGGAACACAACAGGGGAGGTGAAGCTTAGCAGACTGTACAGTGGCAAACTGTGGAGCGCGTTAACTGAAAAACAGACATTTGAGTTTGGTTTTCACTGCCAGGACAGAAAACAGAGATGGGGTAATACACACAGATTCTGATGAGTCCCATTAGTGCAGAGTAGAACACTTCTCATATGAAAATTGGGTTCAAAGTTGAAGGGGGCATAGGGATTGTGTGTCAAAGGAGAGGCATGAGTGGAGACAGATTAGACCAGATTAAAAATGTATGAAAGTTCCTATGGAAATAAACTAGTTTGACCTTAATCAAAACTATAACCTAAATAAATGTAGGCTATTGAGCAATGAGCTTACATTCCTCAGAAGGCATGAGTTACTGAATTCAAATCCCAGTGCCAAGCATGGAGTACCTGCCAAAGTGTTACTGGTCATGAGGAAGCAGAGACTCCAAACCCAAAGAAGCCTGTTGCTGTTGTTCTTCATAGTCTAAAAGAACTAGAGTTAGATTCTGTTGCTGAAGACACCACATAGTTTTGTTATAGGAATTAAAGGAATCAAGTTGGAACAGTCATGCCATTTCTTCTATGCTGGTAGGTTTCCTAGTACTAGGACATGATGTGAGTCCACTTGTAGAGAAAAGCCATGAACGGAATTAATTCCTGGTGTTGAGCCTGAGTGCTACAGTACTGACCTGCCAGGGAAGTTATGCTCCCTAGTGCAATAGTTGCCTAAAGATTATAGGGTAACCAAAAGTTCTATGATTACTATCGAGGAATTTCTGATTAGAGTTGAATTTCACAGGAGGGAGTTCATACCTGGTACTATAAATGTGTTCTAAAATCCACGGTGCAGAGTTCATGGGCCCTAGGAGAGGACTTATTACTGTTGTTTTGCTAAATAGACATATTGTTAAACTGACTTCTGATTATGTTTATACTCACAGATTAACCTCATCCTTGTCCAAATATGCTTCTCCATGTCGTGTTCAGCAATTAACGTAGAGACTCAGAGTCAAAATTCTGATTAAATGTCTATGGATGGCTTGGTGCTAAGTGGGATGTCTAAGCGAGTTTTCCAAGGCTCTGGGAACACTTCAAGTGAGTTGGCAGAAAGAATGAAATAGCAGGAGCACAGAAAGGAGTGTGGTGAGATGTGCTTTTCTGTACATTACATGACTATTGTACTCATGAACTCAATACAGATAGAGGTGCTTTTGCAAGAGGTACACAAGTGTAAGCCGACAAGATCAGTTAGTATTCTGCCAGGCAGCACTAACTGGTGTGAGAGGTTTAAATAAAACAACAGTGAGTAGCAGACAAATCAACACCAATGATAACATCAACAAAACAAAAGGGCAGAGGACATGAGAGTGGGAGGGCATGTGCTGGAGGGTGTTCTGGGGGAGTTAGGAGTGGATGTAATCAGGCTACAGTGTATAACATATGAAGTTTTCAAACAAATTCATTTAGATCTGCAGAACCAGACACAGCTCTCCACTGTGGTTACTGCACAGTGGCTGCCAGTGATCCTGATCTCCTTCTGAATCTTCTCTACACGGGACTCCCCAAATTACACTTTATCTCATCCAGGTGGTATGTAAACAAATAATCTACCTGAACTCTCTGTCATTACCAACCCCCATACCTTAAGCATGTAATCCTGATAGTCCTGCAGCTGCTACAGAGGGATCAAGACCCCCTGAGTCTTCTCTCTTTGGCACTCACTATATCATAGCACTGTCCCCACTCTAGCCCAGTCATATGGCACAGAGACACAATTTTTAAACTATACATTCTCTGTGTGTTTCCTGACACAGCCATTGGACAACTCTGGTCAACCCATGGCTGTAAGCATCACGTCTACCCTCCAGGCTCACCCTGTGCTCAGGCTCAGCCTGGTGAGTCTCCCTATCCCTGCCCTGAATGCACCTTCTTCAACAACCAGACCCAGCCCAGGTCCTACAAGTAGGATTCCAGCCCAGGCTGGAGAGGTCCATCTGCACTCTTCTTAACTCCAGATCCAGGCTGGGTAATACATCCCATGTGTCAGTACAACTTGGTATGTCCATATCAGACATACAACAACAACAACAACAGAACAAAACCCATGGTCTCATTGCAACAACAAGAAGAAAAGACAACATTTGCTGTTTCCCAATCCACCAGTCCATAGAAACATTCTCCAGTGAGAATTACGAAGGTGAACCAGGACACTGAACTTAGTGGCAATCATAGATGTTAGATTGTTAGGGAGTTTTAGAAGTCAGAGACAAAAAGCTTAATGAACTTGAAGAGAATGAACTCAGGGAGAATAGATGCCCGTGTTACATGCAAGAGAAAAAGAATACAATGCCAAATAAAATAACAATGATTTAAAAACTTTGATTTGAAAACTGAATTCAAATGAGATATAAATATCAAAGGAAACTCAACTAAAATGAAGATCAAATTGAAAAATTCAACAACACAGTTACAAAATTCAAAGAAAGCCTTATAAGTAGGGTGCAACAAGTAGAGGATAGAAAATAAAGCATAGGAATTAGACCACATAAGTAAAATAAATTGGAAAAACTCAAGAGGAACGATTAGGAAATGTGGGGATACCCGGTAATGATAAATCTTCTATTGATAGGCAAAAGTGAATGGGGGGAGGGGACTTCCAGGTCAATGCACATACCAGATCTTCGATAAGATCATATGAATCAAGAAAGACCAACTCACTCATATAGATATAAGAAGCACACTGAATACCAAATAGAAAGGACCAGAAAGGTAACTTCCCATGACAGAGAGTTACAACACTAAATACACAGAGCATAGAGAGGTTACTGAATGCTACAAAATAAAAGAGCCATCACCCCCTCTGATGTTGGAAGATTGGGTCAGTCATCCTGGAAACTCATGGCCTGGTTGAGGCTGAAAAGCTTGGTGAAGAAGTGCATAGGCTCTCCCAGTGAGAAAGGACAGGAAGGAAGCACATCCACAGGGCTTCTGACACATTTTGAACTCTTACAATGATTCAATGAGATGGTGTGAGGCCTAGCATTGTCAATGTCACAGCGTCTAGAAGCATCCAGCACAAATGTCCCTAAGTAGGTTTGTGAGGGATAGGTTAGGTTAACTGAGGTAGGTCTACCCTAATTGTTGCTGTCACTATTCCTAGTGCTAGAATTCTGAACTGAATGAAAAAGACAATTGATCTGAACAGCAGCATTCATCTCTCTGTTTCCCAACTAAACACTCATGACCAGTTGTGTTCAATCATTGATTCTCTGGCCTTTGTGCCCCAATGGACCATTCTTAATCTGTGAGCCTTTCCTGTATAAACTGCTTCTGTCACAATAACATGATAAGCCACTAGTACTCCTGGGTAATAACTTTAATAGATCTCACTGTGTAGCTCAGGCTGGCTGCCAACTGAGGTTTCTTTAGCTCAAGGTGGGTTGGGAAGAATGGACTTTGAAATAAAGATAAGGATTGGGTGTAGGCAGGACTTTCACAGAGCTGCAACAGATGGAGGAAGAAGAAAGTCACTCCTTAGGCACTGATTGTACTAGATTCCAGCCCCATGTCTGTGTCTGTGTGCTGTGAGCTTGAACAAGTTAATCTCTCTCAACTTTGTGCCCTGGAGAGAGATGGCTACATTGATCCTCAAGTAGAGGAGGAGGCCAGGGTATGGTTTGTGTAAGTGGCAATGAATTAAGGGAATTCAGTAGAAGAAACTGGGTGAAGCTGAGGCAGGAGCATATCCTTTCCTCAGGTCAATCTCAATAGATAAGACCTTCTTGGAGATTCAGGACCTTCCTGACCCCCAGGATCTTCAGTGCCCACTCAGATTCTGAGCAGAGCTCTGGATGCCAGTTGGGCTAGGCTCTCTTCTGTCCCTCATGGATTCCAGTACCCCCACCTGTAAATGCAGCCTCAGCACTGCAGAGCCTGGAGGCATGCTGCTGTGTCCTTGCATTTGAGTTCCTTGTCCCTCTTCCCAATACAGGGGCAGGCTCACGTGGGAAGAGCCACATCTGTGTGGAGTCCCACCCACAGTTCTCAGGCTAGTTAATCTTTTCTTCTGTGTCTAGACTTGTTAGATTTCAATCAATTTGACCTTTAAGATCATGGTCTGAGCTCGGTAGTTTCAAGGAGCTGTGTAGTGTAGGGAACTGTGTGTTGAGGGTTTTTCTTTTTTTTCTTTTTCTTGCTTCTCTCTCTCTCTCTCTCTCTCTCTCTCTCTCTCTTCCCCTTCCTCCCTTCCTTCCTTCCTTCCTTCCTTCCTTCCTTCCTTCCTTCCTTCCTTCCTTCCTTCCTTCCTTCCTTCTCCCCTCCCTCCCTTCTTTCCCTCCCTTCCTCCCTCCCTCTTTCTTTCTTTCTTTCTTTCTTTCTTTCTTTCTTTCTTTCTTTCTTTCTTTCTTTCTTTCTTTCTTTCATGGGTCTGAGTAATGAGGAAGAATGTCCTACGGGAAGGAGACAGTGGTTGTGTGTTGGTCAGAGAGGCAGGGGTAGGAAGGAGGCAGCGAGAACTGCTGGGGCCCTTTATGCTTGCCCTCATGGTCACATGGGGCATTCACATGTGCTGCTAGGAAACAGTTCTGCTCTGGGACCATGAAGGTAATATACCTCTCTTGGGTCTAATCTGGTCCTCTGTGTGAATGTCTATGCCTAAGCTCCCCAGTGTGTGTCTCTGAGCTTCTGTCTCACAGGGTGACAAACTATAATAACAGCAGCAATAGCATGGGCTTGTACTTAAAATTATCGAGCATTTGTCGAATATCAGACTGTTTAATATTTGACACAGATTATCATTCAACTGCTACAGCCTAAGGAGACAGCTCTTCATCTTCCCATTTCCCAGATGGATGCATTGAAGATAGGTAGAGTGTGCCTCTGCCAGCTCCAATATGTGGGCTTGTAACATCTTGTCACTAATTGTTCTTTTCAAGAGCTGGATTGACCCCTATGCTAACCTTCTCAGAGACCTCTGCATGCCTGACTCTCCCCACTACAGCTTCAGGATGCTCCTTCCAGGAGGCTTTGAGCACCACATGGGAACCTGAGCATGCACTTCTGTAGAACAAAGTGTTCTCTAGAGTTCAGTTATGGGTTTCTGAAAGCCTTCCTGTTCCAGCCTCTCCTGGGCCTGTGAACTCTTGACATGAGGCTAGCCTGCCCATGGAAACCTTGGCAGGAGGACTCAGTGGTGATGAAGGGGTCATGGAGTGATATGTTGGGGTTCTTGGTGTACTTACCTAGCAAAGAGTCCCTTTTTGGCTTGGGTCTGCGATTCATCCACTTCGATGAAGCATGTGCTGTAAAAATGGTGGTGTATATGACTTCTTCATCTTCATAGCAAGTCATCTTTTTGTCACTTTTCTGCTTGGACAGACATTTTCCCATGGTGATAGAGCTCTCAGATACTGCTTCTCTGAGCAGTTTGTGCTTTTATTCCTTCAAGACTCTCTTCTGTTGTCCAAGCAAGAGACCAGTTGCTTCTTGTCTCTGCCAGATGTTTGTTTCTGAGAATGCGTATTTAATACTGATAGAGGAGACCTGGTAATAAAAGAAAGCAAACAAACCTCTACAGGGTCAGATGGGCCTTGATCAGAACAATTGAAAGACAAAAGCCTCTCCTGAGGAGTGGCTACTGTGTGTCCAGGTACAGGGGCTTGGGCTTCATAGGGCAGAAGAGGGAACTCTGGGACAGGAGTGTTTAATCATGGACATGTTCCTTAATGTTTCACAACTGAATGATTCTTGTGCATTTTCTAGTTACCGTGTTGGACTTCGTGAAGGCAGGTGTGCTTAACTTTATACTGAGTTGGGGTTTCTTAGCTTGTCTAAGGTTCTTAATTAGGTCATTAAGATTATTTATCTCACCTAAGGACACATGAAAAGAATCAGGGGTGTTTTCTCTCACTGATTGTTTTCTGTGGGAGGATGATGATGGAGGTGGGCCTCGGTCCTGTACCTAGGGGTTAAAGGGTGTCTATGTTGTGGGTGGATTTCATGTGCTGTAAAGAGATTTTTAACTTGATCTGCTCTGCTGGTTCAGTCATGTGATTGCTGCCATTTCCTTCTGAAGAAACCTTTGAAACAGGCATTAGACAGGGGGCTGTGAACTGTATAATGAGTTGGAGGATAGGGGACCCAGTAGACCCCCAGCCAGGTCAGCCATTGTCCTAATGTGGACTGAGTATCGCAGTGATTTGATCCAGGAGGACCTTGTGTATAACTTTTAAAAGACAGGTTAAAATGATGTATGAGGATAAGGAGAAATGGTGATATCAAGGGAAGGAGCCCAGTCAGAGCAAACTGAAAGCCCATTCTTAGGAAGACATTATCCACTAGATTTTTTTGGGGGTCTGGTCCTTCATTAAATTTTTGGGTACTGTTAACCCTTTGGGTTTGTTGGGTTTGTTGGTGCATAGCAGTATTGTTCCTGAAGTAAGGCACTAGCCTCCACAGTAGCAGTATGCAGGAGATCTAGCTCTCTTTAACTTTGGAGAACCACAGCAGGGAAGACTTGGCTCAGACTAGGCAAAGAACATGATAGAGAGGGAGGAGTGGGAAGGTGGGGATCTAGAGAGTGAGAGTGGGGAAATGTCGAAGTAAGAGGAGGGAGGGATGCAGGTCAGAGCATGATGTTTGGGAGAATTAGAGGATGCAAATCAAGGGATGAGGGGTTGGGGGGTTCTGGGGCACCAAGGGTAGGATGATAGGAGGATAGAAACACCAGGATCGAGGATGCATTAGGGACCATGCAGGACATTCACTATCCCATGTCCTCATCTTCTTCCTTTTCTAATGTCCCACTCTAAGGAGATCAATACGTCAGCCATTACTGTGACTCAGGATAAGGTAGGAATATACAGGACAGAGGGAGAGTAAAGGCTCAGTCTAAGTTCAGGCTAGATGGTTTGAAAGAATCTTTAGAAGTCTTCTGTCCCTGGGTACCACACAGGGGGAACAATATGGAACCAACTAACAATTTGATGGAAGACACATTACCCAGAGAAAGCCAAAGGGCCGCATGTATGCAGGGGACAGACGAACACAAGACTTCTTAGAGGTCCTGATGAAAGGACAAAAGAAACATTAGTTCTATGTCCTTGTCCAGGAGTGGACTGGACAAGGCTGGTCTAACACTGACACCTGTGCCTCAGAGGAGTCAAGATAATAATATCTGGGAATTCATTCTTCCCCATGTTCACTGTGGTTATCAATCCTAAGGCAACTGTGTTGAGGTGTCCTGTGCTTTCTTCACTAGCTTTGTCTAACTTAGCTCTCTGAGGACCTTGGCCCTCCCACACAACCCCCTGTAAATTGCATATATGACACTTAAAACATATATCTTGTCCCTGAATATCTCATCATTCAGAACACTTATCCCTGCAAATTCAGAGCAGACAGGAGGGTGCAGGATAGGCTATGACAGGAGCAGGCACATGAACCAGACAGGTGAATCCAGCAGTCTATCACCCATCAGAGCTGGCTTGCAGATTCTCCAAGCATAGGCTGGGGCCCTGGGCCCTGGTTTTCAGGACGAGGTCCCCATGTCTGCCACAGTATGTTTTAGTGGAATGAGGCCAGCCCTTATCCTCCCACAAGTAAGTGTTCTGGTGGAATCTGGGTTCCACTACTCACCCTGCTTCTCTATGAGGCCCACTGGAGTGTGTGTCCTTGAATAAGGTTCCTCAGCTCGGAAACTGTTCTTCAAAAGTGAAAGAGACTCTGTCCCATTTTCAGGAAGGCAGGTGTCAGAGAGCCACAGATGTACTTCCTCTAAACACTGGGAGTGGAAGTTGAACATTATTCAGGTTGTTTCCTGTTAAGTCACTGCAGATGCCTGGGCTGGAGGAGTCAGGCTGAGAGCTTCTTCCGGGTTTGCAGAAGCCCTGCCTGCCTGACCACAGGACTCATGTCTGAGCTTGGTTCAGTCCTCCATTAATGTGGAATCACAGGTTTGTCAAGAGGTCCCAGGTCAGCTATAGCTCCTGGATTCACCCCAGATTTGTGCTCTGGATCTCTGTGATTTTCTCCTTATATAGCCTTCCCAGTCACAGGCTGTTCGTTTCAGTAAATGTATCTTAGGCCACAAACCCTGTCTATTGTTGCTGTTGTTGTTGTTGTTGCTTTCTCCTGATGTCCCCTAAACATCAGATGCAGGATTTGATTCTCACCAAAACTGTATTCTTTCTCTGTAGGTGTGTGGTGTGTGTGCATGTTCATATGCAAGTGGACTCATTTGTGTGACCTGAAAGCTTAGGGATTTGGATAGTCCAGCTAGGCAGCTAACCCAGAGCACTTTCTGTTTTGCCTTTCTGAAACCTGGGATTACAAGCCTGTAACCATGCCCAGCAGGCATGTGTGAGGATGCTGGGGATCAGAGCACACGTCCTCAAGCTTGAATAGTCCGTGCTTTATCCACTGAGCCATCTCTCCATTCCCCAGCACCATCTTATCAACACTTCTGTTATCTGACTCACTGTGGCCAAGGAGTGTGCTGGTCCAGCCAGTCTCCTGGCTCTCTCCCCAGCATCCTACCTCTCCCTGCTGGTACTTTTGTCTGTTCTCAGTCTTGAAGCCAGAGTCACACATCTAATAGTGAATCAGTTTACATATCTTCCCCATTTATATCTTTCAGTCCTGCCTGTCTTGCTCTAAACGACAAAGAGATTCCTTCCAGTTTTTCACAGGGCTCTACACGACCCGCTCTTCCCTGCCCTGCCCACTTTCTGGTGATAATTTCTACTTCAAGCTTCTCACTTCCTCTGCCATGGGTTTGCTGCTCTACCTTCCTATTCCTTGAACACACCAGGAACGTGCTCACCTCAGGACCTTTGCACTGGCTTCACCATTGTCTTGGAATGATTTCCCACTTGTCAGAAGTTTGTTACCTGCTTTCTGCTGCCCTTCCAGAGTTACTCTCCTTTATTCTCCTGCTGACTCTTGTTAACACCCAACACCACATGGTTTTCTTTCTGTCATGTTGTCCTGCAGAGAGAATGGGAGCTCTTGGCCAACAGCACATGGTCTTTTGTCGTGATTGTTAAGGCCTGTATGTTTTAAGCTAGCTGTATTTGATAAGCTATTCAAGAAAACACTAAAATAATTTAAATTGTATAATTATGGGATAAAAACAATGCCAGGAAAGGTAATTAATTTACCACAAAATATCATGATTTGATTTATAATCTTAGTCTCTTTTGAGGTTTGGTTCCAAAAGTCTGAAAATCACACACACACTCCATGGACTTATAAAATCATTTCTAACATTTCTTTGACTGTGTAGACTTGAGACCAAAATAGAACAATAAATAAATTTAAAGATCATGGGTTTAAATAATCTAATAATATGTTTTAAGTAGGACTTGATAATATACATTTTTATATTTAGCCTGTATCTGTAAATAGTGTGTACTCTCATTTTCAAGTGCTCAAATATGTGTTGATCAACTGTTGTTTGACTTTTCTGGGGAGATGTAAAATTAGCATCTACCCCTAACTTCTTACCTTTCCACAGCACAAAAAATGATTCATTAAGCTCATCTTAAAGAATAGAAATGAATCTATTAGAGATAACTCATGGAACAATGGAAGACCACAGACATTCGCAGGAACCCCGTTTTCTTGAACTGGCCCCACCTGCTCTCTCACCAAACTCTTCATCCTTCGGCTCTGTGCCCCTGAATTGATGTAAACCTCGGTTCATAGCGCCACCTAGTGTGAGAGCAGCAGAAGTGACTCCAGGCTCACTCTGCTAGTTAATGGTTTTATGTACTGTCTGACCTTGTCCTTATCAGGGGTTCCGCTGGTTTGAGCACTGTCCATCTTGAGAGGCACAGACTGTTCCACTGCAGTCTGGCATGTGGTACAGCTAAATGCAGGCTGAAAGAGGGAGGAGACAAGGATTCAGAGGTCTGGTCTCTTTCAGCAGTTTATACACTGCCCAAACCAATTACGAGAGTCACATCTTGAAGGAAGCACTGCTCACTGGTTAAAGTAAATCAGACTTCCGATGTGACCAAGTTGACCAATACCACCATGAACCCATTGCGAATCCTACCACTAGATCTTATGGACAAGTTTATAGGATCGAGAATGACACAATGATGAAGAGTGATAAAGACATTGTTGGGCTGGATGGTGTTGGCACATGTCTTTAATTTCAGCACTCAGGCATCAGAGGCAAGTTGATCTCTTTGAGTTCGGTTCATCCTGGTATACAGAGTGAGTTCCAGGACAGCCAGGACTACATATTAAAACCTTGTCTCAAAAAGGCTAGGAAAAAAAAAAAAGAAAAAATTGATGCGAGTTTTCTAGGATTATTTGTTGTTAGTGAAAGACTACCCAGAACCAAAAATAGACTCGGGTACGACGCGATCCCCAAAGAAACTCCAGAGACCTCTTGCTGTAATAACATAAGTCAGGTTCTTTACTATACGAAGCTTCGGGTCGAAACGTGTCTCACATTGGAGACAGAGGATTCGACCCTGAGATCTAACAGCTCAGGATATTTAAAGATAAAGGTCGGGGGGAGGAAGAGGTTGTGGCACAGTCATATACAATTGGCTGTTTCAAACATCTGTAATGTGTGTAAACGGATCTCATGAGAACTGCCCCTGGTTTCTGTGGCCTTGGGACCCAGTGTGAATTTTATCTGAGCCAGCTCACCACCTGGCAGAATTTAATTAGCAAGTCCTTGGGCCCTTCGGTGGGAGTTTTTCCAGAGAAGGCTAAAACATCACAGGAACAGATGGGTGTTTCAATAATGTTCTCGTTCTTAAGGAATTTACCCTTGGGCACTTTCCCTATCTTCCACAGCTGGTGGATCTTTGGAGAACTCAATTGACCTTTGTTTCCCCGCATCTTCTGTGAGGGCCTTGGGTTAGCAAGTTAGGTGACTTATTTTTAACTATTTGTATTAGTGAATTGAGGCTTTCTGTTATACTATTTAACTAACTTAAAAAATACCTTTTCAGTTAGTATGGTTTTAGAAAAAGTCACAGTGTTTTTTTTTTTTAACCAAGAAATTACAATATAGGAAGAATATAAAATTAGATTAGATTTTACTAAATGGAAATAATATAATAATACTGGTCCATGAAGAAGAGGGGTATAAAGTACGCCTGGATTTACCAGATGTTCACTAGATTCTGACTTTTTTCAAGTATTTAATGTTTAGATTATATAAAACAAAGTTTCCATTAAAATGAAATACTTTGAAAATATACCCCCATTTTAATGGCAATCATGATCATTTTAGAATAAGAAGAGAATTAAAAATTTATTTTTAGATTAAAAATTTATTTATTTACTTTACATCCTGATTGTATTTCCCCTCCCTCCTACCCTCCCAGTCTCACCCTTACAAATCCTTCCTGAAACCTCCTCCATTTCTCCTCAGTATATGGGAAGTCCCCATTGAATACCACTCCACCCTGGGATATCCACTTGCAATAGGCCTAAGCCCATCCTTTTCACTGAGGCCCAACCATGCAGTCCAATTAGGGGGAGGGATCCAAAGACAGTCAACAGAGACAGAGTCCTCTCCAATTGTTAGTGGACTCACATGAAGATCAAGCTGTATATCTGCTACAAACATGTATGGGACCTAGGTCTAGCCAATGCATGGTCTTTGGTTGGTAGTTCCATCTCATCTCTCTGAGACCCTATGGTCCCAGGTTAGTAGACTCTGTAAGTCTTCTTGTAGTGTCCTTGACTCTTCCAGCTTGCTCAGTTCTATTCCTCACTCTTCCACAAGCCTACTAAGCACCACCTCATGTTATCTGTGGGTCTCCGTATCTCTTTCCATCCACTGCTAGTTGAAGCCTCTTAGGAAAAGTGATGTTAGGCTCCTATCTGCAAGGATAGCAAAGTATCATTAATAGTGTCAGAAATTGGCTTTCTTACATGGGATGTGACTCAAGTTGGGCCAATCATTGTATGGACATTCCTTCAATCTCTGCTCCATCTTTACCCCTGGATTATAAATAAATATACATAGCCTAAAAAATAAAGATTTTTTTGTTTATTAATAAGAGCAAAACACTTGACCTGTCAAGAGCCAAAGCTTTTGGGTTTTAATTTTGTAATGCTTTTCCTGAAATACACCAAATGTTTAAACATTCTAAGGTTGTAAGGAAGGACCAGGCTGGAAAACACAGCTATGTACACACCAGACCACTCCACCCTGCCCCAGTCAAGAAGCAGGACCTTTCTTCTTTCAGTTGTTACTATTGATGTTGAGTCACACAGATCAACACATTATAAGGACAGCAAAGCTACAACTGTTAACTTGACACAAAACAGTTTTTGTCAATGAGCATTTACATTTAAAAACAACAATAACAACAACAAACACAAAAATCAAAACAAAACAAACACAAAAACCTTTTCCCCAGCAGATGCCCTGTAAGCAGATAGTTGCCATTTATCATCTTTATAACATAGGATTCCCTTTATGTAGGACACTTAAAAATGAACCCTTAACCATCTTAACGTTCCATTTCAAGAAATTTACAGTTATAATAGGGTTTAATTATCATTAACCCAACATATAAACATGTACATACACTTCTTTCATCATGTAAAGTGTATTTCTTTTAACTTATTGGTTTATGTTAGATGAGTGTGTACTTTAAAGTCTCCATTTCTAAATACTTGTCCCTTTGGACTTATTAAACTACCCAGCACTTTCTGCAGTTTCAGGTGTCTCTTGTTGGCACCACCTCATTGTCTGTATTAAAGGGACACCAGTTGTGCAGGCTGCAGATCACATCTTTAGAGACAGAGCCCAGAGAAGGAATAATATTTGTTTCAAGAAAACTCAATACTGAGATATTTTATTCACTAACACTGTTTTTCATGCAAATGTGCCATTATCTGACTGAAGCAACCGGTCCTGACTGGTGTCCAGGTGGCTTGTCCTCTGGAGGAGCCAAGTTGAGAACCTCAGTTATGGAGGCTGTTTCAGTGCAGATTTGCTGTTGGCCATAGAAAGTCTGTTCTGTCAGGGCTTGTGTCTCAGCCCATCCTCACCAAATCAGTACGGAGACATGGGTCAGACAGAGCACTTGATGACCTTGCATTGCAGTAAGAAGACAGAGAAAGTGATGGGAGCTCATTTTAATACATTAACAATTTATGAAATCAAATGTAGTAGAGTTAAATATATATATAGTTTTAAGTTTTTCAATGTTCACTGTATAAAATGTACATTAACTACTGATATTTTATAATTTTTACTTATTTAACTCTAGGCTCCATGTGTCACATCTGACATACACATTTATTTATTTTTATTATTTTTATTTTTTGTACTTTGTTGTATTTTACTATTTTTCCATTTTATTGGTTATTTTATTCATTGACATCTCAAATGGTATCCCCCTTCACAGTTTCCCCTCCACAAACCCCCTATCTTTTCCTTTCTCACCCTGCCTCTATGAGGGTTCTCCCCCACCTGCCCCCCCACCTCCTGCCTCAGCACCCTAGCATTCCTCTACACTGACTGAGTCATGGAGCCTCCACAGGACTAAGGGGCTCCCTCTCAGTGATGGGCTATACTGCAATCCTCTGCTACATACCAACTGGAGCCATGGGTCCCCCCATGTGTACTCTTGGGTGGTGGTTTAGTCCCTGGGAGCTCTGGGGGTGCCTGGTTGGTTGCTGTTGTTCTTCCTTTATGGGTTGCAAGTCCTTCCAGCTCCTTCAGTCCTTGCCATAACTTCTCCATTGGGGGTCCCATGCTGTGCTCAGTCTGATGTTTGGCTGGGAGCATTCTCATCTGTATTGGTTAGGCTCTCTCACAGCCTCTCAGGGGACAGCTATACCAGGCTCTTGTCAGCAAGCACTTCTTGGCATTAGCAATAGTGTCTGGGTTTGGTGTCTGCAGATGAGATGGATCTCTAGGTGGGGCAGTGTCTGGATAAGTCCATTTGGTTCATAACTTCTGTTAGTTTCACTGTGTCTGTTTAGTTCTGTTTCCATTATTTGTTCATTGATGGGAGTGGGGTGTTAAAGTCTCCTACTATTATTGTGTGAGTATTTTGAGCTTCAGTAATGTTTCTTTTTACAAATGTGGGTGCCCTTGCATTTGGGGGCATATACGTTCAGTATTGAGTGTTCCTCTTGGTGGACTTTTCCTTTGATGAGTAAGTAGATTTCTTCTCCATCTTTTTGATAACTTTTGGCTGAAAGTCTATTTTATTGGATACTAGAATTGCTACTCCAGCTTGTTTCTTGGGAACATTGTCTGAAAATTTTTTTTCAGGCTTTTACTTTGAGGTAGTGTCTGTGTTTGTCACTTAGGTGTGTTTCCTTTATGCAGTAAAATGCTGCTGTTTTTTTACTATCCAACCTGTTAGTCTATGTCTTTTTATTGGGAAAATGAGTCTATTGATGTTGAGAGATATTAAGGACCAATAATTGTTGTTTCTTCTTATTTTTGTTGTTAGAGGTGGAATTATCCTTCTGTGGTTCTCTTGTTTTGAGTTTGTTGTGAGATTAGTTTCTTGCATTTACTTGGGTGTAGTTTCCCTCCTTGTGTTGGTGTTTTCCTTTTATTACCCTCTATAGGGCTGGAATAGTAGATATATATGGTTAAATTTGTTTTTGTCATTAAGTATCTTGGTTTCTCCCTCTGTGATAATTGAGAGTTTTTACTAGGAATAATAGCCTGGGCTCGAATTTTAGTTGTCTTTGGATCTGTATGACTTCTGCCCAAGATCTTCTTGCTTTTAGAGTCTCTGGTGAGAAGTGTGGTGTAATTTTGATAGGTCTGCCTTGATATGTTACTTGACACCTTTCTCTTACTGCTTTTAATATTCTTTCTTTGTTTTGTGCATTTGGTGTTTGGCTTATCATGTGACGGGGGAATTTCTTTTCTGGTTCAATCTATTTGGAGTTCTTGTAGGCTTCCAGTATGTTTATGGGCATAACTTTCTTTAGGTTAAGGAAGTTTCCTTCTATAATCTTGTTGAAGATATTTACTGACCCTTTAAGTTGTGAACCTTTGCTACCTTCTATACCTATTATCCTTAAGTTTGTTCTACTCATTGTGTCCTGGATTTCCTGGATGTTTTGTGTTAGGAGCTTTCTGCACCTGAAATTCTCTCTTCTATCTCTTGCATTGTGTTGGTGATGCTTGCATCTATGATTCCTGTTCTCTTTCCTAGGTTTTTTATCTCCAGGGTTGTCTCCCTTTGTGCTTTCTTTATTGAGTCTATTTCCATTTTTAGATCCTGAATGGTTTTGTTCAATTCCTTCACCTGTTTGGCTGTGTTTTCCTGTAATTTGTTAAGGGAATTTTGTGTTTCCTCTTTAAGGGCTTCTACCTGTTTACCTGTGTTCTCTTGTATTTCTTTAAGAGAGTTATTTATGTCCTTCTTAAAGTCCACTATCATCATTATGAGATGTGATTTTAAATCTGAATCTTGCTTTTCTGGTGTGTTGGAGTATTCAGAAGTTGCTGTGGTGGAAGAACTGGGTGCTGATGATGCCAAGTTGCCTTGGTTTGTTGCTTATTTTCTTACACTTGCCTCTTGCCATCTGGTTATCTCTGGTGTTTGCTGGTCTTGCTGTCTCTGACTGTAGCTTGTCCCTCCTGTGAGTCTGTGATATTAGGTGTGTCAGCACTCCTGGCAGACCAAATCTCTCTGGGCAGGATTTGGATGTGGAGAGCTGTGGCACAGGGTTAGCTCAGTGGCAATGATGGAAACCAGAAATATCCTGTCCCAGGCTGCTCCATGGTTTCTGTGTTCTTTGGGCTCTGGCTGGGTTCTACTTGTACCAGGTATAGGAGGAGTAGTAGTGGTCTCACCTGTAATCTTAGGTCTGTCAGCATTCCTGGGAGGCCAGCTCACTCCAGGTGGGATTGAGGTGTGGAGAACTGCAGGGTTAGCTGCAGGTGCAGATGGAAACCAGAAGGATCTGCATCTCCTCTGACATAAACATTTAAGAACCATGTTTGATAACTCAATGTGTCCTATCTGTCATACACATTTAAAAAATTTAATTGACAGTCCAGTGTGTCATATCTGTCACACACATTTAAGAACCTTCATTAACAGCCCAGTGTGTCATATCTGTCATAAGTGTTTAAGAATCTTGGGTTTCTCTGTCATTGCCTTATTTGTTTAGTTTAAGGTATGTCTAAATTCCAGATGAAGTCAATTATCACAGAAAGGAAGCTCAAAACTTGGAATTATTCAATAAAACCCTAGAAGATTCTGGATAAGACATCTGGGCTGAAGCTGCCCACATATGACCTAGTAAGGGCAGGAGTTAGAATGAGGAAAATACTGTATTCCAAGAGGGAAAGAGAAGCAGGCAAAAAGATCCACACAGCAGAACTAGCACACCTGCAGAGTCAAGAGGAAAGATGGATGACACTAAGAAGCTGCCTAATTACTCTGTCCATAGGTCTGGCAGGGAGGGATACAGAAGCATGATCTAGAGGGAAAGCTTTGTAGCCTGGGGAAAGAGACTGGCAGGGCTGTGCTCTGGGTAAGCACACAGGCTTGCAAGCCTCAAGTGTGACTGCAACTTTTGGTGAGATAAATCCTCTGGGAGATGTGTAAGCAGTGGAGAGGAATCCCATTTTGTCTTTCCCTTATAAAGATTAAAATTTTTTTTTGTGTGTGATTGAATGTGCAACTGTGTATGTGTGACTCTTAAGTACAAAATAGGATGTTGGATCCATGGGTTTGGTGTTATACACAGTTGTGAACTGCCTGAATTGAGTACTGGGAGTAGGACTCTGACCGTCTCAAGAGCAGCTCCTAATCACTGAGCCTTCTGTTCAGTCATCTGGTCTACCATTGCATATCAGTTTCTTTTATTTTTATTGGATATTTTCTTTATTTGCATTTCAAATATTATCATCTTTCCAGGTTTTCCCCATCCCATCTCCCCTCCACTTCTTCTATGAGGGTGTTCCTCCACCCACCCACCCACCCACCCCCACACCCACACTTCTGCCTTCCTGTCTGTGGGTCCCTGTTCTGGAAGGCTTTTCATGAAGATCTCCGGCCCAGTTGGGTGTGGGGGTTAAGGCTAAGAGCTGCACATGTCTGTCTGCACTGAGCTTGTCTGGGCTGGGCTGGTAAGATGCCGGCTAGCTAGCAAGGAGGGGAGGGTCCTGAAGGCACTTCGGGAGAGCAGATCTCTTCCCAACTGTTACAGCTCTTGCAACAGAAACTCTCAGACAGTGGGTTGATTCTCACACTCTTTTACTTCTCCTGAATAGGGCTCTTATATACAGTTTTGGGGTGGGTTAGGGTCTGGCAGCAAATAACCCCTACTGGCTTGGTCTGAGAGCTTGAAGATACCATGACTGATGGCCATAAACCTCTCTGTGGGAGGGGCTGTGGAGGGCTGAAGCTAAGTGAAAGGAGCCAGGGGCCCAGGAGCAAAGCTGAACACCTTCCATCCCATTAGGGTCTGGGGTTCGAGGCCTGTGCTCGACCAGGCACCCAGCTGCCTCTCACAGCCCATGGCCCCATACCTGCCTTCACATTCCCCTATACTGGGGCATCAAGGCTTCACAGTACCAAGGGCCTCTCCACCCATTGATGCCTGACAAGGCCATCCTTTGCTCATATGTGGCTGGAACAAAGTGTCCCTCCACACCCATCAGTTTCTTAAGCTGTGACTCACACCTCCATATGGGATGATGTAACCAAATGTGTCCCTTGCAAATTCATCACAAGAACAGAAGACGTGTGCATGTGCAAATGCCCAAGATTAATTTACAATGTGCACTGAATCTGAGGTGCTTCTGTCATTGAGTCCCATGTTGCATAATGTGACTTCTCTACATTTGTTTGACCAGACATGCATTTTATTTATTTGTATATTTACTTTTATTTTTTTATTGGCTATTTTATTTATTTACATTTCTGATGCCTTACCCTTTCCCCATTTCCCAATCTTAGAAACCCCCTATCCCATTTCCCCTCCTCCTTTTTGCTTTTATACCATTTTAATTACGTGCAAGTATTAAGGTCAGTTCTAGGTTGAGGAACTAGCAATATAATATATGCAAATAGTCAAGAAATAAGTAAGACAATAAACACAAATAGTTAAAGAACAAGCAAGCCAATAAACAAAATTCTGTGAACACTCCTATGATCACTGTTTTTAGGGGCTTATCAGGCTTATCAGGACCAAAATATCTGATCCAACTTCCCTGTGCTAGCCCAAAGATATTTTCATGTCTGAATCCTACTTCCTTGTTCTAGTCTAAAATTTAGATTCCTGCCTGAAACTACTTCTTTGTCCTAGCCTAATGTCAGATTCCTGCCTGAAGTCCACTTCCTTGTCCTTGGCCAATATCATATTCCTGCCAAACAGCCCGTTTCCTTGTCTATGGCCCATGTCAGATTCTTGTCAAGCAGCTTCAAAAGCTCTCCACCCCCTTTTTTATTTCATAAACAAGACTTAGCATATCTTAGGTTGTTCTGACAAGAATGCCTTCCTTACCTGTAATGGAATATGCATTATCAAAAGCAATGCATCTCTGTCTTAGGTTGGTAAGGCTCTGTGCAGAATCTTACCTGTTCTTGGCTTGGAACCTTTTAAATTAATAACTCTGTCTGGGGGTCCATTTTCAGTTCAAGCCATGGACTTTGGCTGCCAACATGTTGATGTTGTTAAAGACAAACATTAACAAAATGGGCAGGAATAAAAGTATTCCAGGACAAAAAGGGCTAGCACGATTAAGCTATATATGCTATTCTTGAAGCTTGACCAAAATAGAAATACTGACCTCAGATCATGGGTAATTTTATCTGGAATATCTACCACATCAACACTCAGCATAGCAGCATTCTTGAAATTCATAAGCTCACTATGCAAAGATTAAACATCCAGAGAGGTGTGAGAATTATCCCAAATACACTGCAAGTGTCTTTAAACCTTTTCCTAATTATAATGATACCACTGTAAATTTTAGAACTAACATGAATCCAATGGTATTTGGCACGACACTCACTCAAGATGGCTCCTTCCTCTTAAACTCTGAACCTCCTTCCAATAATTTGAATAGGATAAAAAGTATCAATTCTTTCTTCCAAATGCCTATCAAAATCATCTTGTATATTAAACACATTAGTAACATTTTTTGTTAAATGATTGACAAAGTAGCTGTCTTAACTTCTTGTGTCGAAGCATTTGCAGAAGCAGTGGTGCTAGAAATTAATGTAATTAAAACTGTTATACCAGCAATAATGAAGCATACTACCCTCTTGCTTCTGCTTAACTCCTTATTCACTTCTTCCAGTACTAGCAAGCTATTTTCAGAATACCAAGGTTCTGTGAAACTCAGGGCAATAAAACATCTGAGGAACAACATGTATTTTAAAAGCCCCCTTTCTTTCCTATTCATAAGACATTTTCTTTCCAGGGAGAACTATTATCTCTTTGTTTCAATACTCAGGAACCCCAGTCCTGCTTGTATCATGGTGGGTCAGGTTGGCTTGAGGGTAGTCACTTTGATCATCAGAGCAGGGTGGAGAAGACCTGAATAGACTTTTTGGCCCCATTGTTTTTTTTTTTTTTTTCCTGAGTTGCTCAACTGACATGACCATTTGTCTGGGGAAGCCAAGGGAGAGCATGTGGATCCCCAATTGGTATCTTGGAAACAGTGCTATCAGATAGGAAACTCACATGGCCACTGGTTACAGATGGAGAAACAAAGGGCCAAAGGAAGTTCAGGTAGAGTGGGGACTCTAAGGAGAATGCAAACCCTTCAGCCACTAAGATGTCAGGATCTCAAAAAGATACCGAGTGACTTCTCAGAGAGGTCCATGATCAAGTGAGGATGGATCTCCTTCAGAGCTTGGTAGAACTGGTCTTTGCAGGCTCGACTCCAGGATCGGCTGAAGCTGAAGAGCTTCCTCATCTTGTCTTGGTTTGTGGTCTCAGCCCGCACTGCCTCATAGGAATCTTCACTCAGCACCAGATTATGCAGCTTGTCCAAAAGAGGATCCACTGATGTCACTCGGGCCACCAGCTGCTCCCGATGCTGGTCCACAAAATGTAGCAAGTAAGGAGCTTCTAAGGATAAAGATGAGAAAGGCACTAAGAAAGGAAATGCTCCTTCTGGGTTTCTGACTGGCTGCCCACTTCTTGCCTTTTTTGCTACCCTCTTGCTTCTGCTTAACTCCTGATTCACTTCTTCCAGTACTAGCAAGCTTTTTTCAGAATACCGAGGTTCTGTGACACTCAGGGCAATAAAACATGATCTTTTCTTCTGTACCCCCTGGCTCCCTTTTCCCTCTGGAAGGCCAGTAGGAAAATAGCATTATATTCTTGAGGCAAGGTATCAGTATGACACTCTGCATAACCAGGAGGTGGGGTTCTTGCTGGGGTATTCAGTTTGGTGTGAGTAGAGGTGTTGTCACCATGGTAAGCATCAAGGTGAGTGAGAGGAACTCTGCTTGAGCATAAGCCTCTCCTATACTCTGGTGAGGTTTGCAAACTGAGGCTCCCTCCTTTCTTTCTGCCCTTCTCTCAAGGATCAAATTATATACCAGCAGAATAGTATTGGCTTCTCTGGCTTCTTAGAGTTTTTACTAACCTGGAGAAACCCTGGGTAGTGCATGTCTGATGTCTCCTGGAAGAAAAGAGAGAGGAAGCATTCATTTGTAATGATGTCCATATCAACACTCAGTGCATTCTGTGAAACTCCTACCGATGCTTGGGATTTTGAGAATGAACTACAGACATTCTCATATAATCTGGAAGGTGAACAGTTCCTCAGTTATCCAGGGCATCTTAGGCCTTAGCCTATCATCATAGAGAGAATAGACCTGGGAATGAGCAATAGGCACTTCTCCCACATGACCTCAGACTCAATTTTAATCCTTGATGGAATTCCTTTCGGACAACAATCAAGTCTCTTGAGAGATGGCTTAAATCATTTTGGTAAAAAAAAAAAAACATCTTTTTGTCTTTGTTTGTTTTTTTGTACACTCATAAATGACAAAATTGTATCCTGGATTTGATGGTAAAATTAACATGAAGCAATACAGAGCACAGGAGAATAGTGAATGAATTTCATCCACATGTGAATGTGATTAATAAACTGTAGCTCATGAATAAGCCTCAAGGGATTGAGAGGTACCTACATCAGCTATCTCTAACAGTTTATGGAAGTCAGCTCATGGACTTGTAGTATTTGGAAGCCCTGGTTCCATTTGTATGAAGAAAGGATGATATGGGATACAATTCATGCTAGGTGGACCTTCTTGGTGCATTCTGAGCTATAGATAAACTGCAGCATCTAATGAAGAAAGTGACAGAGTGACCATGAGTTTTAGAACCAAGATGTAATAATGGGGATACAAGTGGGTCACAATTATAATCTCCTAATATCTTAATACACTTCCATATGGAAAGGAATAGATCTTAATGAGTCCCAAAGAACAGAATTAAGAAAAACATGTGGGGGCTGGGTATGGTGGCACACGTCTTTAATCCTAGCATTTTCAAGATTGAGGGAAGTAGATCTCTGTGAGTTCAAAGCCTGGGCTTTTTACACAGAGAAACACTGTCTAGAACTACCACACATGTCCCCCAAAAAGCAGGGAAAATGTTGGCTTAATATAAAGAAAAATAGCATACTTGATTCTATCAGCTAAGGGTCACACTACAATATGTGTATGAACAGCATTTTACTTTTTCAAACCTCTTGCTCATTACTCATTCTGATTTTTCAGTTACATGTGAAGAAGTTCAGAGTCATGTGTTAAGTCATACTCTAAGACTGCCTGATGAGTAAGTGCTGGGGTGAGGTTCCATTCCTGGCAGGATTCTGGTACAGGTCAATTCCTCCCCACCCCCGATGGCGCACCCAGGTGAAGGAGGAGCAAAGACTTTTCTTTGAATATATATGCAGTTTTTTGTAGCATCTCAGGTTCAGGATCCACCATTATTTGACAACTGACAAGGACTGGTCATCCTCAGAGTCACTGACTGGAGAAGCTTGGTTTTTGGCATTGTGGGGAATAGATTAGAAACTGTATTGTTAATGCACTTGAGAAGTGCCACTATTTTTACTTGTCTATGTCATCTTGAAAATATGAATGAGTTAAAATAACAAACAATAAGACCTACAAACAAATCAAAATTAAGTACAGAATACCTAACCAAAGAAATGAAAGGTCTGTACAACAAAAACTATCTATCAGACATTTATTAAAGTAATAAAGTGAGGAAGGCCTTAGAAGATGGACCAATACCTTTGATATCTATGCACAACGCTTAGAAGAATCAATATTGTGAAAGTAGCCAGCCTATTAGAAGAACTCTATATATTCAGTGCAGTCCCAATCAATATTCGAGAGACACAATTCACTGACAGAGGATGAAAAGTTCTGAGATACATGTGTAACTACTAGAGATAAAGCATGTCTAAGGTAATGGTCAACAAAAGAAGTGTGTGGGAAGTGTCCTCCTACCTCATTTCTAATTAATATTTCAGACATGGTACTAAAACCAGCCACTGTGTTGGCAGAAAACAACCACACAGGTTAATTGAATAGAATAGAGGACTGAGATAAATCTATACAAGCACATCAGTCTGGAGACTGATGAAGAAGGCAAAAATATACTCTGGGCAAAAGACAATGGTCAAGAAATGGTACTGGGAAACCTAGATGGTAAAATATGGATGAATTCACCTATATGTTTATTTGTCACCTTTTAAAATTCAATTGCAAAATATCTAAAACTTACAGGAAAGAATCAACTCTGAAACTGGTAGAGTAATAAATAGGGAGTAGTTTTCAACATAGTAGCATAAGTTAGGATTTGCCTGAATAAGACTCTAGTAGCACAGAAAGTAAAACCATTAGAGGAATTGTCAAATTGTATCTCACCACTCTGAAACAGTTCTCTACAACAAATAAAACATAGGTGAGTAAAGATGTAGGTGAGAATAGGAAAGACTGTTTCCTAGAAAACATCTCACAAAGGATTTGTTACCAGAATATACATGGAACTCAGGAACCTAAACAAGAATTTACCCAGTTGTAAGGTGGGATCATAGGAGTAACAAGAGAATTATCACAAGAGGAAACACAGGGCTAGGGAATAGTTAGCTATTAGAAAATCACAAGTTAAAATTACTTATGATTCCTTCTAATCCCTTGACAATATCCAGTATCAAGGAAACAATTGATAATGAATGTTGGAGTGGCTATGGGAAAAAGAAAACTTAAACAACTCCAGAAGTAGTTCATGCCAGAGCAGCCCGTGTGGAAATAAATATGTAGGTTCCTGAAAACTAGAATTAGAACTACCCTAAAACTCAGCCTTACACTCCTGGTAATGTATCAAACTGAGAGGCCAAACCTTTTAAATTCAGATTACAGTTTAGAGAACTCGAACTCAGATAAACTATCAGGCTGGTATCTAGCATTAGATTGTAAGTTATTCCCCCAACAAAACTGGAGCCTCGCTCCAGTTTCTAAGCTAACTCCAACAAGACCAGGGTCTCCAGGTTAATCTCTCCCAACAAATCCAGCATTTCCAGTTTAATTCCCAACAAGCCCACACCTGGTGATGACCACCAATGCAGAAGGAAGCAAAAGAAGTTTATAGTCAGACTTTCAATAGCAGCCAATAATGCTAAAGGCCGTAGTAGGTTTCCAATTAGATGCTTGCCAAGCTAGAAAAACTCACCCTTGTTTCTTGCTTTCTATAAAGCCTTACTCCTATAGAAATTCGGTGTCTTCTCCATCACATCCATCCTGTGCAACAGTGGTGGGCTGAGGGATCTGAGCCAGCTTGAATAAAGTCCCTGTTGTGATTTGCATTTGATTGGCCCCTGTCTGTTTTTGGAGGTTCTTTACACTTCCTTGGCACTACACAACAAAATTTATATTCTACAGTGGAGACATTACACAACCATGCTCCTTGTACTTCTGTTCCCAATAGCTAGAAAATGCAATCAGCTTAGATGTCCATCAACAGATGATTAGATAACAGATATATGGCACATTCATACCATGGGATTTGACTGAGCTGTGAAGAAAATGGCATTATTATAGGTGTATAAACTAGGAAAGATATCAAGCAAGACAATTCATGTCCAGAAGTAAAGAACACATTGCACATGTGAAGCTTCTGGACCTCCTGAAACCAGAAAACAAGAAATGGAATTTGACCTAAGGAACAGAAAAAAGGACACTAGGAGATTGGTAAAATGTAGGTAGATTAGAAACCTAATATTTGGTAACTATAAAAAACACCAAACAAGGCTTGAAATGGAAATGCTAGAAGTAATGAGATTCAAAACAAAATCCTAATTTCAAATGTGGGATACCTCCTTTGGAATTTGTAGGCAGGGAAGTCCTGGAGGTCCCTAAGACAGTACAGTCTTATGCCACTCTGATTAGTTTCCTAGAAGAACTAGAAGATAAGGCATTATTTTTGAATAAACCACACCTCTTAGACATGCAGTATAGAGAATTCTAGCTGAAGGTGAGTTGGAAGCTTTCTTCCTGTTTTAAGCTCTCAGGCTGCTGAGGAAGCAAAGGCATCAACAACAGTCTGACCCACCTGTGGTCTCTGTGATCATAAACCAACCTGCCAAGGTGGTCCCTCTGCAGCACAGTGGCACAAACATGATGGTATCAATAACTAGTTCCATGATTCTGACTCCAAAAGGTAGACTTGATCGCTAGCATTATAAATCTTGTAAAACAAATAAACCAACCCAGGTCTGTAGAACTCTTAGACACTTGAGAAGCTACTCTTGCTGCTTATCTAAATGGACATAGTACTAATGCCCTTCTAAATATCTGTTTATACCATAGACAAAAGTTACTTTCAGTCATCATCAGAAAAGTCTTCCTTTGGTGTGAATGGAGGTGACTGTACATACTTATGGCCATAAAGGAGGCTGAGAAAAAAAGTATGGGTAAATACTCATCCCTGAAATTAAGTCATTTATATCACCTCACTAAGTCTTAAGTAACATTGTGGAAGGAGAATTAGAGGGAGTACAGTAACATACTGTATGGAGAAGGCTTGTGAAGTGCTTTCTTATAAGCAGGATATTTCCATGGCTATCATGAACTTATAGCACCCACACTTCCTGTCTCTGGACCCTCACTAGTTGAGCTTGTCTATCAATCAGCTACCCAAGGGGTAGCATCTCACAGGACAGTACACTTACTGTTTTTTAAATTACTGCCAAATATTAAATTATGGGATATGGGAAGGTAAAAATTTTATCTGTATACATGTTAGTGAGACCACTATATTCTTCAGGATAGTACAAAACTCTTTGTCACACAGATGGTCCAAATTAAACTCTGTGATTCTTCAGGATAGTACAAAACTCTTGGTCACACAGATGGTCCAAGTTAAACTCTGTGAGACGAAGAAATCTCTTTTGAATGTGATAAAGAGATTTATAGAAAAGAAGTAGAGCTGGCAGGAGTAGGAGGCAGAGAAGAGAGGAGTTTTCTTTCTTTTGCTTTTTTACTTTTTTAAGGTGGAGTGACTAGAATGAATTATATGTGAGTACAAAATTGTTAAAAATAATTTATCAATACATATTATGTTTAGATTTAATATTGAGTATCTAATGTTGGCAAAATCCCTTCACTGTAAACATGAGCTATTATGTGAACTGGAGCCAGATCTTTGTGCACCTCAATCTGTCACTTCCAGGGCAGTGGGAGCAGAAATTCCATATAGGATTGAGAAAATGTGGCTTAGGACGTGTGGTGCTTTGTGATGATGCATTCCTAAAAAATGATCATGTGTTGAAGGACTGGTCCTGCAGCAGTATTCAAGAGTGACTGTCCTGAGGGGTGTGAGTCTATGAATGAAGCCATACACCAATGTTCTCATCATGGAGTGAGTACTGAGAATAGAATGAGAACCACATAAAAGTGTACAGTTGGAGAAGGAGGACAGTCACTGGTCATGTCTCAGAGAGAATGTAGTGTATGGACTTCCTCTTCTTATCTTCTTACCTCCACTTCCTCCTCTTTTTCCCAGTTCATCTTTCTCTCTGTCTCTCTCTCCCCTTCTTTTTCCTTTTGAGATACCACACAAACAGCCTTCTCTCCTTCTCCTCCCACTTCCATGAAATCCTGTTTCACATCAGGCTCAAAGAGACAGGGGCAGCTGACTATAGATGGAAACTTGGTTCTAAGACCTTGAATCAAAGGAAAACTTTCGTCTTCTAAAGTTTTTTTTTCATATATTTTTTATAACTGTGAAGAGCTGACTAACACATTATCATACTTTAAACTGTTCTCCTGACACCTTTTATTGATCTAGAAAACCACACGATTGATCTATTTTGTGGCATCAAGAAATAATAATACACCTCTCCTTAATCATTGCCTTTCTTCAACTCTTAGGGTCTCTGGTCTTAAACTAATTTTACCTGGTTTCAGGAAGGCTTCCCATATGAGATTCATATGCCTCTTGTCTCTGATTTGCAGCTTAATCTCTGAACGCATGTGTCCAACGTAGATCTCAGAGAAGAGCTGGGATTCCCCCGGGCTTCGGTAACACAGTTCGAGTTCCTGGAGGTAGAGACATAGAGATAGATAGATGAATGATAGATAGATAGATAGATAGATAGATAGATAGATAGATAGATAGAT
>NW_021620240.1:995198-1007262 GCF_004785775.1 Grammomys surdaster
GATAGATAGATAGATAGATAGATAGATAGATAGATAGATAGATAGATACATACATACATACATACATAGATACATAGATAGATACATAGATAGACAGACAGAGACAAAGAGAAACAGATAGAGAGATATAGAGAGACTGAGAGAGGCTGTATGAGAAGCTTCTACTCATGTGAATCAGGACTTTCTATCACCTTATAATCTCTTGATATTGTACACCACATTAGACCTGACTGTCTCTTGCACTGTTGTGATCCTCAATCTTTAAACCTGTATCTTTACTCACAAGGCTGTGGACCCAGCTGGGACCCAGCTTGCTGGCTCTTTTCTCATTATTCTGACAAAACCTGACAGGAAGCACCTTAAGGAAAGGTTTATGTTGTTGTTTAGTTTCATGGTAGTGAAGGCATCAAAGCTGGGCTCTCTTTATAGCTGAAAAGCTTGTGGCATGGTCTGTTATATCCCAGAGGATCAAGAATGAGCAGTCTGAGGTGGGAGCAGAGCAAGGCTATAAACCTCGAGGCTTGGCACATATGGCTTGCTCCTGACAGCCAGTACTCCCAGATTTGATTCCACAAATTCCCAAAATACCACCAGCGTCTAGAGATCAACATTTACTGTTTAAACATTTACACCTGTAGGAGACCTTTCAGATTCAAACCATAACAGCCATGGATGAGTGAGAGCTCATCCTGAAAGTCCTGCTCACAGGTCCTCAGCCTGGGCTTCTCCCCCTGTTTAGCCAGAAACTACTCTGTGTCAGACTGAATCTAAATCCTCCAGTCCCCAGGTCTACTCTGCATTCTTGTTGGGTTCCTTAAATTAATTTTCACCTAACTTTGATGTGTTCTTGCTCATCCCAAATCTTAACTGTTTTCTCCCCAATCTCAGTTTTCTACAAGGCCTTGTAACAAGACCCACAGGTTTCCTAAGCCTTGCATCAGAGAAACCTGGATGCTCACCTTTGGTATAATTTCCACCTTTTTAGAGCCAGACACAATATAGTGGGAACCAACATGAAGAGCACGTACTGGGGGTGGCTTGTTTATGCGCACAAACTGAAACTTCATTTCTTCATCATCAATGGCCTAGGGAACATTACAGATAATGATTTATCTAGATTTCTTGGCTATAATATCTGATCTGAATAAAGTGAGGTGGTTGATTAGGACATTTTTTGGGATAGAGTGATGACACCTCATGAGCTCCCATCTACCTTGTGTTCTGACACACTGATATTTGGATTGTTGGCCCTGTTCATCATCATTTTGAGAGCAGAGTAACTGCCACAGAAGAAGAGAGTTACTACAGGAAGGGCACAGAGCATTTTCATCCTTCTGGTTGGAGTAAAGATGCTATAGAAGCTGGTTGGGGATTCATAAATTGTGAGGGGCAGAGTGCAAAAGAAGGCAGAATTGTATAAGCACACCAGGTTCCCCATATAGAAATAAATCCTAACACTCAGTTCAGAATCTATCCAAGGGGCTCAGTAGCTATAAATCAAATTTTCTTTTTGCCCACCATGGCCCCACATTTGTGGTTCTCAATGTCACCTTCCGAATAGTGCAGTCATTGGGGACCAGGTAAAGGTGAAAGGTGACATCCTCGAGATAGAGGTGATAGTAGATCAGTGTGATGGAAGTGATGGGGATGAATTGCCCAACAGCAGGAATCAATCTCAGTAGAACTCCTATTGGGGAGAAACTTGAGTTTTCCAGTACTGCATAATGCTCTTCCACTCTTGCTGGGGTTTCTAGGACCATCCCATGTTCTTGAAAGTGGGCAACATAGAACAAGGAGGTGTCCACCATTCCATCTGTGAAAGAAGAGATTCAAGAGATGTAGATTTAGTATTTCCATCTATCCATGCTGGACTGGGAAACTAGTACCCATGATTTATAATGTTTGTGAATTTGTGGTTTGAATAAGAATAGACTGTTCTATTTGTTGGAACTGCTTGGGAAGGATTAAGAGGTATTACTTTGTTGAACAAGATGTGTCACTGGTGGGCTTTGAGGTTTGAAAAGCTCATACCATTATCAGTTTTCTTTCTCTCCCATTAGAATGTAAGCGCTCAGCTACTGCTGTAAGCTCCAGTGACATGCCTGCCTGCTTTCTGCCATGCTCCTTCCCATGAAGGTCTGTGTATCATCCTCTGAAACTGTAAGCCTCAATACAATTTTTTTTCTACAACTTGCCTTGATTAAGATTTCTATTTAGTTTGTATTTATTTTTTGATGTTTATGAGAAAATTGACTAATTTAAGATCTACTAATTAACTTCTAGTGATAACATCACAAAACTATCAACTGTTTTCTCACTACAAATTCATGATGCCAGGGCGGGTAAGTGTGACTTGCTTCCAGGGGTCACTCATGGATACTGCTTCTCAGTGGGAGGCAGCTTTGGCTTTGTCCCTAGGTAGTTGCTACATATGGAGTGGAGGTTCATGATGGTCTTCCCCATGAATGGTATAAAGAGGCTACTGCCAGAAACTTGATAACCCTCAGGTTGTCAGGTGCTGTCATCACTAACATCATTGCTTTGGGATTTTACAATATCCACTAAAGTCTTTGCTGCAGGACATTTTTCCTGTTATGAATGAGATCCAGCGTACCTTCGTCCACTAAATTCAAAGCTATAAGGATCCCTGGAATGGTTGATCTTAAATGTGAACTTAATGAAATCTAGCATCACCTTGGTTATAAGCTTGTAGGCATAATAGGAGATTATCTTGATTAGGGTAATTGATTTGGGAAGATCGACCACAGGTGGTAACATCATTCCATGGACTAGGATCCAGGACTGAGTTAAATGGAGAAGCTCACATGAGCACTAGCATTCACTGATCTCTGCTCCCTATCTGTTGATGCAAGTTTACAAGGTGCCACACCTCCATGTTCTCAGACTTCCATGTCATGAAGAACTGACTTTACCTTTGAACTCTGAGGTAAAATAAATCTATTCTCAAATGAGTTTTTTTGGTCAAGTTTTGTTTTTTGAGTCACAAATAAAGTAACCTGACAGAGAGTTGATACTAGGAGTTGGGTTGTTGGTATAAAAATGGCAGATCAAGTAGTTCTTAGGCTTTTGGAATGGTTTGTGGATGGAATATTGCAGAATTTGATACTTAGCATTGGAAATATTCTACTGTCCTGAGAGCAGTGCTTATGGTGACGTTCTGGTGAATGCAGGAAACACAGTAATTCCTATAGTCAGTAGAGGCCATCTCATGAGTTTCCAGAGAGTACAAAGGTTTTTATTGGGAAATTTAAACTGGAAAGAATCTATTAATGCAACATTTTGTTCAAGAATATAGATTTATTGTGTTAATGCCCTGAATGTGTTTGAATATGAATTTAAATATAAAGGACTAATTTGGTAGGAGAAGTTTCTTGGAAAAAAAAAACCTTTCTGAATGATTCTTCAGAATTAGTAGTAATTGCTAAAGAGATCATCATCATAGAAGAGAAAAGCGTACTGTACTGTGGCACTAGGAAAGGCGTTTTGAGGACAAAATCTCACTCCATAGGCATCATTCTATGAAGAGCCAAATTTATTTAAATGCAGAAAGCCTTAACTGATGGTTTTCTCTGTTCCAAGAAACTCAAGTAAGTGTTTACCTATGGTCAGTATATCATATAGCTATTGGTGTGGCCACATCTCAAAGCTGACACTAGAACTTGACAGTATCATCTCTGTAGATTTTTTATGTTTGAAAGATGCTCTATTGAGGGGGTTCGTTGTGTCAGGATGCACAGCATCATATAGAAGCTGCGGCCAGGCAGTGTGTCTGAGTCAAAGATCTTGTGAGGAGGTCCTGGGAGGTCATTCTATGAATGTTTGAAAGTGAAGCCTAAGAGACAAATGTAAATCCTAGGATGTTGGAGAAGGCTGAACCACATTTTTTCCTGCCAAATAAAGTTTTAGACAAGGAGTAGAGACATGGACTAATGAGAGGCTATGTGTGTTTCATTTGTGGAACTAGAGAATAGAGCTATCTAAGTCCTTTGGAGTCCATTGAATGATACCATGAACTCTCTGGCTGGACACAAAGCTGCAGAATTTGTGATGATAGAGTTTGTCTTGCTGTGGTCTGAGCACTCCTTACTATGCTCTGATTCTTCCATGTTAGAATGTCAGTGTTTATTCTGTGAGTTGGAAATATGTAACTTGTTTTTTATTTCATAAGAGCTCATGGTTAAGACACTACCTTGCTTCTCTGTTTAGAGGCAGATTTTTGAACTCTTTGAGTTATTAAGATCTAACGGGATCTTTGAAACTAGATTGTATTTTTCATGATGAGATGAAACTGAAAATTTAAAGGCAGAGATTAAATAGTTATAATTTAAAGCAATGTGCTTGGGTATGAAGTTGACAATGGTTACAACTATGAAGATGTATGTCCCTTGTCAACTTGATGTGGTCCCTGCTAATGGGCCTACTCTCATGACCCTAGGATCAGATTTCGGGACTTCATCAGGTGGTGAGAGGCAAGAGGGTAGAAGAGGACATCTCTTCTGCTGCTGGCCCATGCTACCTGATTTCAGATAAGTGGTAGGGCCAACTCTCCCTCATTATGTACTTAGGGCTGGCCCACCAACTCCCCCTTGATCAGGGCCAGCACTACTGTGCTTCCCAGGGAAGCTGTAGGCCTGCCTCTCCAAAATGCTGTGGCTAGTCATGAGCAGAGCCAGCTCACCCACTGTGAGGACTTAGGGTTAGTTCTTTCAACTGCTGCAGGTGGTGAGGGGCCCATATGTGTGTGTGCAAGTGTGTGTGTGTGTGTGTGTGCATGTGTGTGTGTATCTGTGTGTTACATTATCCCTACATCCCTACCACCTGCTACCCACCCTCTTCATACTATGAACAAACACCTTCTTCCTTTGCTGTGAGTTGGATTTTGTTTGCAGCTATGGTGATCCTATTGCTGTGTTCCTTGAAGCAAGAGAGAAATTAAACCTAACCAGCTACTTTTACTACTGCTGGTTTTCTTGTTATTATTACGTTTTTGGTAGAGTCTGTCTGTGTGGTCTAAAATGCTCTTGAGTTCTAATTTATTCTACCTCAGCCTCCAGAGTGCTTGGATCACAGACTGTAGTAATGGCTTTTTAAAAATGAGATCATTCATTGGGAACCCTTTTCCCATTTTCTGAAGGTATATTTGGAGATCTCTGTGTTTGGAACACTTTATGAGCCTTCTCTTTTATTAGAATACTCTGTTTTTGTGGCTCTAGTTCTCAAATGGCATGTGGTGACATCATTTTCTCCATGCCTGTAGGAGTGTAATGGCTTACAGTGTTGGTTGATCCTGAGTAACAAGTGTTCCTTATAGTTTCCAAGATTCACTTCGCAAAAACCTCTTCGAAGCAGTGGCAGGCCCCTCCTTCCTGCCCCAGCCTGTGGCTACTGCAGTAAAATTCCCCACAGGAGCTGTCCAAAATGGCAGCTCCTGTCATAATTGTAGTACCATGATACTTCAGAGTACATGCTGTCCCGAGGAGCTGTCCACTGTAACTACACCATCTCTTCTGCCTTAACATAGAGCCTTGGTGAAACTCCACGGCAAGACCTGTCTCACAGGAGCTGGCCACAGTGGGGGCACCTCCTCTCCAGCCTCCCTAGAAACCCTACAGAGATGATGCCTCAGCAAAGCCAGCTTCAGATGGGAAGGACTTCCCACTGTAACCCATAAGCTTGATGCAGTCAATAGCAGGTGATTAAAAAGTCACCAATTCCTGAGCAGGAACACCCATTGATCCCTGAGTTTCCTTCCTACAAACCCTCACCAATCTCTGAGCATAAAACTCCACTAATCCCTGAATAGGAAACCCATATATCCTCGAGCTCTCCAATCTCAGGACTTGAAATCCCATCAATCCTGAATCTTAAAATCTCTGCCCTAAAACTTCTACCCCCCTCAGAAATCTTATTTAAGACTTGTCCATAGTTCAATTCCTTGCTGTGAACCTCCTGGGAGCAGATGGCAGCCATTCCTGGATCTGTCCCTCCAGAACTTGGACCCACCAATAAATGTCTTTTGTCGGGTTTTCTGCCTGGTGTGACTCTCTAGTAGAAAGAAGCCAAGAAGACAAGACACAATGAAGAGAAGAGAAGAAGTAAAAGAAGGAGCAGGGCTGAGGCTCCTGAGCTCCTGAGCTCAGCTGGGAAGACCCTCCCCTGGGAGCTTCAATGCCTCTGCTGAGGAGGCTTCCTCTCAGCGCTGTGTGGTTCCTGAGCTCCCATGTCTCAGGATACCATTCTATTGGAATACCTTCCCCCCATAAGAACTGTATAGTTCCTGGGCTTTCAATCCCAGGATACCCTTCCATCTGAGCAGAAACAGTACACTTTGAGGGACATATTTTTAAAGAGTAATTGATAATCACCAGTTAATATTGTTATGGAGGACATAACTGTCTAATTAGGAATTCCTTTTGGTAAAACAGAAATAAAGTTATAAGGCTGGGAGACATGTGCTTCAAAGAAGATACATCAGACAAGAAGGGATGACAAAATATATTTTTCCACCTCTGTAAACTGCTATGCCTAATTAAGGAAACCTTGAAACAGTTTTTTATCACCCACCATCCTTTAGTTCCTACATGGCCTTTCAAGTCCACCCATTATTACCATTCTCCTCCTAAAGCTTCCCTTGGTTACCTTGGAGGGACACAAAATGAGGGAGGTACACTGCAGTCACAGCTCCTTTCTCAGCCTTGATGTCAAACAGAGGTCCAGCCACCATGTAACTGTGTTGCAAGGGAGTCTTGTCCAGGAATTGACTCCAGGCACAGAATTCAATCTCGATTGTCACTGCCCTTGTCACCACAAAGTGGAGTCCTGTGCTGGGACAGTGGTAGGAACCAGCCATGGGCAACTGAACTCTGGAAGAGGAGAAGCAGACACCACTTCAAACCAGTACTACTCATCTTTTGTGTTTAGATCCAGTGCAGAGCTCAGGACACAGCAGACTTCAGGCATCTGGCCCTGAGTTTTATTCCTCTGCTGTCTATGTGGTTCCCTTATTAGTCATTTAATCTCCCAATCTGTTTCCTCATCTGTACACAGGGTCCATGACAACATCGTAGAGAACTGTGAGTACTGAGTGATCTAATGCAAACCTCCTTGTAACACATGTAGGGAACAGTCAGCTCTTCCTGTGATGGTGATGATGATGATGATAATGATGAAATAGGTGTGTGTGCTCCATGTCAGTGCTCCTGTGTGTCAAGTTTGGGAGATAAACCTAAGACATTGTGCACACTTGACAATGGCTCAAACAATCAGGTACATCTTCAGTTTTTAGTGTTTATATTCTTAAAGTGTCTATATACTTCCCAATAATGGGAGTTTATGTAATGGTAATAGTGGTAAATCATTGGTCCCAAAATACTTTAACAAGATCTTCAGTTATTTTCCCAATGCTGTCTGTTTGGCAACTGTTGGGTAGACAAGTGCCAGTTTCTGTGGAAGGAATTGAATAGTGACAGTTTCTTTAGCTGAGATAGTGACTGTAACAGTGTTGGAGGAGGGTAACAGGTTGTGGAAGATACCATTGTTGTGTATTTAGTCATTCATTATTCATGAGACTGTACTTTTTGGAGGATAGGGCTGCCATACACATGATCATGTTCTCAGCTTCAGGGGGTTCTTGGCACATATGGTTGTTAGTAAAGGAAGAATGTAGAAAATACAGGGATGTAATAGAAAGGTAAGAGACAAGAAAAACAAATATTATGAGGAAAGGGATGCTGTTTATAGCAAGAATACAGTAATCACTAGAAAGACTATATTTTACATAATGAGAAAAGCTAGCACAGACTGTTTAGGTGAAATGAGGTACTCAGGTCAGCACAGTTGAACTATTAGTGGTGTGCTGGTTGTGGAAGACTAGGTCCTATCTTAATCATAGGGATGCCTAGTAAAATTACTGTGAGTGAAATCCTATGATGTCTTGGCCATATATTACTGCGATAGTTGTACTGTCACAATACTCTGATACTGTTAACAATAAATGAATGTAGTTGAAACAAATTGGAAGTGGTTGATGTATCTGAGGAACTGGACAGAAAAGTACTTGTCTCTTGTTTTATAAATTTAAAAAAAAAGTTTGAAGAAGACCCCTATTTTTACAATAGCCCTAAATTCTATTGTAGTCCTGGCCTAGTCTTCTGTATTGGCAAAGGAAGAAGTTACAATAGAGACTGGGTTGGAGGTCTTTCTGTGGGGATCCCTTATGAAAAGTAAACTGTGAAAAGCAGCCTCTGCTATGCAAAATCCACTTACTGGTACAGGTTCCCCTCTCTGTCAACCACCTCAGTAGCCACAGGTCCTGTAGGGCCCCAGAAGTCATCCTCAGTCCCCAAAGTTTCCATGGGTTTATCTTCTGGAGAGACAGGAGAGCATGGATGAAAGGTCTTTAATGGTACAAGTTATGAGTACCACTCCTGTAGAAGAGGTCATGCAGTGGTCACTCTGTAATATACCATGGCTGAACCACTTTCTAGATTGACCAGCTTAGGCCTTATCAGGAAGTGCAATTTCAGTCTGTATCACTGGCTCTTGGGCTGCCTGCATATATATGTATACATACATATGTGTGTGTGTCTGTGAGATTCTGTTTTATTTTCTTTACATTGTGCTTTTTGAGCAGCCATCCAACATTCATGCTTTTAAGGGAGCCTTTGTGTTTTTTTTCTTCCTAGCATGTCTTAAGTGGGTATGCTGAGAACAGAACAGAACTCAAAAAATGGATGATTAGAGGGACATGGAAGTGAGTTCTAGGCTATAGCAGAGCAGAATGAGAGAGGGATCTCTGGAACAGAGCCTTATACAAGCCACAGACTTGAGAGAGAGGGAGCAGTAGCCTTCAATGGTGAGACAGAAGGAAGTAGATTTCCCTCTGTGTCCTATTTGTGGAAGGTCTTGCAAGGGTGAGACTCTTGTTTATGAGGAGCTTGTACTGTTCCATGTCAGAGACAGGGGGATAGAAATGATCACCACTTCTAGGACATTTATTACAGATAATACTTTCTGTATGGGACAGAGAATTTGCACCCATAAAACTTCATCAAGATCTTCCCAATGACAACAGTAGTTGACATGTTAATTTAGATGAGGGCAATCTCTTAATGTTCCATGCGAAAATAAAGAGCTATAGGCACTTAACAGCTGGTAGGAGAGAGGTAACATCAGTCTTCTCTAGGCAAGGGTTATTACATAGGTTATCCAATCCTAATAGCCACCCTCAAACATGTATACATGACCAACAGTAAATAAACTCATCACATTGTATTTATATATTTGTATGTACACATAAGTGTATGCACACATATATTTAACAATAATAATATTAAAGAAGAGGTCAGGAATTTGAGAGTTTGTAGATGGAACACAGGAGGAGTTAGAGTGAATAGATAGGGGGGTAGAAATGATATAAATACAATAATTGTATATGAAATAAAACAAACTCAAACAAGAAAGAGAAATGATAACTTCCTTCTACAGATGATTTTGTACCCAGTACTTACAGGCTCTTGGTCTGATCCCTTCACATACCTGGATGTTGTCGCTCCTTCTTGAATGAGGTTGGGCTATCACTCACTTCTTCTTCATCCATGTTCTTAGCAGGGACCATCACATGTGGCTTCCTACACATAGACATATTCTTTCCCTCAGATGTCAAGGAAAGCACTGAGAGCCGTAGCTGTGTGCACAAGATCCCCACACAAAACCCAACCCATCTGAATTTTAACTCTGTCCCATGCTTCTTCCCTGAGCCACAACTGTTATCAGGGCCCCCATCCTCCTGTGCATCCATGGTGCCAGAACCAGTATAATCTCAAACCCCTCCTTTGTTTTATATGAATGTATTCCCCAATGTTCACACATTAGAAAGTTAATCCCCAATACAATGCCAAAGTGTTTATAGGATGAAGGAAGAGTCAGACAAAATGAAATCATGAGCTCTTTACCTTCATGAAGGGGTCAATAGCATCATCACAGAGGTAGATTCCTATGTTCTGACCAGATTGATACAAAAGCCAACTTAACTTCTTGCTCTCAACCTTCCCTCTTGTGAAATAAGATGGAGGAGCAAGAAAGGCTTCTCTAGATGCAGAGTCCATGTCCTTGTCCTTCCTTATATCCATAACTGCAATAAATAGTCTCTGTTCTTTATATGTGGTGCCCAGTGTCAGACATTGTGTTATAGCCAGAAAACAAACTAATAATCACTCACTGTGAATGCTAATCACCTAGACGATACCTTCTGAATCTCCCCTCCCTTCTGTTCTCTACTCTACACCCACAAAGCTTGTCCTAGGATGGAGTGAGCAGTGTCCTGAGCCCTCACTTGGATCCTCTGACAGGTATTCCCGCTCCTGATGTTGTCCCATCCAGAACATTTTGTGCACAATAGCTGACCATAAAACATGGGAGGAGATCCCTAACCCTAGCCACTTCATGACTGAGGCCATGAAATGCCTCTCATTGCCTCTGGGCAGAAGTAGAATTTTCTTGACATTCAGCATTATTCTTACTCTGGTCCCTGTCCACTCCAGGGCCTCCTATACCAACCTTTCCTGCTCATTGACCTCTAGGCCAGTGACCCTTAAATAACCATGTTCAAATGTCACCTGGATAGCCTGCTAAATTAGAAAATGTCACTTACAGAAGCTGCCCTACTCAAAATTTTGAGTCAGCAGAGATGGAGTGGGGCCTTAGGACATGCTTTCTATGGATCTCTCAGGTGATGGTGACACAGAACTGAAGGTCTTCACATGTGGTTTCCTTTCCCCCCAAGATGGTTCTTTATGCTCTATACTTGTGTTTTCTTCTTCTTTGTTCTTCCTGCATTTTCCAAGTTTGAGAGGCCACCACAGCTCACCTCACCTTTGAGTTCAGACAGACCACCATTGCATTCACAGACTCCCCTGGTATAATTATGTGGACAGTGGGTTCCCTCTTTGCTGGACTGAGGTAATAAATGTTGGACCATTCTGTCTTGTTCATGAATGTGCCCTCAGATGCCCAAATAGTGTTTGATGCATAGTGTTTCTGCAGGAATGTTTGTTCAACCCTCCATGTCTAAAGCCCGCTCCATTTCACATGCAGCACAGAAGCTATGAACTTGAGAACAGATGGAATTCATGATCATGAACTGAAAAGTGCCAAAAATCAGGTTTTAGCACAGTCCCTGGGTGTGGAAACAGATTCTTCCTTCCTTGAGGCTTCCTAATCCATAGTAGTGTGCATGTGCTTGTGCATGTGCATGTATTTGCATGTTTGCATATGTGTATACATGCATGTGTGTGTCTGTGGGTGTGTGTGTCTGTGAGTGTGTGTGTGTGTGTTTGATGGAGCACGCACATTCCCTTTCATGTGTGTGTCTGTCTGAGGATTAGAATTGAAACAGTGATAAAGAGTATTTTGTTTTCTAAGCATTTTTCTATGTTTTTATTCCCTGTGGTTCATACTTTCATTTTTCCAATGGTCTGGCTGTACTGGTGACTACTGTCATCACATTTACTGTTCCCAGAGGTGAGCATGTTGTAAGAGTCTATTTTTGCATATAATAACACACACACACACACACACACACACACACACACACAAATGTCCATAGATATAGAATTTACCTACTTCAATTGCTGTGGTTTCCTGGTTTCTTCCAGGATATCTGTGCCTTTCTCACCTCTCAGCTTAAACCAGACACATAGGGCCAGGGTTGAGCAGAGGGAATTCTTTGTCTCCCTTCCTCCCTTACCATGTACTGGAGATGATAAGCAGCTTTGGATTCTTTGCCTTCAGAGTCCTGAGTTCTTTAATCACCTGGTCACTGAGAGAGGCCTGGTCCAGCCTACAAGCACAAGAGGGGGTTGTTTCTTCTGGGATCCAGCATAGGATCTTGAGAAGTCAGAATCCTGGACTTTGTTCTCTGAGGATGGAGCCAGTGAGGAGGCTCATTTAGGCTTATCCTTCATAAAAAAAATCAGGACAAAGAGGAGGAGGAGGTGGAGAGAGAGAGAGAGAGAGAGAGAGAGAGAGAGAGAGAGAGAGAGAG
>NW_021620240.1:1007272-1009046 GCF_004785775.1 Grammomys surdaster
GAGAGAGAGAGAGAGAGAGAGAGAGAGAGAGAGAGAGAGAGAGAGAGGCAGCAGTAGCAGGCTGAGAGGAAGGAGATGTGTTTATGAGGCAGTCTCAGTGGGACTTAGTCAATGTTCAGAGAGATCTGAATACAAAAGGGGACTTTTGGAACTTTCCAGAGCTGAAATGAGGGCCTGGCCCTCTATACCTCCTCTCCACAGGTCAGTCATTGGAAATAGATTGCTGCAGGGAGGGGACCATGGTCATAGATAAGAGGACTCTTGTCAGCAAAGGGCACATCTATAGACATCAGTATCCCTAAATGCTGATAGTCATGTCCATATCCCCAGAGGGATTCTGGGCAGTTCTTCAAGGTGAACACATAGTGCAAGGATGCAAGGTTTCATGGAAGTTCTTAAAAGTGCCTTGTTTCCATTCTCATCTCCCCCCTCCATTCCTTTAGTGCTAAGGAAGGAAACCTTGTCCTTACATAAAAGCCACTACCAAGGTCCTCTGGTCCATTCTTATGAGCCTCAAGGTGCAGAGTTGCTGATGGTGTTAGAGTAATGCCTGACTTCTCTGGGTTTCAGAATCCTCAGTTCCTAAGCATGGATATATCACTCCTATTCTGCCTGCTAGGAGGTTCAGTCAGGGCAGGAGTGGAAAGGCTTGTTCTATCTGAGAGGCTCTATAATGACACCAAGCTATCTTATGGGGAGGGTGACAGAGCCTTTAACTTCAAGATTGTTCTGTCTTTATGAGGGAAGGAAACAGCTAAGAATTCACATATAATTGAGTTGTCTGGAAAGCAGATCTGCAGCAGCGGACAGTCCTGGACATGTTCTTCAGTGTGTGAGGAACAGTCATGGCTGAAAATGTGCTGAGGAACAAAGGTATCAACCAGCTGGGCCTATTTCAGCTAGCAGAGGTGTAGGAGTAAGAATCCTCACTGCAAAACTGCTCCCAAAGTTTGAGAGTTGCAGCAGGTCAGACAGAGGGAAGTCCCAGGGCACAGGCTTTTCTGGCTTTTCCTATTGGCTGGAAGAACCAGCAGGATCTGGGTACAGGACTTCAGAGCCACTGTGGTTCTCTGAGTTCTTGAAGGACACTTGCCAGAAACCTCTGGGAAGTGTTCTTCTAGAAACTACCTGTGGACTTGTGCTGGGGAGGTGATAGGAGAGAGATAGCAGCTTAGAGACAGCATGGAGAGCTGTGTAGAGAAGCGCATATGTCTCCAGGGCTGTAGTTTGAAGGCTTTCTTAGTTTGCATAGAACTATAGGCCAGGAGAAATGGTATAGCTCTAGGTACTGAAAACAGTCTCAGGCATTTGTAGTCAACCCCTGTGACGCTATATGGTTCCAGCCCCTATCTGTTCCAGGGCCTTCCCTAACTTTGCCTTTGCTACTGACCTCATGTTTGCTGAACCAAGACCTTTTTTTTCCTCTTGCCTCAGAGATCCTTCTTAGGCTATTCAGTAAAATTATGCTTCTCACAGAATTATACTCTCATAATATTGTTGACTGAACAGCATTTAGCAGTTTGTCAATACAGAATCACAGGCTGATGGGTGATCAATGTCTATCCCTTTCCACATAACTCGGAGGACAGAGCCATGTGTGTTTGTGTTTATTTTCCTAGAGCCTGCACCAATGCTCAGCACACAGAGAACTTGATATGAATGCATATACATGAATTAATGAATAAATAAATGATCGAGGCACTCTCCTTGAGTAAAGCAAACCTGGGGTTCTCTCTCTCTCTCTCTCTCTCTCTCTCTCTCTCTCTCTCTCTCT
>NW_021620240.1:1009146-1058255 GCF_004785775.1 Grammomys surdaster
ATATATATATATATATATATATATATATATATATATATATATATATGCATGTGATTCCACCATGCCCAGCTATTTTTTACAAATATACATTCCATGTCCATGAGATTGATATCACATTTCATTCAATCCATGAGGACACTGAGTTTTCCAGAACACAGTACCTTGCCCAATCACACAGGGTATAAGTGGCACAGCTGGTCAGGAGCCAGACTGACTATGAATTATCTATCCCTTTTCTTTTCTATGTTTTGTCATCTGGGAACTCACCTATGTCCCCTCCCCTCTTTATGACCAGAAAGGAATTGCAGGGCTTGCTTACCGCAGGATGCTGAGGTTGCAGGCAGGATTCCTGAGCCCCTCACACAGCAGCCTCACACCATCATCACCCAGGTCATTCAGCTGCAGGTCTAGCTCAGTCAGGCTGGAGCGAACCCTGAGCACTGAGGCCAGGAATGAGCAGTGTGCGGATGTGAGGCCACATTCAACAAGCCTGCATGGGAGATGCTCATGTCAGCTTCTCCAGGACTCATTGCTTTCGAAAACTTATCTTAGGTCTCGTTTTGTGAGCCTTGGCATGCTGAGCTGCCAGTGGTTAGCTCTCTGTTGTGCCTTTTCTGGTCTAGGGAGATAATTCCAAGCTCTCCACTGCTGAGCTGCAGGAGCAGTGAATATAGGTCAGGACCAATGCTCTGCTGCCATTGGCCATGGCAGAGCTCCACAGGCCTAGGACCTCTCACTGCTGTATTTCAAGAGTCCTGTGAATGAAATTCGCCAGACCTAGAATAGGGCATGATCTCATTCATTAAGTAAGATCTTAATCAAAATACAGTTGACAGAAACAGAGTAGAAGTCTGATTACAAGGGCAGAGGACAGGAGGAAAGGGGGAGAAGCCATTCCTCTGACCTGGAGTTTTCTCCCCTCAAGCTTCCCATTGCCTCTGTATTCTTCACTTCTGTTTTGTGTCCTCAGGAAGTGTGCATTATCCTTAGCTAGTGAGATTTCTTGATGGACGCAGTCTCTTATGTTCACTTGACATAAAGTGATAATTGTATGTATTGGACTGGCTCTTAATTTTCTCTGTAACAGTCCAGTTCATTGAAATTACTGCCTAGAGATACTGCCTATTGTTTTGGATTTTTAATTTCCTTCTTCACGCTGTCCTCAATGTCATAAAAGCCTTAAGCCACATGTCATTTGTTGCTACATTTTTTAGACCAGTTTTTATACAGCACATGCTAGCTACAAATTCTTAAATCTCCCTGCTTCCACCTCCCAGATGCTAGCTTATAGGTTTGCAGCACCCACACTGGGCTTCTGTCCATATATTTTCTCAGACTGTAGATCTTTAGATCCCTCTGAAAACAATGCAAGTGAACAGTAAGACAAGTGGCACTTGTTACTCAGCTAGGTGTCAGCCCATATGCTCTGTAAAAGACCTGAGAGTAAATACTCTGGGCTTGGTAGGCCATGTTGTCTGTGTCGTAACTGCCTGACCCTGTCTTCATAGCATAAAAACAGCCATTGTTACTGAATAAACAAATGAATGTGACTGTGTTTCAATAAAACTTCGTTTAAAACAAACAAACAAAAAAGATCCCCCAAGAACAGAATCTTATTTGTTTATCTTAATAAGTCTGGCTGGCATGTGTTATAGGTGTGATAATGGGAGTTCAGTGAATATTTGATAAATATTAAGCCAAACCCTACACATCCTTTGCATTTAATCTCATCCCATCCACCCCTGCTTCACAGATGAATTCAATGTAGACTCACCGCAAGGTCTGTAGTTTGCAGCCAGGGTGTGTCAGGGCCCTACGAAGTCTGCTTACTGCAGAGTAGCTCAGTGGATTTCCACTTAGGTCCAGCTCCTCCAGGTTTCTGGAGAATTTAAGATTGAAGAAGAAAATCTTCCAACTGGCATCAGTGATTGGGGTCCATCTGCACCTGAGATGAGAAAGAGGTAGCAGAGTGTTGTGACTTGTGTGTGTATGGTCTGTGCACAGCCACACTTAGCAGATTAGGTTTTTATCTGCCTGAACCCCAGGCACTGGTATGCTATCCCAAGAATTCACTAGCCTTCTACTTGTTCCTTTGCTTCAAATTCTGGATTCTGTCCTTTGGTTGGTTCCTCATCCAAGTCCTTTAGGATAGTATGCTGTGTGCTCATTTTGTGTATCTATTTCTGACTCAGTCCAGGTGTCCCAAGGGTGTGAACAAATGGCTTGCATCTCTTCTTTTTAATTTGTAGCGGTCAACTTAGGACCTGACACAAAATGGGACCTTGGAAATTCAGATGGGCTTCTTCCCTTTCATGTAAATGTACCTGCTTTTCCTTGGAACAGATTTCTTGAGTTTCATAATGAAAACCTTGAAGGAATGAGAGCTCAGGATTGACAGTTGGGAATGACTCCATGACAGTATGGTAAGCATGATCACACACACTATACTACAGCCTTGTTGGTTCACATGGTCCTCGTATTTTTCTAAGGATAGAGGACCATAGGGAGAGGAGAGAGAAGGGAGAGTGGACACACACACACACACACACACACACACACACTCGGGGGAGAAAGAAACAGAGAGATAGAAAGACAGACAAATAGGAGCAGAGATAGATAAAGAGAAAAACAGAGACAGAAACACAGGGAGAGACAAAGAGAAAGAGACAGACAGGCAGATAGACAGACAGACAGACAGGCAGACATAGACACAGAGAAATAGGGAGATACAGAGAGACAAAGAGAGACAGAAACACATGGAAAGACATAGAGAAAGAAAGTCACACATTCAAACCTATACACGCAACAAAGGGAAAGAGAGGAGAGAGATAGAGATAGAGAGAGAAAGAGAGGGGAGAGAGAGAGAGGAGAGAGAGAATATTGAGTTATAGGCTAGACTAAGATACAAACACCAATGGACTAGGAGCAGCACCATGCGTGGTCTGTATGACACTGGAACCCCTGGCACTACAAACAAAGGAAATCAACAAACTCAAAAAAGTAATCAAAAAACAAAAATCAAAAAACACAACTGCAAAAACATACATTTAGAGTAGGAAACTTTGAAGGGAAAAAATAAAGAAGGATTTACTTTTAAAAAAATTTACAACACTAAAGAAATATTAGGGAAACCAAGTACTAAACCTCAAAGAATGATTTTTAAAAATGCATTTATATATTTTTTACTTCATATGTATTATAATATGCTTGATTGTCTGTGTCCTATAGGAATGTAGGAGCTGGCAGAGGCTAGATGCTGTGCTTGGTATCTTCTTAGACTATGGATAAGATAGTGTGAGCCATTTAATGTGGGTGCTTGGAATGGATCTACATCTTCTGAAAGAGAAGCAAGTGCTCTTTCTTGCTGATACACTCCCCTAGTCCCTAAAGGAGGATTGTTTTCATGCATTGTCATGGAAATCAAAAACATATTACTTAAAAAGCATGAGGTGCCATTATGAGTCACACACAGAGAAATTGCTCACCCTGCTATCTTTGATACCACAATTTCCTGAATTGGTTCTTTCCCTTTCTTGGCTTTGGCCAATTTTACTTTTGAACTGTTTTTTATTGTGTGCAATGGCCTTCTGTATTTTGCCTTGTTTGGCTGACTTTCCCTCTCAAATTTACTTGATTACTAGCAGATGAAGACTTTCACTGTCTCATGGGATCATCCCCTGGTCCTAATGGCACCTTCCTTTCCAAGTAGAATGGTGTTTCTGGTTTCTCCAGCCCTATCTGGCCTACATCTCTCTACATACTCAGATTTCTTCTGAATATTCATGTCAGATAACTTCTATTTGCAACATCTGATCAAGCTTTTGAAGGCTAACTTTTAATAACCCCAGACACTTAGAAACAACATAAAATGTCCAAGAATAGGAAAATGATCTACTTGATCATGTTATTCTCTGTAGGCATTATTCTCTGTAAATTTGTCAGAATTATACTGTACTAGACATTTAGTCCCAGGAGAAGACAGCCTTGATTCATTAAGAAAACAAATGTAAATATAAGATAACAGATAAAGCGTGATTAAATTTTCCCATAGGCAAGTGTACAGAGAATAGATTAAAGGGTCTTACACAATTTTTCCTTTCTGTTGTGGGTCAAAGCCAGGGTCTTGTGCTTGCTAGATGTGGTGCTTTGAATGAGACGTCACCCTGAGTCATGGACATTTGAATGGTTTGTTGAACTCATGGTACTTTTTGGGGAGGATGAGAGGTGTGACTTTAGTTCATGAAGTTTGTGACTGGGGAGAGGCTTCAAGATTTCAAACCTTGCCCCTGCCTGCCCCCTGTGCTTCATTTTTCAGCCAATCATTCTGCCTACATTCTCAGAAGTCTGCAGGCATAGGGTACAACCAGGCAAGACCCAGTGATCACCTTCCAGATACACTAAAACACATCCAAGAATGGTAATCTTCATCCTGTTCCCTATGCTCCATTTCAAGCCCACTACTCGGCCTTCATTCCCAGAAGCTAGTAGGCACAAGTGATAACCCATGCCAAGCCCTGGCCTGCCAAGGTCCCTTAAAATATTCCTAACACCCTTAAATTTTATCCACCCTCTGAACTCCATTTCATGGCCCACAATTGTCCTTGTTTTCCCAAAGGCATCTATGGCACCAAAAATTCTGGACACTGGTACTATGATCCCCAGAATCATGTGAGCACCTGAAATCCCAGACGCTATGGAGGCCACAAAAACTCCAGGGGAGACACCCTGCTGGACCTGAAGAGTCACTAGTCAAGAGAACTTCAGGATACTCAGTTAGAAGACAGATAAAAAACACAAACCAAGGGAAAAATCAACCTAAAAAATATCCATCCAACAAAGATAATGTCAGAAATCAGCACCTAAGACTTTAATAACTGTAAAATCAGAGGGCTTGCAGCCAGCATAAGATAACAGTCAACAAAAGCTGGGGAAATATGGCACTACCAGAGCCCAGGTATTCAACTATAGCAAGTCCTGGATACACTAACACAGTTCAAGCACAAGAAAATGACCTTAAATCCAATCATTGGAAGATGATAGAAACCTTTAAAATAAATGAATAAATCCCTTAAAGAAATATGGAAAATACAATCAAACAGGGAAATATAATGAGTAAAATTGTTTATGACCTGAAGATGGAAATAGAGGCAATAAAGAAAACACAAACTGAATGAATGCTGGAGATGGAGAACCTAGGTAAGAGTACAGAAGGTATACATGTAAGCATCACCAAGAAAATACAAGATATAGAAGAGAGAATCTCAGGAGTAGAACATACCATAAAAAAATCAATACATTGGTCAAAGAAAATGTTAAATCAAAAGTTTTTGACACAAAACATCCAGGAAATACAGGATGCTATGGAAAGATGAAATTTCAGAATAATAAGAATAGAAGAAGGAGAAGATTCCCACCTCAAAGGCCCAGAAAATTTTTTTAAATAAAATCATAGATGGAAAAATTTCTAACCTAAAGAAAGATATGCTTTTAAGTATACAAGTAGCTTGTGGAACACTAAATAGATTAGAGCAAAAAGAAAGATCCTACTCCCACATAAGAATCTAAACACTAAATATGCAAAAAGGAAAGAATATTAAAAGCTGCAAGAGAAAAGGCCAAGTGACATATGAAGGCAGATCTATTAGAATTAATCAGATTTCTCAACAAAGACTGTAAGAGCCAGAGAAACCTGGGCAGGTGTCTTGCAGACTCTAAGAGACCATGATGCCAGCCCAGACTGCTATACCCTGCTAAACTTGCAATCGCCATAGATGGAGAATACAAGATGTTCTACTATGAAACTGAATTTAAATACTCTGTAGACACAAATCAATCCCTATAGAAGACAGTAGAAGGAAAACTCCAGCGAAAGGTTAATTACACGTAAGAAAACACAGGAAATAAATAACTTCACACCACCAAAACCAAAAGAAGGAATACACAGACACAGACACACACACAGACACACACACACACAGACACAGACACACACACAGACACACACACACAGACACACACACACACACACACACTATCATCACCAACAAGAAAATAAAAAGAATTAAACATCATAGATTTTTAATATCTTTCCATCAATGGACTCAATTTCCCAATAAAAAGACATAAGCTATGAGATAGATTTGAAAACAGAATCCATCATTATGCTGTATTGAAGAAATACACTTCAAGTTTGAAGGTAGACATTTTCACAGAGTTAAGGGCTGGAACAAGATTTCTAATCAAATGGACCAAAGAAGCAAGCTGAAGTAACCATTGTAATATCTAATACAATTGACTTCCCACCAAAATTAATAATAAAAAAAATGGCAGAGAAGGACACTTTATACTCATCCAAGAGAAAATCCAGCAAGGTGACATCTCAATTATAAATATATATCTGTAAAATCCAAGGGCACCCACATTTATAAAAGAAACACTAATAAAGCACAAACCACATATTAAACTCCATGCATTAATAGTGCAATAATTCAACAACAATGGACAAGTTATTTAAACAGATGCTAAACAGGGAAGCAGTGGAATAAAGAGATGTTATGATTCAGGTGGACCTAACACATATATAGAAAACATTTCTCCTCACCCAACTAACTAAAAGGCAGAGAGACTCTCTAAACTAACAATATCACAAATTAGTTGAGGGACTTAACAACAAACACTGAAGAAATTTAAACAATGTTTAAGTCTTACCTCAAAAACTTGTGCTCCACAAACTTCTAAATCTAAACTAAATGGGCTATTTCCTTGATAGATACCACTTACCAAGGCCAAATCAAGATCATGTAACAATCTGTATAAACCCATAACTCCTAAGGAAATAGGAGCATTCACTAAAATCCACTGAAGTAGAAAAAAAAAAAAAAAGAAAATGAAGAAAAGAAAAACCAACCCAACCCAAACCAACCCAAATCAAACCAACCCAAATAGAAAACCCAGGATCAGATAATTTTAGTGCAGAATTCTACCAGACTTTCAAAAAGAGCTAATATCAATAATTATCAAATAATTCCACAAAATATAAATAGAAGAAACACTGCCAAACACATTTTTCATGAGGCTATGGGCCCTCTAATCCCAGAGTCATATAAATGTTCTGCCATGAATCTTCAGTCCAAGCTCCCTTATGAACATTGAAAAATACTCAATAAAATATATGTAAACCAAATCCAAAACCACATAAAAAACCATCACCCACCATGATCAAGTAGGCATCATCCCAGGCATGCAGGGATGGTTCTTCATATGATCATTCAACAGTGTAATCCACCATTCAGTATAGAAACATACTGAAATAAAAAAAAAACCCACATGATCATCTCATTTGATGCTGAGAAAGCCTTTGACAAAATCCCATACCCTTCTTGGTAAAAGCCTTTGAGAGATCATGGATATAAGACCCATACTTAAACTCAATAAAGGCTGTATACACCCACCTGATAGCCAGCATCATATTAAATGAGAGAAACTTAAATCAATTCCACTAAAATCACAAGACAAGGCAGTCCACTGTCTCCATAGCTATTCAATATATAAGTTTTAGATAGATTGATAACCCAACTAAAAGGGAATAAAGAGATATAAATTGGAAAGGAAGAAGTCAAAGTAACACTATTCTCAGATGATATGGTAGTAACCATAAAAGTTTTATCAGAGAACTTCAACAGCTGTTAAATACCTTCAGCAAAGTGGCTGGGTATAAAATTAACTAAATGAAACAAGCAAAACAAAACAAAACAAATAGTCAAAAAAGTAAAAACCAAAAACAAAACAAATCCCCAAACCCAAACAAAGCTAACCACCACCACCACCACCACCACCACCACCACCACCACCACCACCACCAAAACCCCAGAAACCAAAAATATACCAATAGCTCTCCTGTAAAAATATCACTACCACAACCACTAACAATACCAAATGGGCTAAGAAAGAAATTAGGGAACAACATCCTTCGGAATAGGCATAAATTCTTTGAATAACTCCAACCAAGAAAATGAAAGACCTGTATGATAAGAACTTTAAATTTTGAAATAAATAAGTTGAAGAAGATACCAAAAGATGCAAAATTCTCCCCTCCTTATGGATCAATAGTATTAACACAGTAAACATGGCCATCCTGCCAAAAGCAATCTATCGATTCAATGCAATTCCCATCAAAATACTAACACAATTCTTTACAAACCTTGAAAGAACAATACCCAACTTCATAAGGAAAATCAAAAACCCAGGAAGCTAAGTGAATCCTGCACAAAAAATAGAACTTCTGGTGATATCACCATCCCTGATTTCAAGCTGTACTAGACAGCAATAGTAATAAAAACCACATGGTAATACTATGAAAACAGAAAGTTTGATCAAAGGAATTAAATCAAAGAACCAGAAGTAAACCCACACATGTAATGACTCTTGGCAAAGAAGCCAAAACTATACAATGGAAAAAAACATCTTCAACAAATATTGCTGGTCTAAGTAGACATCTCCGTGTAGATGAATGCAAACATATCCATATTTATCACCCTGCACGTATTTCAAGTCCAAGTGTCTCAAAAAACTCATCATGAAACTAGATACACTAATACTGACAGAAGAAAAGTGGAGAGTAGATTTGAATACAGCAACAAAGGAGACGATTTTCTGAGCAGAACACCAACAGCTCAGGCACTAAGAGCAACAGTTAACAAATGGGATCTCATGAAACTGAAAAACTTCTTGTAAGGCCAAGGACACCTTCAAAAGGACAAATGGCAGCCTACAGATTGGGAGAGATTTTCACCATATCCTCATCTGACAGAGGGCTGATATCTAAATTATATAAAGAACTCAAGAAACTGGACAACCACAAAACAAATAACACAATTAAAAACTGAGAGCCAATGCCATGATATTCTGCTATATTTGCAGACAGTTACCTAGCATAACTGTAATGTCACAGGCTTCACCCAGTAGCTGATGGAAACAGATACAGAGACCCACAGCCAAACATTAGGTGTATCTTGGTAAATCTTTTGGAAGAAGGGCATGAGGAATTCAAAGTGCAGGAGAGGTCAAGCACACTACAAGAAAATGTATAGGATCAAGTAACCTGGTCCAATAGGGGCTCACAGAAACTGAACCACCAACCAGAAAGCATACATGGCATGGATCTAGACTCCCTATGTATGTAACAGATGTGCAGCTTGGCCTTCATGGGGGTTCTCTAATGGCAGGAGTTGGAGCTGTCTCTGACTCTACTGCCCACCTTTGGATCCCTTTCCCATAACTGGGCTGCCTTGTCTAATTTCAATAGGAGAAGATGTACCTGCAACTTGAAATGCCAAGGTGGATTGATGACCATAGGAGACCTCCGCTTCTCTGAATATAAAAGGGAAGGGGTGGGGAGGTGAGGTGAGAGGATGGAACTGAGAGTAGAGGAGGGGAAGCTGCAATTGGGATGTAAAATTAATTAGTTAATTAATTAATAAAATGGGAGGACAGATCTAAACAGAAAATTCTCAACAGAGAAATCTCTAATGGCTATGAAGGACTTAAAGGAATATTCACTATCCTTAGTCATCAGGGAAATGTACATCAAAATGACTGTAAAATTCCATCTTATACCTGTCAACATGTCTCAGCTCAAAAATTTAAGGAACAGCTCATGCTGGTGAGGATGTGGAGAAAAGAGAACACTCCTCTATTGCTGGTAGGGATGAAAATTTGCAGAACCATTTGAAAATCAATTTGGCAGTTTCTTAGAAAATTGGAAATAGATCTCTCTCTAGACACAGCTATACCACTCCTGGGCATATATCCAAAAGAAACTCCACTATACCATAGGGACACTTATTCAACCATGTTCATAGCAGCTATATTTGTAATAGCCAGAAATCAGAAACAACCTAGATGTCCCTCAATCAAAGAATGGATAAAGAAAATGAGCTTCATTTACACAATGGACTATTATTCAGCTATTAACAACATTGACATCATAACATTCGCACGTAAATGGTTGGAACTAGAAAAAGATCACCCTGAGTAAGTTGATCCAGAGTCAGAAAGACAAACAGTAGTTATGTACTCACTGATAAGCAGATATTAGTCATAAAATACAGGATAACCATGCTACAATCTACAGTCCCAAAGAAGATAAGTAATAAGGAAGGCCCAAGGAAGGATGCTTGAATCTCACTGAGAAGGTGAATTAGATTAGACATCAACAGGATGGTTGGAGGGATGGGACTGGTGGGAGAGATGGTGGGGATAGGGATAGGAGGGGTGAAGTAGAGAGATAACAAAGGGAGAGAGTATCAGGAGAGACAATTGGAGGTAGACGACATTTCTGGGATGCGCTAGAAACCTAGGACAATGGAAACTCTCAGGAATCTAAAAGGGATAAGACTGCTAGTAATGGGGAAGATGAAGCTTGATCCAGCCATCTCCTATAAACAGGCAAGACTTCAGTGGAGGAATTGAGACACAAACACAGTCAAAAATCAGGGTGGACTGGGACTTCTGGCCTTCTTGCCTCTGCTTTCTGAGTTTTGGATGTTAGGTGTGCATAGCCATGCTCAGCATATTCACTTCTTAATGCTGTCCTCTTTGTGAAATAGAATTCCGGTTTATACCAACCTTTGTTGTTTTGATCATTGGTATATTATCCCTTTTCTGCAAGCATGTTTTTATCAGTCCATCCCAATTATATAATATAGTCTTTGACACCCTTCTGCATGTGTATAACACGGTTTAATCACATGTGCTCTTTACCCTACTTCCCCCTTCTCCTCACTCCGTCCTGTTTTCTCACAGTCACTCCACTACTTTCAAGTCATTTGGTTTTCACACGAGCTTTTTCTTTCTTGTCAAAATGGTGTCAAAGACCAGACATCAAGGACTCTCCCTGTTTTAATCTCCTAAATGATGGAATTTTAGGCACATGCCAGCAAGTCCAGCTCAGATTATTAGGAGAAAAAAATTCAAAATGTAAAAACAAAAGACTAAAGTAAAAATATTCCTACCCACCTCCACACCCTGAGATCTTGCCACATAAATAAACTTCCCTTATACCAGGTATGTGCTTGGCAAGAGTCACTCCCTATGTAGTTAGAATGTTTGACTGTCTTCTCTCCCAGTTTCTGTGATCCGTGGACAACAATTGCATATCCTCTCTTGTGCCTGATTGGTAGGTCATTGTATAAAATAAGTACTTAATGAATATTTATCAGGTGAATCATGTAGAGGGAGGTGAGATACATACTGATATTAAGTAACCACAACTGCACAGGGGTAGCAAATCCTGGAAGAACTCTATCTTGCTGCTAGGATTGGCAGAAGGTTAGGGAGCCTTTCAGGTGAGTGCCAGGGCCAGGCTGCTTTCATTAACATATACTGATATTATCTGGGCAGCAAAACCATAGAGACTCTCATAATATGCATTCTTAAAATGAAACAAAGAAATATTCAACATACTTAGACATCTAGGAAATGGAAAACAAAATTACTTATATATTTTATACCAGTCAGAATAACTAGATCAATAATACAAATGACAATTCATGCTGGTGAGGGTGTGGAGTAAGGGGAACACTCATTCATTGCTGGTGGGACTGTAAACTTGTGCAACCACTGTGGAAATTGGTATGACAGTTCCTCAGGAAGATAGAAATTGATCTACTTCAAATCCAGCTACACCCATCTTGGGCATATACCCAAAGGACTCTGTATCCTAATACACAGACACTTGCTTATCCATGTTCTTTCCTTCTCTACTCATAATAGCTAGATATTGAAAATAGATGCCAACACATGAATGGGTTAAGAAAATGTGGTATATGTACACAATGGAACATTGGTCAGCTGTTAAAAACAAGAAATTATGAAATTGACAGATAAATATATAGAGCCAGAAAAAAATTTTGAGTGAGTTAACAAAGACCCCAAAAGATAAATTTGGTATGTATTTACTTAAGTGTGAATGTTAGCTGTTAAGTCTTCAATAAACAGGATATAATCCATACAACAATAGAAGCTAGTTATAGTCTAGGGATGAGGGAAGGATCTCCTTAGGAAGAGAAAATAGAGTAGATAATTATGGATAAATGGGGAAACAGAATGGGGATATCAAATGGGAAGGGGGAGTAAACAAGGGGGAAGGAATGAAGAGAAGGACAGCTAAAACTAATAATCATTTGAGTGAGGAGTGATATGAGGACAAAATATAATAGAAGCTTCTTTTTTTTTTTAAAGGTGAAAAAGAAAAAAAAAGAAAATAAATATGCATTCTAAGGTTATGGGGAAAGATCCCAGGGTCAAGGTCACTTTCATGGGAAGAACAGACGGTGCCTGCAGGAATGAGCTGGGTTTCAGAGAGAAAGCATGTTAAGAGAGAGGATCAGTAACTGTGACATTGGAACCCCATGAAGGGTGAAGACAATTTGAATCAGAGAAGATGGGTGTTCCTCATCAAGGTATATGGCAAGACAAGTTCATAGCCCCATCCCATGATCAAGCCCACTGAAGCAAATAGAGAAATGTTCAGGACATGTGGGCTAATGGGATCCACAGGGAATCTGGAGAAAGGACTGCCTTTGATTACTTACAAAACCATCCTTGGGGCTTTCAGCTCATATCCTTGCTGACTTTCCATATTCAGCTGAAGACTCCTCACATGATAGCAGAACTGAATGCAGAAAGTGACCACCATGAGCTCCATATCTGTCTGTATCACCAAGTGATTCTCGTGTGTCTGGAACACTGTGTGTGCAATGTCATCTGGGCCAGGCACTATTGTTCCTTGAAGATCATGCATCACGTGTGTCAGGAGCTCCTTTTCCTGATTTTCATACAGACAGTGGAACAAACCTAGACATGGTGGTTGATGGGGTTGGGATTTTCTTAAGATATGCCATAGCAGCTTCAAATTTGTCTTCCCAGGAAGACTGCAGGAAAAGAACTTTTCCATTTCTTTCAGTCCCTCTTTACTCAAAAGACCAAATAGGAAGCGCACAGTGGGTGCCTCAAACAGGTTTTGACTTCCATACCTTTCTTCCAGTGTTTCCACAATTCTGTCATTTTCGATATCACCATGTTTTTCCAAACTACCCTCCAAGATGTAGGACATTGCTGCAAAGAACTCCTGGAGATACAAATGGGCAAAGCTGTAGCTCTGAGAGCTGGGCTGCTCTTGAAGGACACCAATCGTCAGGAAAGTGGCAATGGCAACCTTTGCTAACCCTTGCTTACAGAGGTCGCTTTCACTGAATAGGGTTCTTCTTTGGCAGATCCCCTGAGCAGCCAGTGAGCAGAGGGCTCTGAGCTGGGTCCTCATGTGCTGACCTGGGATTGTCAGGGAAAGATATTTCAGGAAGAGGGCTGTGCTGGTCTGTGAGGTCAGTGAGAGTACTCTACCCTGCTCCATCTGCTTTTTCAGGCAATTGCAGACCAACCAGCACATCCAGGGAACCTCACACAGGGTCAAGAGAACAGGATTAGATTCAACCAATCTAAATGCTTTTATTGCATCTGTTTCTCTTACAAAATATTTGTAGATGTAGTCCTTCCGTTCAAATTCAGAGAACCCTAGGACTTCTACCTGGCATGGCTGCCCCAAGGAGGGAATGAACTTCTGTATATCTGGTGTCCGAGCTGTGAGTAAGAAGGAAGCCTCAGGAAGGACGGATTTCCCCAGCAAACTCCCTAGCAGTGTGTGTACAGGCTGAGGTTGACTCCAGTGCAGACATAGCTCAGGATTCTGCTCCTCCAAGACCCATGCTGGCTCATCTATGCCATCCAGGATGAAGAGCAGCTTCTCAGGGTGAGACAGGATCTGACTGAAGGAAGCTGTGGGCACTTCCTGGCCTTGTGCTATGAGATCAGTCAGACTCATTGGCTTGCTCTGGGCCAGCTCTTTGCAGTTGAAGAAGAAGACATGCTGGAAGTGATCCCTGTAGAGCTGACCTTCTTTCCAGGCTCTCCTCACATGCCTGGCCAGTGATGACTTCCCAATCCCTGCAACCCCCTCTATTATGACTACTTGAGGTCTTTTCTGGATACCTCTGCTTAGACCAAATAAGTCTTGGATGTCAATCATATGTCCTCCTTCTTCTGGTACAGATGGATGCCAGCGTTTTCTGACCAAGTTGTCTGATCCTCTTGGGCACAGTTTTTGGAAGAGTAGTAGGTTTGTGAAATTTTGGAACAAATTCTTCCCTTTCAATGACCGTGTGTGGTAAAGTGTCTCTTCCCCTTGCTTCATATGTACTTCTGGAAAGGGTGATAAATGGAAGAAAAGTTTGAGTAGAAGTATGTGCATTAGTATTGTGTGTTTATTCAATCAATCCTTCCTGCCTGCATTTCTTCCTTCCTTCATGTTTTTGATCCTTTATCATCTAAGTGCATTTAGGCATTTGTCTAAGCTGTACATTATATACGCTGTGAGCATTGAAGTATTCTGAACAGTGTAGTGCAGAAAATCTGAGTTAAGAGTAGAATACTCTACTTCAAGTCATCATGTGACTAATAATGCTGTTCCACTTTCATTCATACTTCAGACATTTATTGATTTCTTACTCTGTGCCAGACCTGTTTCTGAGGTTGAGAGTAAAGAGTGAGTTCACAGACATGACTTGGTCTTCATTTAGCCTATGAGATGATGCACTAACTCCACTGAGCTTATCTTTTCCATTTGTAATTTGGTGGCTGTGTTCTCTTCCTATACGAGGCCATGGAGTAGTGAGGAGATTACAAACAGTGGAGCAGATGTCTACTCCTGACAGATCCTATTGGATCCACCATTCCAGTCCTGACAACATCATCCTGAAGTCTTGATATTATGGGTCTGACAGGAATATCTAGGAATGCCATAGTGTTCATGTTTCAGGATATAGTCTTGGTCCCCTCTCCCCAGGATTGGCCATCTTGGGTTTATTTTGAACTGTACTCAAGATATCTTTGGTAATAACAAGCCTTGTTGTTTCTGGCTGCTGTTTTGATGTGTTTTGTCTCCTCTGAAACAGAGGCTGAAACTCAGTTGCCAGTGTAGGAGTAAGGGATACAGGTCAAGAGTGGGTGTTAGTAGTCGTGATTTCAGGCTCCTTAACAATTGACACATACTTTTTTTTTTTTCTAGTAATGGGCAAACTGTTGTGGGAAGAAGTGCTTTTCCTTCCCTACAGGCACCTGTTTGCCTTTATATGCCCTTCTTTGAGGCTGAGTAGTCATAGTTTTCAGTCCTTGACACCAAGCCTCCAGAACTATAATTAATATGCAGGTTTGACAAAAAAACACTGAGCATGGTGCAGTAGCTCTATAATTCATTACTCAGATGACAGAGACAGGAAAATCAGGACCTCCGGCCCAACTTTTCCATATGGAGTATTTGAAATCATCCTAGGCTACAGTCAGTCAATCAATCAATCAATCTATCTATCAATCAATAAGTAAATCAGTCATTCAATCAGTAACTCACTCAGCCATCCAAAAAACAAGAATGACAAAGTTACCCAGTCCTTGGTTTTTTTTTTTTTTGTCCTGTTCAATGGAAACCAGACTCAGATGTTTGCTCTTCATTTAACATGCTCCAGTTTTCCACTGTGCACTCTGCCGAGCTTCACTTCTCTTGTTCTACTCCTGCTTACTCTAACCTGTACTTCTGAGGATTTGTTTTTCCAAGTTTTGACAAGAACACAAATCTCATCTCAGCATCATTATTGGAAGGATCTAAAGACAGGACAGACAGTAGGATGTCCTATGGATCAGAATCCAAGTTCATTCCTCAACACCAGTCAGTTGTCCAAAGTACAAAGTAGCTGCCCGTACTACCTTAGGTGAAGTGTTGGAGATAATCTGGTGAGAGCAATGAGTGTAGCATCAGTTCATACATTATCTTTTGAGGGCCTGGCTTCAGGGACCAACATTCCTCTGTAATCAGCATCTATAGATCTGCACATATTGTCTTCTGTAGGAGGACTTCTAACATATCTTGAGTGCACCAAGGTCTGCCTGGCTCAGAATATGTCTCCTCAAAGCAATAAGAGGGGCCTAGCTCTTCCCAGAGCACTTCCTTCAAGACTTCCCAGCTGAAATGTATCTGTTATTATGCAAACACCTAAAATCTCTTAAGTTCCATCACATTGGAAAAGTGGGGAAAGCAAGATGGCTCAACAGTTAAACAACTTGCTCCAAAGTGTGTGGACTAGAATCCCAGGACTCTGTTTACATGCTGAGTTTGCATTTTGTTCCTCTGTACTTTCAGGCCCAGAAAGCTGAGACAGGGGCTTCCCCAGGGTAAGATGGCTGGCATCCTTACTACTTGATGAGCTCTAGGTGTAGATGATGAGATATTCTGCCTCTGTGAGTAAGGGAGCAACTGGGGAAGATTCCTGACATCAATTTATTGTACTCACACATACATGCACAGTGCGAGTCCCCACTCATATATGTCCTCACACATGCAAACATACATATACTTACATATGCACCACATGCCTTCTCTCTCTCTCTCTCCTCTCTCTCTCTCTCTCTCTCTCTCTCTCCTCACAAAGAAGAAAAATGGCCAATAAATTCATATAAAGTGGATGGAAGTGGAAAATATTCTACTTAGTGATGTATCCATTGCCTATAGACAACTTTTCTGTCATATATATATATATATATATATATATATATATATATTCTGAATCTACATATTTTGATTTGCATAATTTGATTTTCAAATGTTTCTGTTAAGTTCTAGAAAGTTTTCTTCTTACACCTAGCGTTTACATGATTTTCACTTTTCTCTAGTCCCTGTACAATTATTCTGGGTCCTCTCCTTCCATTTCGAATTTAGAATATTTAATGTCTTAATGTCTCTCTTGTCTTGAGTTCCTTCCAGTGAAGATGCTGAGATGAGATTTGTGTTCTTGTCAGCATCTAGAGGACAAATCTTAAGTGATTGTCGGAGGAAGCAAGAGTAGGGCAGGAGAGGTGATGCTCAGCAAAGTGCACAGTGGCAAACTTTGGAACATGTTAAATTGAGAACAATTATCTGAGTTTGGTTTCCATTGCCAGGACAGAATACAGAGACTGGATAATGCGTAACACACAGATTCTGATGAGTCCCATTAGTGAAGATAGAGAAGAACATTTCTCATATGAAAATTGGATTCAAATTTGAAGGGAGCAAAGAGATTGTGTGACACAAGAGAGGCATGGGTGGGGATAGATTAACACAGATTAACAATGTATGAAAGTTCCTAGGGAAATGAACTAGTTTGACCTTAACAAAAATATAACTTATATAAATATAGGCTATTGAACAATGAACTTACAGTCTTCAGAGGACAAGAGTTGCTAAATTCAAATCCCAGTGCCAAGCATGGAGTGCCTGCAAAAATGTTACTGGTCATGGAGGAAGCAGAGACTCCAAACCCAAAGAAGCCTGTTATCATTTTTCTTCATAGTCTAAAAGAACTAGGGTTAGACCCTGATGCTGAAGACACCACATAGGCTTTTTTTTGTTGTTTTGTTTTTTTACACTACTTAAAGAAACCAACTTGGAAGAGTCATGACATTTCATCTGTGCTGGCTAGGTTCTATAGTACAAGAGCATGGTATGAGGCCACTTAGGGAGAAAAGCCATCAATGGAATTAATTCCTGGTGTTGAGCTTGAATGGTACAATACTGACCTGACAGGAAATCATGCTCCCTAGTACAATAGTCGCATGAAGATTATAGGGAAATGAACAGTTCTATGATTACTACTGAGAAATTTCTGATTAGATTTGAATTCCACAGGAGGGAGTTCACACCTGGAGTTGTAAATGTGACATAAAGCCCATAGTGTAGGAGGTCATGGGCCCTAGGACAGGACCTATTACTGTTGTTTTGCTAGGTGGACATATTGTTAAACTGCCTCCTGAATATGTTTATATTCATAGACAAGTGCTTCTCACAATTTGGGCAGATAAACCTCTCTATTCAGTGGTCAGCAGAGTCAAAATTGTGATTAAATGTCTCTTGATTGCTTGGTCAAAATTGTGATTAAATGTCTGTTGATTGCTTGGTCCTAAGTGGGATGTCTAAGTGACTTTACCAAGGCTCTGGGAACACTTCAAGTGAGTTGGCAGAAAGAATGAAATAGCGGGAGCACAGAAAGGAGTGAGGTGAGATGTACTTTTCTGAACATTGCATGACTGTTGTACTCATGAACTCAATACAGATACAGTTGCTTGTGCAAGATGTGTACAAGTGTAAGCTGACAAGATCAGTCAGTATTCTGCCAGGTAGTACTAACTGGTGTGAGAGGTTTAAATAAAACATTGAGTAGCAGACAAATCAACACCAATGATAACATCAACAAAAGAAAACGAGGAGAGAACATGAGAATGGGAGGGCATGTACTGGAGGGTGTTCTGGGGGAGTTGGGAGTGGATGTAATCAAGCTACAGTGTTTAAAGTATGAAGTTTTCAAATAAAGCAAATTTATTTAGACCTGCAGAACCAGACACAGCTCCCCTTCACTGTGGTTACTGCACAGCAGCTCTCAGTGATCATGATATCCTTTTGAGTCTCCTCTACATGGGACTCCCCTGATTACACTTTAGCTCATCCAGGTGATGTGTCAACAAACTACCTTTACTCTCTGTCATCACCAACCCCCATACCTTAAGCATGCAATCCTGATAGTCCCTTAGGTGCTTCAGAAGGATCATGAACTCTTCTCTCTTTGGAACTCACTAGAGCATAGCACTGTCCCTACTCTAGTCCAGTCATATGACATAGGCACAATTTTAAACTACCCATTCTCTGTGTGTTTCCTGACACAGGCATCAGACAATTCTGGTCAACCTATGGCTGTATGTATCACATCTATCCTCTAGACTCATTTTGTTCTCAGGCACAGTCTGGTGAGTCTCTCTGTCCCTGCCGTGAATGCACCATCTCCAGCCACCAGACCCACCCCAGATCCTACAAGCAGGATTCCAGCCCAGGCTGGAGAGGTCCATCTGCACTCTTCTTAACCACAGGTTCAGGCTGGGTAATACATCCTGTGTGTCATCCCAACTTGGTATGTCCATGTCAGTCAGAGAACAACAACAACAACAACTGACTAAAACCCATATGCCCAGGTCTCTTTGCAATAACAAGAAGAAAAGTCAAGACAACATTTGCTGTCTCCCAATACACCAGTCCAAAGAAACTTTCTCCAGTGAGAATTACCAAGATGAACCAGGACATGGAACTTAGTTGGCAATCATAGACCTCAAATAGTTAGGGAGTTTAAAGATGTCAGAGACAAAGAACTCACTGAACTTGAAGAGAATGAACTCAAAGATGGTAGGTGCCCAAGTGATGTTCAATAGAACAAGAACGCAATGCTGAACGGAAGAACAATGATTTAAAAACTGTGATTTGAAAACTGAATTCAAAAGAGATAGGAATATCTAAGGAAACTCAACTGAATCAAGGTCAAATTGAAAAACTCAGCATCACAATTACAAAACTCACGGAAAGTCTTACAGTTGAATGCATCAAGTAGAAGATAGAATATGAAACATAGGAATTAGACCACACAAGTAAGTAATATTTTAAAAATAGATAAAAAACCCAAATGAGAATGTAGGAAGTGTGGAGACACCACAAAATGACAAATCTACTTCTAGGCAAAAGTAAATGGGGGCAGTAGTCTCCCAGGTCAATGCACAGAGCAGATCTTCAACAAGACCATAGAAATCAGGAAACATCCAGTCCTATAGATATAAGAAATACAACCCACCCCCCAAAAAAACCCAACCAAACAAAACCGATAGAAAGGACCAGAAAAGCAACTTCCCATAACATATAGTCAAAACACTACATATACAGAGCATAGAGAAGTTACTGAATGCTGCATGAGAAATATAAACCATGAGACCCAATTTGTATCTGATGGTAAAGTCATCAGACTGATATGAAGCCAGAGAGAGGAAGACAGAGGAATTAATGGATTTCCTAGTATTGGTGAATATGGCCTGTACTTTTCATTTTCTGTAACTAGGCAAGGCTTTCAGATGTGGGGCTGGGAAACCAACCCACCCACAAATCTTTGATCCACAAGCTGTACTCCATGCAAAATATGCTTGAGGGAGTGGCCAGTCAATGAATGTTCTAACTTGACGTTCTAGACACAAGAGGGAGTCCATGCCTACAGGGCCTGGATAGCCAGAAACTGGAAGTTTCATGGCCCAGAGACCTAGGGTAGAACCAATCATGAGTTTTAAGAGTCATAAGCTCTTAAATGTCACATAAAGAAAGTTAAGGAACAGTATATGTTTCTTAAATTAAGATGTATTTTTATAAATAACTGTAAAATTTGAGAATTAGCAATATCTAAAAAAGGAACAATTTCAAGCAATTATAAATCATGAGGTATGTACTGGCTATAGTATACAAGTTGAAAGCTTGATTTTTCAGCATTTCAAACAGAAGCTACAGAATGTAACTCAATCTTTGTGCTGAAACAGGGAGAAACTCAAGAGAATGAACATGTGATCCAATTACATATACTGCTTTCCCATTAGATGAGTTGTCTGTAAATACAGCAAACACATTTTCTATGGGATTCATGCATAAATTTACACAAAATACAAAAGCATGCATAGAGTAAAACTTTAACAACTTGTCTTTTGGATAATGATTATCAAATTTGCTTAAAACTTTTGCCATGCAGTAGGCCAAATATCAGTATCCTTCAATAACCAATTTAATTGCTGTTTGGAATATGGAAAATTTCATTAAGTTCTTTTTCAAAATAATTTTGTGATTCTGACCTACAATTCTGTATTAGCACAGCAACAGCTTCAGAACAGGGTGTTAAAACTTTTTTGGGGGGGGCTGGAGAGATGTCTCAGAGGTTAAGAGCATTGACTGCTCTTCCAGAGGTCCTGAGTTCAATTCCCGGCAACCACATGGTGGCTCACAGTCATCTGTAATGGGATCTGATGCCCTCTTCTGGTGTGTCTGAGGACAGGAACAGTTTACTTATATACAGAAAATAAATAAATCTAAAAAAAAAAAACAACAAACCAAACATTTTTTTGGAGATGAAGAAAGATGAATCCGTATTAATGATCCCTTTTGCCAAAAAACAGTTGTGAGCACATGAGTAGCAGTAACACAAACAGCCAATAATTGATCATAGTCTATATAATGTATCTGTTGATAACCAACAGCTTCCTCTACTTTCTGCAAAGCTATTCATCCTTCATCAGTAAATTGTCAAGGGGAATTAGGATTTGCATCTCCCTTGAGAACATCAAACAGAGGCTTAAGTTCTCTTGTGGTGAAATTAAGGTGAGGTCTTAGCTATTAATATCTCCTAACAACTTTAGAAAATCATTAAAAGTAAACCATTTTTTTTTTTGCATGTATACCGGCAAGCAAGAAGAGGGCACTAGATCCCATTACAGATGGTTGTTAGCCACCATGTGGTTGCTGGGAATTGAACTTTGAACCTCGGGAAGAGCAGTTGGTACTCTTAACCGCTGAGCCATCTCTCCAGTACCAACTATCTTTTCTTATTGGAATTTTCTGTGCCACAGTCTGCTTAGGATATAAATGAGGTCCCAAATATTGAAGAGATATTGCCTTTGAATGTTTTCTGGAGCAACAAGTACTCCCCAAAATTTTAAAGCTCATTGTATGAGAGCAAAGGCTTGCAGTGAAACTCTTTCAGAGAGATCAGCTAATAAAATACCATACAATGAATAACATACACTGAAAGATTCAAACTCTTAACTTCTTGTATTAAAGCAACAACAATTTTTTTATATATAATGTAAGGGTATTAGCCAGTCTTTGAGGCAAAACTTTCTCATGATATCACTTCATGGGCTTTCCAAAATACAAACAAACTCACTGAATACAAACCTCCCACCTTCACCAGGATGTAAAGGAAAGGTATAAAAACAATATTTTTAAATCCATAATAATTCTATGTGCATTTCCTGGAATGGCAGCTGGAGTAGGCAAGTCAGGGTATAATACCCTACAAGCTTCATAAATCTTAAGTTTGAACTTTGTTTTGGATTAATTGAATAACCAATCCCTTGTAGCTGAGTGACAGTATCAGATAAAGGCCAAGTTGAAGGCCAATCATGTCCTTTCTTACTCTTTGAGCAATTCTTTTATTAGCAGGCACAGCTATAATGCCATGGAGGGAAGCAGGCATAATTTAAATTTCTCTAGCATAATCATAACTCCTAGCCCATAAGCTGTCTGTTTTAAATGTCTTTGAGTCTGAGGCTGACCTTTCCTCCTCAAGGAACAAGCAAGGTAATAAGTTCCAGAAAACACCCTTTTTAGGGGCTGGTCAGGATGACTATGACAAAAGGAATGCCACACAATCTTCTGCTGAGCTCACTCTGAGCATTGTCTTAACTCAAATGTAAATCTTCTTAATCTGCACCTATTTCCTGAGGCCTGGCCCAACTATTACCCTTCTTGCACTGAAGACAGATTCTAGGGGAGTGATTCTGCTTTCTGTCTATGGCTCTATTTTTTGGACAGTCTTTCCTAAAATGAACTATACTCCCATACTTAGAGCATCCCTTATCACCTCACTGCTGTGAAAGCATGGCTTGGGCCGTAGTTAGCATTCTCATAAGCCAATTGTGTAACAAAAGGAACTCCTGCCTGAGGGTTTTTAAAATTTTTACCAGCTGCTTTTAGCAACCTATTCACAAATTCAAGAAATGGTTCATCAGGGCTTTGTTTGATCCAAGATAAAACTCTCATTGAGATCTCCTTTCCAATCTTGGGGGGCTAAATTTGCCTCTGCCACTGTATCCAATAAAAGTGGCAGCAGGCTTGTACTGTGCCACAGCTATTTTTTTTTAACACTTTTGTTACTATTGTAATCATCTCCACCTGCTTGATCCCCTCCTCAGCCATAAAATAGGTGAGTCAAAAATATGGAACTCACGATTGAATTGAACTGCCAACTGCATCCAGTGGAACATTGGCAGTTTAACTATAGTTTTAAGTTTTTTTTTTTTTGGTAATATTAGAGTATAACCAAATTTTCAGAAACAAAACCAATTTTTAACAATGCAAACAATCCATTTTCTCTAAAATCAACACCAAGTGCATTACTTTCATGTTACAAAGTTTGGCTGCCAGTTCTTATATATGAATGCATGATAGTGCAGCTTTTAATATCTCATAAAGAGACATTGTTTTAAATCCTATCTTTATACATCTGGTTTCTGAATGACTCTAATCCTGAGTTACCAGTTTTAAGCAAACTTTCTGTTACCAAAGTTGCAAATTTTTAATCATACCCAATAACTTATGGGCCAATAATCTCTAACCAAGACATGCAAAACATATTTATACTTTTAAAACCAGTCAGAAACAAAAATGAAGTAGATGCACATCTTATGTATTTTATACGAACAAAATTTTCTTACTTTTTCTAGCTGTAATTTCAAGAGAAAAGCACCTTGTTACTTGTTGAACCAAATAAACACTGTCACAGAGATTTTTTTTAGAAAAAAACGACTATCAGCTTCCTTATCATAGAAGCCAAAAAGCTGCTGGCCCCTTTAAGAGCAGCTTATGCAGACAGTCAGTTCCTGTTAAGGCTTCTCCAGCTCAGCTTGACTCCTAGCTACAGGTGCAGGGTAACTTACCAGCTTCTGCTGTGCACATTAAGACTGCCTTTTAAACAAGTTAAACTAAACCAAGGGTGGCTAGCTAGCAGATTTTTAACCATTTTTTTTCTTTTGAACATGAAACAAAGAACATCAATCACTCAAACAACAAAACTAAAACAGACAGTTGACACACATGGACAGATTGACAAGCCAAGGACAGACAATAGACAGAGAAAAGCAGAACTAAGGATTTCTCCAGTAGGAGCCAGAGAGAAAGCAGGATGTCTCCTGATTTTCTCCTGTTCCTAGGAGAGCTCTGAAATAGCCTTTTTTTTCTCTTTTGCTGATGCAGCTTGGAGAGAGGACAACTGCTTTTCTGAAACTCTTTCTCTCTCTCATATTCAAGGTCTAACTCTTCATCTTTTTCTCTAGGAGGTGTAGTGGCAGTGCCCTGCTTTCTTAATTTCCCCAATGCCTCCTAACCCAGCTCCTCTCACGTGAGGCAGCTCTTGGGCTGTGGATGAATGCCTATTTAGAATTCTTCTGTCCCATGTTTCACTGTCAACCCCTAGGTGAAGTTGGTGTTGTGTCAACACCTATTCAGCCTAGATTGTATCCACCTTAAACACACTTCCTGCAAACACAGCCTCCAAAACATAACTAGTGCTAGCATCAATGTTGTTCATGGCTTACCAAGTTCGGGATAATCTTCTTTCATTTTCTGTGGACCAAAATGTTGAAACCTATAGCCACCTGTGGCCACAGACAAACTGGGTTCACCTGAAAGGGAGGCTGAAAATGAAAAAAAAAGGGACATAGAGAACCATGAAGCCAAGACAAAGTTTTCTGATCAAGGCTCAATGTTTACTATTCAGCTCTTCTATTTAAAGGGTAAGTCCTACCGAACTCATTCTTTGTTTCAGCTGGAGATGGGTTGGAGAACCCATCCTTTGTTTCAGCTGGATTATGTCTCAAGAGCTCAGCTGGCAGTCTATCCTTCTAACTTCTTGTAGGAAGTTGTACCTGAAGCCAAGGTGGATAACTCCACCTAGCTCCTATTATTAGGACTATTGTGGTAAACAAGGTCTTTCCAGCCTGCTCAAGACTGGGGGCAGAGCACATATTGGTGCCTAGCTCCATCACCATCAGAGAGTCTTCCTCCTGAAGCTGATGGGAGAAGATGCAGAGACTCACAGGCAGACATACAGGCAAAGACACTGCCCTTAATTCCAAGGGCCTGCTGGGAGCAGTGCCATGGCCCAGTAGTGAGACTGCATGTGCAGAATTTCTAGGTGGAGCTTAGGGAACCCTTTAGAAAAGAAAAGAGGATAGGAGATAGAGGGGTTAAGGAGAACAGAAGAACAGCTCATGCAACACAACTAAGCAGGGCTTATAGGGACTCCCAAAGATGGAAGTGGAAGTTATGGGGCCCGCATGCGTATGTGTCTGGTCCTCTGCATACTTGCTGTGGTTGTTTAGTATGGTATTTTCTGGGACTTTTAATAGTGAGAAAGGCAGTGTCTCTTTTTATTGTCTGTTCTTGGAATCTTGTTCTTCCTACTGGGTTGCCTTGGTCAGCCTCAATATGAGGGTTTGTGCCTAGTTTCATTTCATCTTGTTATGCTGTGTTCACTTGATAGTCCTGGGAATCTTAATCCCCTCTGAGAGGAAACGGAGGAGGAATGGATTGAGGGGGAGATGTGGAGGTCTAGGATGGAGTTAGGAATGGAGTCTGAGGAGGCTGTGGCCAGAATGTGTTGTAACAGAGAAGAATAAATCAAAAATAAAATAATAATTAGCCCAATTAATTAATAAATGTGTTTTTACAAAAAAGTTTGTGACTCATGACAGTGAAGGCAAGGCTACAGTTCTTCAACTGTGATCCTTTACCTCTCCAAGCCTTGCTTCTCTTGTCCCCAAGGTGGGATAATAGTAGTCTCTCTCTCAAGGTTGATTGTGAGATAAGTGAAGCCCTGGCATGAGACATGGCATGAGTGGTGTACTCAGGAAACTCCTGACAACCCCTTAGCCACATGAGTGATGAGAAATCCTGTGGAAATGGATTCTCCTGTTTTTCAGTTCCCTGATCTGTAAGCCAAGCTGTGTTCTCATGATTGAAGACAATAGCTTTAGTTCTAAGGCCTTCCTGGGAGCAGTAGTGAGGCCCAACAGTGAGACTTCAGGGGCAGAATTTCTAGGGTGCTGTCTAGGGCTCTCCAGTTCTTGGGGTCTTGCTGTGTACTTTGTCCATGTCTTTGTGTCACCTTAAGTAGCTCAACTCAGTTGGGCAGTGAGTTTAAACTTTAGGCCAGAGATCAACTTGTTACTTCTTGTTTGCTAGTGAGGGGTTGGATTGAGGTTTCCAGTCCTCAGTCATCCCCTCTGATGTTGTAAGATTAGGTAAGTCAGCCTGGAAACTCATTGCCTGGTGGGTTGGGGCTGGAAAAGCTTGGTGAAGAAGTGCATAGGCTCTCCCAGTAAGAAAGGACAGGGAAGAAGCACATCCACAGGGCTTCTGACACTTTGAACTCTTACAGTGATTCTATGAGATGTTGTGAGGGCTAGCATTGTCAATGTCACAGGATCTAGAAGCACTCAGCACAAATGTCCCTGGGAAGATTTGTGAGAGATAGGTTAGGTTAACCGAGGTAGGTCCACCCTATTTGTAGGTGTCACCACTCCTAGTGCTCAAGTCCTGGACTGAATGAAAAGGAAAATTGATCTGAACAGCAGCATTCATCTGTCTCTGTTTCCCAACAAAACACTTGTTACCAGATATGTCAGTCATTCATTCTCTGACCTTTGTGCCCTGATGGACCATTCTCAATCTGTGAGCCTTTACTGAATAAACTGCTTCTGTCACAATAACGTGATAAACTACTAGTACTACTTTAATAGATCTCACTGTGTAGCTCAGGCTGACTGTGAAATGAGGTTCCTCCAGCTCAAGGTGGGGTGGGAAGAATGGACTTTGAAGGAAATATAAGCGTTGTGTGTAGGCAGGACTTTCACAGAGCAGTAGTGGGTGGAGGAGGAGAAAGTCACTCCTTAGGCACTAATTGTTCTAGATTCCAGCCTCATGTTTGTGTTTATGTGCTGTGAGCTTGAACAAGTTAACCTCTCTCTAGAGCTTGTGCACTGGAAAGGGGTGGCTACTTTGATCCTCAAGTAAAGGAGGAGGCAAAGGCATTGTCTGTGCAAGTGCAAATTAATTAAGGGAACTCAGTAGAAGAAACAGGCTGAAGCTGAGATAGGAGCATACCCTTTTCTCAGGTCCACCTCAATAGATAAGACCTTAAAACTTCAGGACTTTCCTGATACCAAGGATCTTCAGTGCCCACTCAGATTCTGAGCTGATCTCTGGGTGCCATTTAGGCTAGACTCATGGGTTCCAGTTTCCGCATCTGTAAATGGAACTTCAGCACGGCAGAGTCTGGAGGATGATTTCTAGCCTGTGACACTTAGCACTCCACCATGCTGCTCTGGCCTTGCATTTGAGTTCCTTGTCCCAATTCTCCATACAGGGGCAGGCTCACATGGGAAGAGCCACATCTATGTGACTCAATGTCCCATCTACAGCTCTCAGGCTAGTTAATCTTTGCTTCTGCACCCAGACTTGTTAGATTTCAATTAACCTCTCCTTTAAGATATGAAAATGTCTCCCAGATTCATGGTCTGAGTTTGGTAGTTTTGAGGAGCTGTCTAGGGTAGTGGGCTGTGTGTGGAAGGCTCTTTCTTCCTCTCTCTCTCTCTCTCTCTCTCTCTCTCTCTCTCTCTCTCTCTCTCCCCCCTTTGTGGGTCTGAGTAAAGAGGAAGAATGTCCTATGGGAAGAAGACAGCAGTTGTGTGTTGGTCAGAGAAGCAGAGGTAGGAGGTGGGGAGAACTGCTGGGGTCCTTCATGCTTACCCTCATACCCTTCTCCATGGTCACATGAGGGACAATGAGGCATTCACAGGTGCTGCTTAGAAAACCTCCTCTGGAACCTAGAAGTTCACACACATCTCCAGGGTCTACTCTGGTCCTCTGTGTGAATCTCTATTCCTTTCTGAGCCTCAGCTCCCCCATGTGTGGCTCTGAGGCTCTGTCCCACAGGGTTGCACACTATAATAAAAGCAGCAATTGCATGGGCTTGTACTTAGAATTATTGAACATTTATTGAGTATCAGACTGTTTAATATTTGACACGGATTATCACTCAACTGCTACAGCCTAAGATAACAACTGTTCATCTTCCCCTTTCCCAGATGGATTCATTGAGGAGGGTTGGAGCTTTAAAGTCTGGACTTGTAACATTGGTGTCAATTATAGCTCTTCTCAAGAGCTGGCTTTACCCCTATACCAACCTTCTCTGCAACAATTGCACACCTAACTCTCCCCACTACAGCTTCAGGGTGCTCCTTCCAGGGGCCTTTAAGTAGTACATGGGAACCTGAGCATGTACTCCAGCAGAACAGAGTGTTCCCTAGAGTTCAGTTAGGGGTTTCTGAAAGCCTTCCTTTTCCAGCCTGACCTGGAGCCTGTGAAATCTTTTGACATGAGGCTACCCTGCCCATAGAATCCTTGGCAGGAGGGCTCAGTGGTGATGAAGGGGTCACAGAGTGATGGGTTGGGATTCTTGGTGTACTTACTTAGCTTAGAGCTCCTCCCTGGTCGGACTCTGTGCTTCATCAGCTCCACATTCATATTTTTCTTTGTTTTGGAGGTGGCGTCCATGTCCATTTGACTCACAGCCCTCTGACTCAGCTCCTTCCCTTGATCCTGAGCCACTTTTGTGTTACTTTTCTGCTTGAGCAGAGATTATTCCATGATGATAGAGCTCTCGGATATATCTTCTCTGAACAGTTTGTGATCTTATTGCTTCAAGACTCTTTTGTTGTTGCAATCTAGAGACCAGTGACTTCTTGTCTCTGCCAGACAGTTTTGTTCTGGGAAAGGATGTTTGATCAGAACTGATAGAGGAGATCTGGTAATAAAAAAAAGCAAACAAACCTGGACAGTGTCAGATGGTCCTTTGATCAGAACAATTGAAAGACAAAAGTCTCTCCTGGGGAATGGGTACTGTGTGTCCAGGTGCAGGGGCTTAGGCTTCTTGGGCAGAAAAGGAAACTCTGGGACAAATGTATTTAATAGTGGACATGTTCTTTATTGTTTCCCAGCTGATTGAGGCCAGGGATGTTCTAGCTGCTACGTTGGCTTTCCTGAAGGCAGGTATGCTTGAGTTATATTGAGTTTTTTTTTTTTTAGCTTGTCTAAGCTTCTTTTTTAGGCTATTAAGGTTATTTATTTCACCCTAACAACATATGAAAGGAATGGGGGATGTGTTTGTTCTTTTCCTGATTGGTTCTTGTGGGAGGGGGATGAAGGAGGTGAAGCTCCATCTTGTGCCTAGGGGTTAAGGGTTTGTATGTTGGTGGTGGGTTTCATGTGCTGCAAAGAGATTTTGTACTTGATCTACTCTCCTGGATCCGTCATGTGATTGCTGCCATTTACTTCTGGAGTAACTTTCAAAAGCAGGTATTAGACAGGAGGCTGTGAAATGTTTAATGAGTTGGAAGATAGGGGATTCAGTAGCCCCTAGCCAGGGCAGCCATTGTCCTAATGTGACCTGAGTAATGGCAGTGATACCACTCAGGAGGAACTCGTGTATAACATTTAAAGGACAGGGAAAAAATGATGTATGAGGATAAGGAGAAATGGAGAGCTCAAGGCAGGAGCCAAGTCAGAGGGCTGTGGTTATCAGTTATCAGCAACTATGCTGAGGTACCCCGTTTTCTTCACTAACTTTGCCTAAATTAGCTCTCTGGGGACCTTGGCTATCCCACACAACCCCTGCAAATAGCATATATGATGTTTAATATATGTCTCATCCATGGTCCTCCCTCTGAATACCTACCTCATCATTCAGAACATGTATTCGTGCAGATTCAGGGCAGACAGGAGGGTGCAGGATAGGCTATGACAGGAGCAGGCACATGAGTCAGACAGGTGAATCCAGCAGTCTATCACCCATCAGAGCTGACCTGCAGACTCTCCAAGCAGAGGCTGGGGCCCTGGGTCCTGGGCCTTGGGCCCTGGGCCCTGGTTTTCAGGACGAGGTCCTGATGTCTGTTACATACTCCATAGTGGAGTGAGGCCAGCCCTTACCTTCCCACAACTAAGTGGTTTGGTGGAATCTGGGTCCCAGTACTTACCCTACTCTTCCAGGGGGCCCACTGGAGTGTGTGTCCTTGAATAAGGCTCCTCAGGTAGGAAACTGTTCTTCAAAAGTGAAAGAGACTCTGGACCCTTATCAGGAAGGCAGGCGACAGAGAACCTGCCCAGATGTAAGTTGAACATTATTCAGGTTACTTCCTGTTAAGTCACTGCAGGTGCCTGGGCTGGAGGAGTCAGGGTGAGAGCTTTTTCCGGGTTTGCAGAAGCCCTGCCTGCCTCAGCACAGGACTCATGTCTGAGCTCAGTTCCCTCCTCTATTAATATGGGACTTGGTTTGCCAACAGGTCCCAGGTCAGCAATAGCTACTGGATTCCCTCCCCGTCCCCCCACCCCGATTTGTGCTCGGATATCTTTGCTTCCTGTCCTTAACTGTTGCCTTCCCAGCCATAGGCTGTTCATTTCAGAAAACGTATCTTAGGCCACAAACCCTGTTTTTTTTTTTTTTTTTTTTTTTTTTGACTCCTGAAGCCTCCTAAATGTCACATTTGGGTTTTGATTCTCACTAACACCATATTCTTTTTCTGTAGGTGATATGTGTGCATTTTCATATGCAAGTGGACTCACATGTGTGGCCTCAGGGCCAGCTGTCTTGCTGTCTATAGGGGTAAGAGTAGGGAAGGAACTCTCTCCTTTCCTTAAGCTGATGCAAGGCAGACAAGTTCAGGGCCACCTCACACCTTCAAGGCCAGTTCACCTTTGCTCCCATATGACTGTCAGCTGTATCATGATCCAAGGCCAGGAGCTGGCCCTTTGCCCAAGTGCTGGAGCAGGGCCAATTCTCCAGCTCTTATGAAGTCAGGGCCAGGATTTCTGTCTCGTTAGATGGTGAGGAAAGATTTGTAGGGGAGAGGAGAGTATCTTTCCCTCATCCCTGCTACCCTATGGGAGACCATGGCAAGTTCAACTTTTCCATACTCATACCCTTAGGTCCTGCACGTCCACAACACTCACAACTTTTAGGGTCTGTTCTCCCTAGAACTCTAGCTGGCTAGGGGCAGATCTAGCTCTCCTGCTCTGATACCCCCAGGGCTTCTTTTCCCATGATGCCCAGGAGAAGGTTGGGGCCATTTCTGCAGAACACTCAGACATCAGTATGTCCCTGGACAGCAGCCCAGACCAGGGATTTCTGCCTGGACTCTGGTGGTAACTGATCCCTGCTGCTGACATATCGTAGATCCTGATGTGAACCCAGAGGCAGCACAGGACAGTACTCCACCAGAATCCCAGGTAGCATCACTGGCTACTCATTATTAGACTGTTCCTTACTACCGTTGAGTCTTTAATTCAGCCTCTCTTCATTGTGCCCACATCCTTATGTTTCTCTTTCTCTTACATTTCTCTGTCACTTACTTGCACCTCTTAGTGGCATGAGTGATTTGAGTATCTGGGGTGGACTCAGGGTTGGTTTCAGGAGTTTGATGCCCTGCCTATGCTTTATGGTTCTGGACAGGAATCATCTTGGGCATGGTTTGTTCCTCATGCTCCCCGTAGACCTGCACAGTGAAGACTGGTGGTCATCTCAGGCTAGCTCCCTGTCCATGTCCCAAGGTGTCAGACTGATGGCTGTCTAGGGCTCACTTTTGACCCTGCCTGGGTTAGCTCTCCATCTGGGCTAGCTCCCAACCCTGGGAGTCCACAGGACTGTTGATTGTCTTAGGATTGCTTTGTTTAGATTGTGTTAAGCTAGTAATCATTCAGATGTCCATAGGTCACAACAGTGAGCCTAAACATAGGCTCTAGCAACTCTGCCACCTACTGATGCACATGTGACACAGCAGCCATACCTTCAACACCTCTAGGGGCAAGCATTGTGGAAATCTTTTCCTGGGACAACATGATTGATACAGAATGGCAATGTCCAGGCCCTATGGTGGCAGACTGGTAGTTGTCTAGGGCTAGCTCCCCACCTGGTCAAGCTCCCCACCTGGACTAACTCCCAACCTTGGGAGTCCACAGGACTTATGATTGTCTTTGGTTTGCGTTGTTCAGGTTTGTTAATCCACTAATCATTCAGATGTCCATAGGTCACAACACTGAGCCTAGACAACTGATCCTCTCAACCCTGCAACCTACCGATGCACATGTGACACAGCAGCTATAACTACAACAACTCTAGGGGTAGATTTTGTGTGAATCTTTCCCTGGGACAACATGATTGATAGAGAATGGCAATGTCCAGTGTGGGTGGTGCCATTCCTGAGTAGGTGGTCCTTGGTGCATGCAGTCCTGGTGTTTATCTCAGCAACAGAAAGCAAATTAAGACACATCCTGTGTTGCAAGAAATTTCCCTCCAAGATGAAGATTTCAGCTTACACAGAATTGTTATACATCAGTGAGAGACAGTCGGAGCCATCTTTTAAGAGATCTGAGAGGTTTGTTCTTTTGCTTTCCTCTATCCTTAATTTTACTTTATCAAAAAATTTCTCATAAGTATAGTTTAATCTTTCAGACCAACACAACTCACAGAAACAATCCATAGGAAATCATCTTTCCCTATACCCTCGGCAGCATTTATGTAGTATATTATGACAGGCCATTCTGGCTGTTCTGAGACACTTTGGTTGTTTATATAAGAATGGCCTCCATAAACTCATATATTTGAATGTTTGTCCCTAGTTGGCGCAGCTGTTTGGAAAGGATTAGAAGGAGTGTCCTTGTTGGAGGTGTGCAACACTGGGGCAATCTTTAAGAATTGAAAAAACTGCACAGTTCCTAATGTCTCTGTCTCTGCCTCATGCTTGTGGTTCAGGATGCAAGCACTCAGCAACAGTCCCAGCACCATGCTTGCTTGTCTCCTGCTATGCTCCTAGCCTTGATGATCATGGATTCCAACCATGAGCCCTAGATTACAGCCTTTTAATTTCTTATGGTCCATTTGTCAATTTGCCTCATTTCCCTGATGACTAGAGTCCTTTTCAGAAAGGCCTCCCCTGTGCTGCTCCATGAAGTGTCCCCCTCCTTCCCACAGGCAGTTTCAAGTTCAGGTCTGTGTTAATGTCCTTGGTGCACTTGGAGCTGAGTGCTCTGCAGGGTGAGAGGTCAGTCTTCCACATGTCGGGTATGTGTGGCACCACTTGGTAACAAGGTTTCTCTTGGTGGTTGAATAGTTCTGTGGCCAATGAGTATTTATTGCTTATCATTTTACTTCAGAACAAACCCTTTATTTTATCATGTAAAATATATTCGTCTAAATCATTTTTATTCAATAGAATGTCTTGTTAAGATTTTCAAGAAAACACTAAAATAAGGTAATTTATCATAAAACATCATGGTTTGATTTATAATCTTGGTCTGTTTTGAGGTTTAGTTCCCAAAGTCTGAAGATCACACACCATTCTACATGTACTTTGTAAAATAATTTCTGACTTCTCTTGGACAGTTTAGACTTAAGACCAAAACAGAAACAATAAATAAAATTAAAGTTCATAAGTTTAAATAATCTGATATGTTTTAAGTGACACTTGATAATACACATTTTTATACTTAGTCTGTATCTATATTTTGTGCATACTCTCATTTTCAAGTACTCAAATATTTGTTGATCAACTGTTGTGTGACTTATCTGGGGAGATGTAAAATTAGCATCTGCCCCTAACTTCTAGACTTTTCACAGCACAAAGAATGACTCATTAAGCTCATCTTAAGGAATAGAAATGAATCTATTAGAGATAACTCATGGAAAAATAGAAGACCACAGACATTTGCGGGAATCCCTTTCTTGAAATGGTCCCACTTACTCTCTCACCAAACTCTTTATCCTTTTGCTCTCTGTCTCAGAATTGATGTAAACCTCGGTTCATAGTGTCACCTTGTGTGAGAGCAACAGAAGTGACACCAAGCTCACTCTTCTACTTAATAGTTTTATGTACAATCTGTTCTTGTCTTTATCAGGGGTTCTGCTGGTTTGGACACTGTCCATTTTGAGAAGTATAGCTTGTTTTGGTGCAGTCTGGCATGTGGGACAGCCGAATGCAGGCTGCAAAAGGGAGGTGATGAGAATTCAGAAGTCTGGTCTCTTTTCATCAGTTTATACATTGCCCAAACTAATCAAGAGGGAAGCACTGATCACTGGTTAAAGCAAACCAGACTTCCAGGGTGGCCATGCCAGGCAATGCCACCATGAATCTATTGCAACTCCTAGCACTAGACCCTATGGACAAGTGTATAGGATCAAGAATGACACAGTGATGAACAGTGATAAAGACATTGTTGGGCTGGATGGTGTTGGCACATGTCATCAATCCTTGCACTTGTGCAGCAGAGGCAAGTGGATCTCTGTGAGTTCAAGGCCAGCCTGGTCTACAAAGTGAGTTCTTGGACAGTCATGACTACACACTAAAAAATTGTCTCAAAAAGGCTGGAAAAAATGAAAACAGAAAAAGAAATTGATGGCAGTTTCCTTGGATTTGTTGCCAGTATGGTTTTGGAAGATGTCATAGTTTGTGAATAGAAATTACAATGGTGGAAGGATAAAAACTTAGATCATATTTTACTAAATGGAAAGAATATAATAATGCTGGTCCCTCAGGGAGAAGAGCATAAGGTATGACTGGATTTCCTTGACTTTCTCTAGATTTTGACTTTTTTCAAGTATTTAATGTTTAAAAACAACAATAACAACAACAAACACAAAAATCAAAACAAACCAAACACAAAAACCTTTTCCCCAGCAGATGCCCTGTAAGCAGATAGTTGCCATTTATCATCTTTTAAACATAAGTTTTCCTTTATGTAGGACATTTCAAAATGAACCCTTAATCATCTGAAAGTTCTGTTTCAAGAAATTTATTGTTATAATTGGGTTTAGTTATCATTAACACAACATGTAAACATGTCAATACACTTCTTTCAGTATAGAAAGTGTATTTCTTTCAAATTATTGGTTTATGTTAGATGTACATGTACTTTAAAGTCTCCATTTCTAAATATTTATTATCCCTTTGAACTTATTAAAAGATCCAGCACTTTCTGAAGTTTCAGATGTCTCTTGCTGGCACCACATCATTGTTTGTATTGAGGAGACACCAACAGTGCAGGCTATAGATCACATCCTTAGACACAGAGCCCAGAGAAAGAATAATAATATTTGTTGCAAGAAAATTTAATACTGAGATATTCTATTCACTAGTACTCTTTTATATGCAAATGTCCATTATCTGACTGAAGCAACAGGCCAAACCAAATTCTAGGCAGCTTGTCCTCTGGAGGAGCCAAGTTGAGAACCTTGGTTATAGAGGCTGTTTCAGTGCAGATTTGCTGTTGACCACAGAAAGTCTGTTTTTGTCAGGGCTTGTGTCTCAGCCCATCCTAACCAAATTAGTATGGAGACATGGGTCAGACAGAGTACTTAGTGACCTTGCATTGCAGTAAGAAGATAAAGAAAGTGATGGGAACTTATTTTAATATCAATAATTCATTAAATCAAATATATTTCCTTTAAGATGCTCATTGTATAAAAAGTATATTAACTACTGATATTTTAGTATTTTTACTTATTTACAAATAAGCTGTCACACATGTTTAAGAACCTTGATTGACATTCCAATGTCTCATGTCTGTCATACAGATTTAAGAATCTTGTATGACAGCCCAGTGTGTCATATCTGCCATATACATTTAAAAATCTTGGCTTTATTTGTCATTGCCTTATTCATTTAGTTTATTTCTATATTCTACATAAAATCAATATCACAGAAATGAAGCTCAGAAGTTGGAATTATTCAATAAAACCATGGAGCATTCTGAGTAAGACATCTGGGCTGAGTAAGAGCAGGAGTTAGAATGAGGAAAATACTGTATTCAAAAAGATAAGGAGAAGCAGGGTGCAGAGATCCCCACAGCAGAGCTAGTGTGACCAGAGTCAAGAAGAAAAGATGGGAAACACTAAGAAGCTGGCCAACTGTTCTGTCCATGGGCATGGCAGAGAAAGATGCAGAAACATAATACAGAGAGAAAACTGGGTAACCTGGGGTAAGAGACTGGTAGGGCTGTGTTCCAAGCCAAGAACATAGCATTGTAAGCCTCAAGTCCAACTATGAGTTTTGGTGAGATAATTCCTCTGGGAGATGAGTAAGCAGTGGAGAGGATTCCCATTTTGTCTTTCTCTTATAAAGATTTAAAAAAAAATGTGTGTGTGATTGAATGTGCATCTGTGTATGGGTAACTATTAAGTACAAAATAAGATGTTGAATCTGTGGACATGGTGTTACACAGTTGTGAGATACCTGAAGTGGTGGCTGAGAGTAGGAATTCTGACCGTTTCCAAGAGCAGCTCTTAACCACTGAGCCTTCTGTTCAGTCATCTGGTCTACCATCACACATCAGTTTCTTAAACTGCAATTTACACCTTCATATGGGATAATGCAACTAAATGTGAGGCTTGCAAATTCATCACAAGAACAGAAGACGTGTGCATATGAACTGTTCAAGATTAATTCACAATGTGCACTGAATCTGAGGTGTTTCTGGCAGTGAGTCCCGTGCTGCATCATGTGACTTATTTACACCTCTGTTTCTGAGCACACAGCATGAGTTTAAAAAGCCCCATTCCTTTCCTATTCATAAGATACTTTCTATGGAGAACTATCATTGCTTTGCTTCCATTTTCAAAATCCCCATCCTGCTTGAATAATGGTGGGTCAGGTTGGCTTGAGTCTGGCCACTCTGATTATCAGAGCTGGCTGGACAATGGACAAATAAACTTACTGGCCCCACTGGGTGTTTTTTTAGATGCTAAACTCACATAACCATCTGGCTAGAGAAGCCAAGGGGGAATGTCTGGATCCCCAGGAGGTGTCTTGGAAACAGTGCCATCAGAAAGGAAACTCACATGGCTACTGGTTACAGATGGAGAAATTAAGGAGCAAAGGAAGTTCAAGCAGAGCCAGGACTCTAAGGAGAGTGCTCACCCTTCAACTACTAAGATGTCAGGATCCCAAAGAAACCCTGCCTGACTTCTCAAGGAGGTCCATGATCAGGTGAGGATGGGTCTCCTTCAGAGCTTGGTAGAATTGGTCTTTGCAGGCTTGACTCCAGGACCGGCTGAAGCTGAAGAGCTTCCTCATCTTGTCTTGGTTTGTGGTCTCAGCCCTCACTGCCTCATAGGAATCTTCGCTCAGCACCAGGCTGTGAAGCTTGTCCAATAGAGGATCCACTGATGTCACTCGGGCTACCAGTTGCTCCCGATGCTTGTCCACAAAGTGTAGCAAGGAAGGAGCATCTAAGGGTAAAGGTGAGAAAGGCATTGAACAAGGAAATGCTCCTTTGGGGTCTCTGATTGGCTGCTGACTTCCTGCTCTTTTCCTGAAACTGTTCTTTTCTTTTACACCCCTGGCTCCCCTCTTCCTCTGGAAGGCCATTAAAAGAATAGAATTACCTCTTTGAGGCCAGGTATCAGGGTGACACTCTGCATAACCAAGAGAATAGTTTCTTGGTGGGGTATTCAATTTGGAGTGAGTAGAGGTATTGTCACCATGCTAAGCAGCAAAAGACATGAGAGGAACTCTACTCTGGTTATGGGCCTTTCCTATATTCTGTTGAGGTTTGTAAACTGTGACTCCATCCTTATTCTCCGTGCTTTTCTTAAGAATCAGATGATGTACTACCAGAATAGTACTGGCTTCTCTAGCTTCTTATAGTTTTTACTAACCTTTGGAGGCTGGAGCAATCCTGGGCAGTGCAGGTCTGAGGTCTCCTGGAAGTAAAGAGAGATGAAGCATCTGTAATGATGTCCATATCAACACTCAGTGCATTCTGTGAAACTCTTACCCATGCCTGAGACTTTGAGAATGAACTACATCCATTTTGATACAATTGGAAGGTGAACATTCCCTCAGTTATTGAGTGGATCTTAGGCCTAGTCTATCATCATAGTGAGAATAGACCTGAAAATGAACAATTGACACTTCTACCACATGATCTCAGACTCAATTTTATCCTTGAATGAATATCTTGTTGACAGTAATCAAGTCCCTTGGTAGATGGCTTAAATCATTTAGGTAAAAAATAAAAATCTTTTTGTCCTCGTTTTGTACACTCACAAACAGGAAACTTGTGTTCTAGATTTGATGGTAGAATTAAGGTGAAGCAATACAGAGCACAGGGGGAATAGCAAATGAATTTCATCCACAAGTGAAGGAGATTAATAAACTGCAGCTCAGGAATAAGCCTCAAGTTCCCTACATCCACTGTGCTCTAACAGTTTAGGGAAGTCCGCTCAAGGACCCCATTTGTGGTATTGAAAAACTCTGGTTCCATTTGTATGCAAGGAAGATGATATAGGCTACAGTCAACTTTTGGTGGACCGTCTTGGTACATCCTGAGCTGTAGCTAAACTGGAGCCTTTAATGAAGAAAGCGACATTGCTCATGAATTTTAAAACCAAGATGTAAGACTTGGGATACAAGTGACCCATGGTTATAATCTTACAATACTGAATACTCTCCCATATGGAAAGGAATAGATCTTAATGAGGCCTAAAGGACAGAATTAAGAAAAATATGTAGAGGCTGGGTATGGTGCCACACATTTTTACTCCTAGCACATTGGAGGTTGAGGCAAGCAGATCTCTGTGATTTCAAAGACTGAGGTTGTTACACAGAGAAACACTGTGTAGAACTACCCACCTGTGCCCCAAAAATACAGGGAAAAGGTTGGCTTAATATAAAGCAAAATTAGCATCCTTGATCCTATCAGCTAAGTGTCACACTAAGAGATGTGCATAAATAATATTTAACTTTTCCAAACATCTTACCAGTTACTCATTCTCCTCTTCAGTTATAGGTGAGGAAGTTCAGGCTCATGTGTTAAGTCATTCTCTCAGACTGCCTGATGAGTAAGTGCTGGGGTGAGATTCCCAACCTGGCCTGATGCTAGGACAGGTAAGTTTTCCCCCTGTGACTTACTCAAGTGAAGAAGGAGCCAGGACTATTCTTTGGTCTCATGTTCAGTTTTTTTTTTTAGCATCTCAGGAGCAGGAACCATTATTGTTTGGCAGCTGACAAGTACTGATCCTCCCCAGAGGCACTGAGTAGAGGAGAGGAGCTTGGTATTGGTATTGTAAGTGTGGGTGGGGTAGACTAGAACTGTATGTTACTGCGCTTGAGAAACGTCACCATTTTAACTTGTCTATGTAATCTTGAAAGCATGGATGAGTTAAAAATCTCAAACAAACAAACAAACAAACAAACCCAAAATGCTGGACAGAAAACCTAACCATGGAAATGAAAGATGTCTACAAGAAAAACTATCAGACATTCATTAATGTAATAAATTGAGGAAGATCTAGAAGATGGAGAGACACCACTGCTATGCTCAATGTTTAAAAGAATCAATATTGTGAAAATAGCCAGCCTACTTGAAGAACTCTACACATTCAGTGCAGTTCCAATTAAGGTTCCAAGGACCCTCTTTGCAGACAGATGAAGAAAAGTTCTGGGATAAATGTGGGACTACTAGAGATGAAGCATGGCTAAGACATTCCTGAACAAAAGAATTGTGTGGAAAGCGTCATCACACCTCATTTCTCATTAATATTACAGCAATAGTACAAATATCATCATGGTGCTGGCAGAAAACAGCCACATAGTTTAATTGAATTGAATAGAGGACTGAGATAGAAGTCCACACAAGCACTTCTGTGTGGACACTGATGAAGAAGGCAAAAATATACTCTGGACAAAAGACATCCTGTTCAACAAATGGTACTAGGAAACCTAGATGGTAAAATATGGACAAATAAACCTATGTGCCTATATGTTGCCTTTAAAAATTCAATTGCAAACTATCTAAAACTTCAATGTAAAACTCAACCCTGCCTTTTGGCTGGGGCAGACTCCTAGCTAGTCTTCTCCTGTGAAGACTTCATATCCTGACCCGTCCTAGAGTAACCACCGCACTCAGGGCAGCAGGGTTTCAGGATCCCAGAGGAAGCCTGAGTCATAGGAGCTCTTCTACCCAGGATCTCAGGATCACAGGATCACAGAGACTCCTGGACCAATGAGGAGTCCTGACACAAGCAAGGTAACTGGAAAGACAGGCTCCAGTCAGAGACAGTGAGTGCAGGTAGCACTAGAGATAACCAGATGGCAAAAGGCAAGCACACGAACATAATCAACAGAAACCAAGGTTACCTGGCATCATCAGAGCCCAGTTCTCCCACCATAGCAAGTCCTGGACACCCCATCACACCGGAAAAACAGGATTCAGATTTAAAATCACTTCCCATGATGATGGTAGAGGACTTTAAGAGGGACATAAATAACTCCCTTAAAGACATACAGAAGAACACAGGTAAACAGGTAGAAGAACTTAAAGAGGAAACACAGGAATTGCAAGAAAACACAACCAAACAAGTGAAGGAATTAAAACCATCCAGGATCTAAAAATGGAAATCAAAACAATAAAGAAATCTCAAAGGGAGACTACTCCGGAGATAGAAAACTTTATGAAGAGATCAGGAGTCATAGATGCAAGCATCACCAACAGAATACAAGAGATAGAAGAAAGACTCTCATGTGCAGAAGATACTATGGAAAATATTGACACAACTGTCAAAGAAAATGCAAAATGCAAAACGCTCCTAACCCAAAACATCCACGAAATCTAGGACACAATGAGAAGACCAAACCTAAGGATGATAGGTAAAGATGAGAGTGAAAATTCCCAAATTAAAGGGCCAGTAAATATCTTCAACAAAATTATAGAAGGAAACTTTCCTAACCTAAAGAGAGAGATGCCCATAAACGTACAAGAAGCCTGCCAAACTCCAAAGAGACTCAACCAGAAAAGAAATTCCTCCTGTCATATAATAATCAAAACATCAAATGCACAAAACAAAGAAAAGATACTAAAAGCAGTAAGGGAAAAAGGTCAAGTAACATATAAAGGAATTACGCCAGACTTCTCACCAGAGACTGTGAAAGCCAGGAGATAGACTGATGTCATATAGACCCTAAAAGAAAACAAATGCCAGCCCAGACTACTATACCCAGCAAAACTCTCAATCACTATAGATGAAAAACCAAGATATTCCATGATAAAACCAAATTTACACAATATATTTCTAAAAATCTAGCCCTACAAAGGATAATAGATGGAAAACTCCAACACAAGGAGGGAAACTACAACCTAGAAGGAGCAAGAAAGTAATCTTCCAACAAACCCAAAAGAAGATAGCTACACAAACATAACTCCACCTGTAATAACAAAAATAAGAAGAAGCAACAATCATTTTTCCTTAATCTTCTTAACATCAATGGACTCAATTGCCCAATAAAAATGTAATCCACTATATAAACAACTCAAAGAAAAAATCCATATGATCATCTCACTAGATGCTAAGAAAGCTGCTGGGGGCCAAGACGCCCTTCTGCCTGAGAGCAAATGTCACTTAAGCAAACAGCCTGAGTTAAGGAATACTTTATTGCCCTTCTGCCTAGGAGCAAATGTCAGTTAAGTAAACAGCCTGAGTTAAGGAATAGTTTATTGCCCTTCTGCCAGGGAAAAATTATTAATCAGATAAGCAACTCGAACTGAGAAATGTTTTAATTGCCTTCTTACTTGTGAGAAAATATTTAGATAAGTATTTTGGGCTAGGAATTCTTGTGGGCTTAGAGAACTTTGCAATTACAGGATGACCCTGGACCCTGACTGCTAGATGACCTTCCTGCCTGCCTGCCTTTATAACAGAAACCCGAACAATAAAGTTTAAGCACTTGATCAGACATTCAGACTTGTGCTTCTTCCTTGTGCCTCTTGTCCCATCTTTCTCCCTCCCCTTCCCTAGGGTCTCGTCGAATCCCCGCGGGCTGGGGCAGAAAGCATTTGACAAAATTCAACATCCTCTTCATGGTAAAAGTCTTGGAAAGATCAAGAATTCAAGTCCTATACCTAAACATAGTAAAAGCAATATACAGCAAGCCAGTAGCTAACATCAAACTAAATGGAGAGAAAAATTGAAGCAATTCCACTAAAATCAGGGACAAGACAAGGCTGCCCACTCTCTTTGCACCTATTCAATATAGTACTGGAAGTCCTAGCCAGAGCAATTAGACAACTAAAGCAAGTCAAAGGGATACAAATAGGAAAGGAAGAAGTGAAAATATCGCTACTTGCAGATGATATGATAGTATACTTAAGTGACCTCGAAATTTACACCAGAGAACTCCTAAACCTGATAAACATCTACAGCAAAGTGGCTGGATATAAATTTAATTCAAACAAATCAGTAGCCGTCCTCTATTCGAAGGATAAACAGGCTGAGAAAGAAATTAGGGAAATTACATCCTTCACAATAGTCACAAATAATATAATATATCTTGATGTGAATCTAACCAAGCAAGTGAAAGATCTGTTTGACAAGAATTCTAAGTCTCTGAAGAAAGAAATTGAATAAGATCTCAGAAGATGGAAAGATCTCCCATGCTCATGGATTGGCAGGATTAATATATTTAAAATAACCATCTTGCCAAACCAATCTATAGATTTAATGCAAACCCTATCAAAATCCCAATTCCATTCTCCATAGAGATAGAAAGAGCAATTTACAAATTCATTTGGAATAACAAAAAAAACCCCAGGATAGGGAGAACTATTCTCAACAACAACAACAACAACAACAACAACAACAACAAAGAACTTCTGGGGGAATCACCATCCCCAACCTCAAGCTGTACTACAGAGCAATTGAGATTAAAACTGCATGGTATTGGTAAAGAGACAGACAAGTTGATCAATGGAATAGAATTGAAGATCCAGAAATGAACCCACACACCTATGACCACTTGATCTTTTACAAAGGAGCTAAAACTGTCCAGTGGAAAAAAGACAGCATTTCAACAAATGATGCTGGTTCAATTGGAGGTCAGTATGTAGAAGAAGGCAAATCAATCCATTCTTAGCTCCTTGTACAAAGCTCAAGCCCAAGTGGACAAAGGACCTTCACATAGAACCAGATACACTGAAACTAATAGAAGGTGGGGAAGAGCCTCAAATACTTGGGCACAGGGGAAAAATTTCTGACACAACATTAATGGCTTATTTTCTGAGATCAAGAATTGACAAATGTGACCTCATAAAATTGCAAAGCATCTGTAAGGCAAAGGACACTGTCAATAGGACAAAATGGCAATCAACAGATTGGAAAAAGATCTTTACAAATTCGACATCCAATAGAGGGCTAATATCCAATATATACAAAGAACTCAAGAAATTAGACCCGAGTTGACCAAATATCCCTATTAAAAATGGGGTACAGAGCTAAACAAAAATTCTCAACTGTGGAAACTTGAATGGCTGAGAAGCACCTAAAGAAATATTTAGCATCCTTAGTCATCAGTGAAATGCAAATCAAAACAACCCTGAGATTCCACCTCGCACCAGTCAAATGGCTAAGATCAAAAACTCAGGTGATAGCAGATGCTGGTGAAGATGTGGAGAAAGAGGAACACTCCTCCGATGTAGGTGGGATTGCAAGCTTGTACAACCACTGTGGAAATCAGTCTGGCGGTTCCTCAGAAAATTGGACCTGAGGACCCAGCTATACCACTCCTGGGCATATACCCAGAAGATGCTTCAGCATATAATAAGGATATATGCTCCACTGTGTTCTTAGTAGCCTTATTTATAATAGCCAGAAGCTGAAAAGAACTCAGATGTCTTTCAACAGAGGAATGGATACAGAAAATGTGGTACATTTTCACAGTGGAGTATTACTCAGCTATTAAAAACAATGAATTCATGAAATTCTTAGGCAAATGGATGGAACTAGAAAATATCATCCTGAGTGAGGTAACACAATCACAAAAGAACACACATGGTATGCACTCACTGATAAGTGAACATTAGTCCAAAAGCTCACAATACCCAAGATACAACTCATAGACAACATGAAGCTCATGAAGAAAGAAGACCAAAGTGTGCATGCTTTGGCCCTTCTTAGACGGAGTAACAAAATTCTCATGAGAGCAAATATATGGAGATAACGTATGTGGACAGAAATGAAGGAAGGGTCTTCCAGAGACTGCTCCACCTGGGTGTCCTTCCCGTGTGCAGTCACCACCAAAGGCAGATGCTGATGTGGATGCCAGGAAGTGCATGCAGACAGGAGCCTGATATAGAGTCTCCTTAGAGGTCTGCCAGAGCCTGACATATACAGAGGCAGATGCTCACAGATAACCATTGAACTGATCATGGGGTTCCCAATGGAGGAGTTAGAGAGAATACTGAAGGAGCTGAAAGGGTTTGAGGCCCCATGGGGAGAGTGACAATACCCACCAACCAGACCTCTCAGGGTCTAAACCACCAGCCTGGGAGCACATAGGGAGGGACCCATGGCTCCAGGTGTATATGTAGGAGAGGATGGCCTTGGTACTGTGAAGGCTGGATGCCCCAGTGTTGGGGAATTTGAGGGTGGGTAGGTGGGAGTGGGTAGGTGAGTGGGGCTACATCCTCATAGAAGCAGGAGGAGGGGGGATAGGATAAGGGGTTTCTGGGGCATGGGGGAAATGGGGAAAGGGGATAACGTCTGAAATGTAAATAAAATAGCCAATAAAAAATAAGACTGAACTCCTGAAACTGGTAGAGCAATAAGTAGGGGGTAGCTTTCAACATAGTAGCATAAATTAGGATTGCTGGAATGAGACTCTAGCGGCACAGGAAGGAAAACCATTATAGTAATTGACAAATTGTATTCCAGGTCTCTGAAAGAATTCTGTATAACAAATAGAACTTAACTGAATGAAGACACAGGTGAGAATGGAAGAAACCATTTCCCAGATAACATCTGACAAAGGATTAGTAACTAGAATATACATGGAATTCAGAAACCTAAACAACAAGAAAATAACTTAGTTATAAGATGGGATCATAGGAGTGAGCAGTGATAGAATTATCACAGGAGGAAACACAGGGCTAGGGAACAGTTAGCTATAATACAGGCACAGGTTAAAATTACTTATGATTCATTCTCATCCCTTGAGAATATCCAGTATCAAGGAAACAAATGATAACTAATGCTGGAGTGGATGTGGGAAAAGGAAAACTTAAGCACTGCCAGAGGTATTCCAAACTAGAGCAGCCACTGTGGAGATAAATCTGGAGGCTTCTTGAAAACCAAAACTAGAACTAGAACTAGAACTAGAGCTAGAGCTAGAGCTAGAGCTAGAGCTAGAGCTAGAGCTAGAGCTAGAGCTAGAGCTAGAGCTAGAGCTAGAGCTAGAGCTAGAACTAGAACTAGAACTAGAACTAGAGCTAGAACTAGAACTTAGCCTTGCACTTCTGGTAATATATCCAACTGAGAGACCAAACCTTTTATGTTCAGACTCCATTTTAGTGAACTTGAACTTAGGTAAACGAACAGGCTAGTATCTAGCATTAGTTTCCAAGTTACCCCCCAACAAAACCTGAGTCTAGCTCCAGTTTCTAGTGTATCTCCAATAATACCAGGGTCTCCAGGTTAATCTCCCTCAACAAATCCAGCATTTCCAGGTTAATTCCCAACAAGCCTGCCTCCTGATGACAGCCACCAATGCAGATGGAAAAAAAAGTTAAATTTATAGTTAGACTCTCAGTAGCAGCCAATTATGCTAATGTCCATAGTAGCTTTCCAATTAGATGCTTGCCAGGCTAGAAACACTCACCCCTGGCCTGTAGCTTTCTATAAAGACTACCCCTATAAATATTCAGACCTGCTCTCCACCAGTAGGCAGTGGGTGGAGGGTCCTGAGACAGCTCGAATAAAGGCCCTGTTGTGATTTGCATGGGATTGGCTCCTGTCTGTTTTTTGAGGTTCTCTAATACTTCCTGGGCACTACACAACAAAATTTCTATTCTACAATGGAGACATTTGCACACCTATGCTCATTGAATTTCTGTTCTCAACAGCTAGGAAATGCAATCAGTCTAGATGTCCATCAACAGAGGATTAGAAAACAGATGTGTGGCACACACATCCCATGGGGTTTGACTGAGATGTGAAGAAAATGTCATTACAAAATGTAAGTGAATATACTAGGAAAGATATCAAGCAAGATGATCCAGGTCTAGAAGGAAATGCCAGATTTCTCACGTGTAGCTTCTAAACCCCCTGGAATCAGAAATCTAGAAATGGGACTAGGCCTTATGGACTGAAAAAGGACAGTAGGAGATTGGTAAAATTTAGGTAGACTAGGAACCTAGTATTAGGTAAATATAAAAAAAAATCACCATAAAAGGCTTGAAATGTAGATCCTTAAAATAATGAGTTTTGAAACAAAAACCCAGTTCCAAATGTGGGATACCTCCTTAGGAGTTTGTCAGCAGGGAAGTCCTGGAGGCCCCAGTGATAGTACAGGCTTATGCCATTCTGATTAGTTTTCTGGAAGAACTAATAGATAAGGCATTTTTTGTTGTCTACACCACACCTCTTAGACATGTGGTATAGAGAATTCAAGCTGGAGATAAGTTGGAAGCTTTCTTCTTGTTGCTAAGCCCTCAGGCCACTGAGGAAGCAAAGGCTTCAACAACAGGCTGACCCAACTGGGTTCTCTATGATCATAAACCAACCTGCCAAGGTGGTCCCTCTGCTGCACAGTGGCACAAACATGATGGGAGCAGTCAGTGTCTCCTTGATTCCTACTCCATCAGATAGACTCCATCCCTAGCAGTATAAATCTTGTAAAGCAAATAAACCAACCCAAGTTTGTAGAAATCTTAGACTCTTGAGAGAAGCTACTATTGCTGCTTAGCTAATTGGACATCATACTAATGCTGTTCTAAATATCTGTATTTATACCACAGACAAAAGCTACTTTCAGCCTCCATCAGAAAAGTCTGTCTTTTGTGTGAATGGAGGTAACTACACACACTTATGCCTGTACAGGAGTCTGAGAAAAATGTATGGGTGAGTACTCACCCATGTAAGTAAGTCATTTATATCACCCCATTAAGACTTAAGTAACATGGTGGAAGGAGAATTAGAGAGAATACAGCAACATACTGTATGGAGAAGGCTTGTGAAGTGCTGTCTTATAAGCAGGGTATTTCCATGGCCATCATGAACTCATAACACCCACAGCTCCTGTCTTTGGACCCTGACTAGTTGGGCCTGTCCATCAATCAGTTATCCATGGGAAGCAGCTTGCAGGGACAGAACACTTGCCATTAAACTATTTGCTAGTAATAAATTATTCGATTTGGAGAGGTAAATATTTCATCTGTATACCTGTAGGTGTGATCATTATGTTCTTCAGCATAGTACAAAACTCTTGGTCACACAGATGGTCCAAGTTAAACTCTGGGAGACAAACCTTTTGAATTTGGCAAAGAGATTTATAGAAAAGAAGCAGAGCTGGCAGGAGTAGGAGGGAGAGAAGAGAAGACTTTGTTTTCTTTACGTTTTTGATTTTAAGGTGGAGTGACAAAATGCATTATATGTGTGCATAAAGTTGTTAAAATAATTTATCAATACATAATATATATATATGGTTTTAACACCAAGTACCTCATGTTGGCAAAATCCCTTCACTTTATAGCTGAGCTGTTATGTGAACTGGAGGCAGAGCTTTGTGCACCTCAATCTGTCATTTCCAGGGCAGTGGGAGCAGAAAGAGAATATAGGATTGAAAAAAGGTGGCTTAGGGTATGTGGTGCTTTGCGTATGATCTGTTCCCTGAAAATGATCACGTGTTGAAGGACTGGTCCTGCAGCAGTAGTCAAAGGTGACTGTTCTGAGGGCTGTGAGTCTATGAATTAAGCCATACACTGTAGGACTGTGAAAGACAATCTGGTTTCTGGTTGAGCACTGGCTGGAAACTGCTAGAGACCCCAGGTGACCCTGAGGGGCCCCAGATGGGACATAGGTGACCCAAAAGAATGGCATGAATTTCACCATGCTCTCAGACTCCAGGCTCTAGACATGAGGCCACAGATCTCCATAGATCTGTGCCTTTTAGTTATGTAGGACAATGCCCCCAGGCCTCTACAGGTAGAGGCCGGGACTACAGGCCATAGAGACTCAAGACAAATATCCATATTAATGAGATGCCTAAAGGGCAGAGGGGCATAACCAATCAAACATTCCTTCCTAGATCCTTCTCCTTGCAAAAGGTATTTAACCTCAGACCTGCTCTGAGGAAACTGGGGTATAGTTTTCATCTACTTTCTGCCATGACAATGAACATCTTAAGACCATGGACTATTTCTCTTCTTTGGGATCTGCCATGGGGAACAGTGGAGCAGGTTTTCATCTACAGACCTGCTGCCCAATCTCTCGCAGAAGAATTCTCTGCACTTCCAGCCATGAAGACCACCAACCCAGACAGGCAAGCCAAGAAGCTGCTGCTACCAAGAACTCTCATCCCGGCAGGATGCAACCAGAGCACATCTCTTCCATTCTTGCCTTCAGCTGCGGGCCAAGAGAATGCAGGGCATGGACTTTCTCTTCTCCTTCTCTTCTCAACTCCACTTTCTTCTCTTCTCCCAACTCCCACTCACTATCCCTTACCCTCTATCTTCTTGTTTTTGTTTTTGTTTTGTTCTGTTTTTTTTTTTTTTTGAGACAGGGTTTCTCTGTGTAGCCCTAGCAGTCCTGGAACTCACTCTGTAGACCAGGCTGGCTTTGAACTCAGAAATCTGCCTGCCTTTGCCTCCCAAGTGCTGGGATTAAAGGCATGCGCCACCACTGCCTGGCCCCCTCTATCTTCTTTGGTATAGCACACCATCAGCCTTCTCTCTCACATGGAAGCTCCCACTTCCATGATATCACGTTTCATATAGGCTCAAAGAGATGAAGGCAGCTGACAAGGACTGAAACTTGGTTCTAAGACCTTGAATCAGAACAAGCTTTCTTATTTTAAAATTGTGTTTTTTTCTCATATATTTGTCACAACTAGGAAGAGCTGACTGTTACAGTGTCACAGTGTAAACTATGCTTAAACCAGCTGTTATGATCTCCCCAAATCATATAACTGGTCTTGCTATCTTGTGGCACCAAGAAATAATGAAAGTACATCTCTCCCTAACCATTGTTTTTATTCAACCTGTACAGTCTCTGACCATACACTGATTTTACCTGGTTTCAGCAAGGCCTCCCATATGAGTTGCATGTGCTTCTTGTCTTTGATTTGCAGCTTAATCTCTGAACGCATGTGTCCAACGTAGATCTCAGAGAAGAGCTGGAATTCCTTGCTGCTCCTGTAGCACAGCTCTAGTTCCTAGACACACACACACACACACACACACACACACAGAGAGAGAGAGAGAGAGAGAGAGAGAGAGAGAGAGAGAGAGAGAGAGAGAGAGAGAGAGA
>NW_021620240.1:1058265-1070706 GCF_004785775.1 Grammomys surdaster
AGAGAGAGAGAGAGAGAGAGAGAGAGAGAGAGAGAGAGAGAGAGAGACGCTGTGTGAGACTCATTCTGTGAAGGAGAGATATCCCCACTCAGAATCTTTCTTGATCTTGCTCCCCACATTAGATTCTGGCTCTCTTGCACTGAGATGATCCACAGCCTATGAACACAAATCTTTACTCAGAAGGCTGAGGACACAACATGCTGTCTCTTTTTTCATTATTTTGACAACACCTGACAGGAAGCAACTTAAGGAAGGAATTATGTTGTTGGTTAGTTTCATGGTGGGAGATATATGGAATCTGGGGCTCTGTTATTTGTGGCAGGAGCTTGTTATATCCCTAAAAATCAGGAATTGGCATGTCTGAGGTGGGGAGCTGAGCATGGCTATAAGCCTCATGACTGGCCACTAAAGACCTTGTTCTGACACCATGGTCTCACACTTTTTGTTTGCACAAGGCACCACTGTCTGGGGACCCAGTGTTTAAGCATTTACACCTGTAGGAGATATTTCAGTTTCATACCATAACAGCAATGGATGAGGGAGCATTCATTCTGAAAGTCCTGCTCACACATTCTCAGCCTGGCCCTCTTCTCTCCATATTTAGCAGGACCCTTCTCTGTGCCAGACTGAATCTCTTTCCTCACTTCCCCAGGTCTAATCTGCAATCCTTTGTGGTTCCTTAAAACTCCACCTAACTTTGATTTTTAGGTGATAGGTCTTGCTTGTTGAAATCCCAATTTTTTCCTCCCCAATCTTAGTTTGCTGAGAAGTCTTGGAATCTGCTCTACAGGTTTTCCAAGCCTGGCATCAGACCCCAACTAGTAGCAAATACCTAGCAGATGCTCACCTTTGGATTGATTTCCAGCTTCTCAGAACCAGAGATGATATAGCGGGAGCCAATGTAAAGATTGTCTACTGGGGGTGGTTTATTTATTCTCACAAACTGAAACTTCATCTCTTCATCATCAATAGCCTAGGAAACATTACAATGATTTATCTAGATTTCTGGGCCACATCTGGTCTAAATGAGGCAAGATGGTTGATTAGTACATTCGTGTGGAATAGGGTGATGACACCTCCTGGGCATCCTTCTAACTTGTATTCTCCCACACAGGTGGTGGCATTATTGGCCCCAGTCAAATTCATTTGAGAATGGAGTCTCGGCCAGGGAAGAGGGAGTTTGCTACATGTTAGTAGTGGAGCATTCCTATCCTCTGTTTGGGGGAACAGGCTATAGAAGCCTGTGTAGAGATTGTCAAAAAGGCACTAATGCAGTTGCAAGGGACTCAGGTGTGAGTGGCCTAGAAGAATGAAGACTCTTACATACTAGGGTTTCCCTCACAGAACTACATTCACTTTCCCAGTTAAGAATCTCTTCAAGGGGCTCAATAGCTGTATCTCAGGTTTTCTGTCAACCCAACCTGGCCTCACTCTTGGGGTTCTGAATTTTACCTTCTGAATGGTGCAGTCATTGGGGATTAGGTAGAGGTGAAGGGTGACTTCTTCTAGATTGAAGTGATAGTAGATCAGTGTGATGGAAGTGATGGGGATAAAGCGCCGGGCAACAGGGATTATTCTCAGTACAACTCCCATTGGGGAGAAGCTTGGGTTTTTCAGTATGGTGTAGCGATGCTTCACCCTATCTGGCGTTTCTAAAACCATCCCATGTTCTTGAAAGTGGGCCACCTTGAAGTCAAATGAGCTTGCCTTTGTGTCTGTGAAAGAACAGATTCAAAGATGTAGATTTAGTGTTTCCATCAAGCCAACAATGACTGTGTTAGTTTGAATGAGCATTGTTCATATAATAGTGGAACTGTTTGGAAAGAGGTAGGAGGTGTGCCTTTGTTGAAGGAGGTGTTTCACTGGGACAGGCTTTGGGATTTTAAAAGGTCTTTGTTTCTAGTTACATTCCTCTTTCTTCTCCTTGACAATTAGGATGTAAGCTCTCAGCTACTGTTCCAGTGCCATGCCTCTGTCCTTGCTGTCATGCTACTTGTCATAATGGTCGTGATCTCTAACCCCATGAAATTATAATTCTCCCAAATCCTCCTTCTATAAATTGCCCAGGTCAAGATGTCTTTTTAGATTTTTTTTTGATGTTGATGACTTAAACTGTGACCATAAACTTTTTAAGCTTTATTAATTAATTCCCATTGAGTACAGAGCAGACAAACAACCAGTTCATCACTATCAATTTATCATGCCAGGGAGGGTGAGTGTGACTTGATGTCAGTGGTGACACATGTACATTGACTCTCATTGGAAGCAGCCTTGGCTTTTCCCTTGTATAGCAGCTGGGAGAGTATCCACAGTGGAATGGTGGTTCTTGATGGTCTCATCCATGGATGCTCTCAATAGTACAGCCTCAGACACTACTGCCAGAAATTTGACAACCAGTTGTTTTTCTGAGATGCTGCCACCTCCAGCCTTAGCATCTAGGGATTTGGCAGTACCCACTAAAGTCTTTGTTGCAGGGTGAAGTTTGCTGTTATAAGAGAGACCCAAGTGTATGTTTGTCCATTGAGGTCAAAGCTGGATGGATTCCTGGAATCGTTAATGTCAGAGGTCAACTTAATTAAATTGTTTCATCATTTTGGATATAGGCCTCAGAGCATATAGAAGGAAATTATGTTGATTAAGTTAATTGATTTATGAAGACCTAGTCATATGGGTGGCATCATTTCATGTAGTAGGATCCAGAAGGTCACATGAGCAGAAGCATTCACTGTTGTCTTTTGATGACCAGGTCCCATACTTCCATGTTCTCAGACTTCCATGATGAACTTACTGTACCTGAGCAGTATGAGGCAAAATAAACCCTTTCTCTCTTGAGTTTTCATGGTCATGTATTTTCTTGAGTTACAATCAAAGTAACTTGGACAGAGAATTGATACCTGGCATTGGGTTGTTTTTGTAGTAGACTTGATCATGTGGTTCTTAGTACATTGTAACTCTTTGGTGACTGGAATGTGAAGGAATTTGTTACATAGGACTAGAAATCCCCTACCATGTTGAGAGCAGAGATTATGGGGGACATTGTGATGGAAGCAGAGAAGACAAGGATTCTGATATAGACAGTGGAGTCCAGTTCATGACAGTTTTAAGAGTAGCAAGGTTTCCAATGAAAACTGAAGAAGGATCCACTTGTGCAACAGTTTGGCCAATAATCTAGCTTCAGTGTGCAAATGCCTTGAATGTGTGTGAAGTTGAATTTAAAAATAAAGGATTAATGCTACAAATAAATTTGTAAACAAGAAACATTCAGCCTGATTTGGAAAATATCAGCTGTAATTGTTAAAGAGATCAGCATCAATGAACGGAAAGCTGCACTGTAGCAATAGGAAAGAAGTCCTGAGGACAGAATCTCACTCTTCCTGAGCTTCATCTTTTGAGGAACCAAATCCATTTAGAGCCAGAAAGCCTTAACTGATGATCTTCCCTGTTCTACAAATGCAAATACTCAAGGAAGTGTTTCCCATGGTCAGCACATCATACAGACATTGTCCAGGGGAAGAGGAGCAGGCTGCATGTCAACCTGTCAACTGAAATTGCCAGTGTCATACCTATGGATTCTTTTGGGGGGAGGGGGGTGTCAGGAATGATGCTAGATTGAGGGGGTCATTGAGTCAAGTTGCACAGCTTCAGATAGCAGCTGAGGCCAGGCAATGTGTCTGAGTCAAAGACCCGGTAGGCAGGTCCTGACAGGTCATTCTATGAACCTTTGAAAGGGAAGCCTAAGACTAAATGAAAATCCTAGGATGTGGAGAAGTCAAAACCACAATTGTTTTCTGCTGAATAAAGTTGTAGGAAAGGAGCAGAGAGATGATATAAGAGAGAGGCTATGTATGCTTCATGTGCAGGACTGGATAGGTGGAGGTATCCCAGTCCTTTGCTGTCTAGTCAATGACACCATGAGCTCTATAGCTGGACTCTAAACTGTAGAAGCTGATGCTTAAACTGAAGGAGTCTGTCTTGTTGTGGTTTGAACATCTTTTGCTATGCTGCGATTCTTCAATGTTAGGACATCAGTGTTTATTCTGTGTTGTTGTATGTTGGAAGTATGTAACTTGTATTTTATTTACTAGGAGCTTATAGTTGAGAGATTGCATTAAGTCTCTGCTGAAAGATAGTTTTTAAACTATGGTAATTATTAAGGTGTAATGGGACCTTTGAAACAAGATTATACTTTTCATGAGGAAACAAAACTTTAGAGACAAGAAGTGGAAAGTTAAGATGTAAAGTGATGTGCTTGGGTGTCAAGTTGACAATGGGTAGAACTGTGACGATGAATGTCACATGTCAGCTTGAGACCCCTACACAACTCTGCAATCCATAGTTTGCCTGTCTTTTCTCCTGAGTTTGGTTCCAACTTGTATCAGGACAAACAGAATTGCAATGCATGTTGTTTAGTAGAGAAAAATATTTTCTTTCAGGTGTTTGCTTTTGAATGGATAATCACCAAGAAATGAGACAATGAAATTTCTCCTGCATGATATGATGAACTTGGAATTTACCTCAACAACATGCTAGCCAATAATTTCAGGTGGAACTGCATGACACAAAATTGTCCCCTGTGTGACAGTTTGGGGACTTGATAGCCTGTCTTGACCCAAGGTAGTCTCAGACCTTGCACCCAATCCTCAAATTAGACCTTCTTTTTGATGTGCCAATTTAGATAGAATCCCAGAAGGTGCTGTACATTTCCAAGTTCCCTGCTTGCTAGCATAAACACTATCCATGCTTTTCCTAGGACTTGAGGGGAGTATGGAGTGCTGGACTTTTATTGTTAAGACCAGAAATTTCCTTAGGCATGTAAGTTGACAGTGCTGGGATCACTTGCTGCAGTAATGGCTTTCTTTATGAGATTGTTCACTCAGACCCTGTATTTATCAGACCATCTTCTGAAGGAATCTTTGAAAATTACTGAGGGTGGGGCACTTTATGAGCCCCCTCCATTATTAGGTCAACCTTTTCCTCATCACCTATGGTCCTATAGTCTGCTGTAGGACCTGTCAAACCCACCCTCTTCCTTAAGCTTCCCTTGGTTACCTTGGAGGGACACAAAATGAGGGAGGTACACTGCAGTCACAGCTTCTTGCTCAGCCTTAATGTCAAATAGAGGTCCAACCACCATGTGACTGTGTTTCAGGGTAGCCTTGTCCAGGTATTGGCTCCAGGCACAGAATTCAATCTCGATTGTCACTGCCCTTGTCACCACAAAGTGGAGTCCTGTGCTGGGACAGTGGTAGAAACCAGCCATGGGCAATTGAACTCTGGAAGAGTGAGAGGTAGACACCAGTTCAAACCAGTACTACTCATCTGATGTGTGCAGACCCAGTACAGATCTTGGGACACATCAGGCTTCAGGTAGCTAGCTCTGAGTTTCGTTCTTCTGCTGTCTATGTAGATCTCTGATTAGTCATTTATCCTCCTAATCTGTTTCCTCCTCTGTACACAGGGCTAATGATGACATCATCTCAGAGAACCGTGAGTACTGAGTGATCTAATGCAAACCTCCATGTAACACATGTAGGGAGCAGTCAGCTCTTCCTTTGATGGTGATGAGGGTGAGGGTGATGAAATGTGTGTGTGTGTGTGTGTGTGTGTGTGTGTGTGTTAAGTTTGGGGAATATAACTAGTACCTTGTGCACACTAGACTAAGACTCAACTAGTGAGGCACATCATCAATTTTTTTGGAATTTATATTCTTCAGAAGTATATTTCTCAATATTGAAAGTCTACCTGCTGATATGAGTGATTGACTCTTGTCCTTGACACAATGCTTTACTAAGATTTTCATTGATTTTCCAAGGTGACTGGTAGGTGGACAAGAGGAAATTCAAAGTAACAGCTTCTCCAGCTGAGACAGTGACTGTGACAGTGTTGGAAGAGGGTAACAAGTTGTGGAAGACACCATAGTTGTGTATTCAATTAATCATTATTTGTAGGACTTGAATTCATGGAGGACAGAATGCTGTACAAATTGTCATGTTCTCAGATTCAGGGCATTCTTGGCACACAATGTTTGTTAATGGAGCAGGAATGCATAGAGTACAGAGACTTAAGGTGAATCTAAAGCAGGAGAACCATAATGTAATGAAAGGAGGGATGCTATATACACCAGGAATAAAGTATTCACCAGAAAGTCAACATTTCAGATAATGAGCAAAGCTGAGCACAGACTTTTAGATGAAATGACAGACTCAGGTCAGCACAGTTGTTGTGGTAAGAGTATGTCAGTTGTGGAAGATAAAGTCCTATCTTAATCATGGAGGGTATATAGTGAAATTATTACGGGTGAAATCATATGATGTCTTGATCATATAATAGTGTGACAGTGTTGACAAAGAAAGATTGAGAATAGTTAAAACAAATTGCAAAATTGCTGATGAATCTGAACAGTTAGTCAGGGAAGTTTTGTGCTCTCCAGGTTTATAAATGTTTGAAAAATTTTAAGAAAAAGACCTCTATTTTTATAACAGGCCAAACTTCCCATTCTACTCAAGGCCTAGCTTCCTTCAATGGCAAGAAAAAGAGAAGACACTGTAGAGATAAGTAGATGCTATCTGTGGGGATCCCTTATGGAAAGCCAGCCTTTACCAGGAAAAGCTCACTCACCGGTACAGGTTCCTTTCTCTGTCAACCACCTCAGTAGCTACAGGTCCTGTAGGTCCCCAGAAGTCATCTTCAGTTCCCTGAAGTTGTATTTGCTTGTCTCCTGGAGAGGTAGGAAAAGACAGATATAAGCTTCTTAGTAGTACAATTTATAAATACCTCTCCAGTAAAGTAGGTCAGGCAGTGGTCACTTTGTGTTTTCCATGCACGTGCCCCCTTCCTTCTCCAGAAATGTACCATGGCTGAACCCTCTTCTGGTATAGTCAACCTTGACCATAGCAGGAAGTTCATTTGCAGTTTGTATCATGCTCCTTCAGCTACCTCCTTGCTTTACACACACACACACACACACACACACACACACACACACACAAACACACACACACACACACACACACCAGAAACATGGGAATAGAAATGTGTGTGTGTGTATGTGTTACAGAGAACTTAGTGTGTGTGTGTGTGTGTGTGTGTGTGTTGAGAAAACAACATAATACCAAAGATGGATGAGCAGGGATAGGGAGGTGAGTCCTAGGTTGTATCAAAATGAGAAAGGTAGCACTGTTTCAGAACCTGATATAAGCCATAGAGTTGAGGAAGGGACAGCAGCTGCATCCTTGACCTGGAGAGAAGGAAGCAGTATTCTACCATTGTTCTAGTAGTGGAAGTTCTTGCAAGGGGTGGGGCTATTTTCATGGCTTGTACTCTCTCATATGTCAGTGAAAGGAACGCAGAAATGATAAACACATCAAAGACATTTATTGCTGATAGTGTATTCTGTATGTGACATGGAACCTATGAAATCTCACCAATATCACCATCTCAATGAGATCCAGCCAATGAAAACCCTTGTTGACATACTAAGTGTAGATGAGGGAACTCTTATAATGCCCTGTGCCTAAGTGAAGAGCTATAAGCAGGTAACATCTGGTAGGAGAGAGACAATATCAGTCTTCCCCACTCAAGTGCTGCCTAATAGATTATCCAACATGTATGTGTATACATATACAACAGAAAATGAACCCATTAGGTTGTATTTATATGTATACTGTATATATACATATGTATATATACATGGAAACATACACATATGTATATAACAACAGTAATACATCAGGAATCAGTAAACATCAGGAATTTGAGAGTTTGTAGATGGAACACAGGAGGATTTGGAGTGACTAGATGGAGGGGCAGAAACAATGTCAGTATAGTACTTGTGTATGAAATAAAACAAACTCAAACAATAAAGAGAAATGATGACTTTGTCCTACAGATCGTCTTGCACCCAGTGCTTACAGGCTGTGGGTCTGATCCTTCACATACCTGACCGTTGTCTCTGCTGGTCGAATGAGGTAAGGCTATCGTCTTCATCCATGTTCTCAGTGGGGACCATCATGTGTGGCATCCTACACAGACATATTCTTTTCCTCAAATTTCAAGAAAAGCTAGAGCTTTGCACATGGTATCCCCACACAAAATCTAATTCATCTGAAATTGGACTTTGTTCCAGGCTTCTTCTCTGAGTCACAAGTGTATGAAGACCACCATTCTCCTGTGCATCCATGGTGCCAGAAGCAGCATAATCTCAACCCCTCCTTTGTTTTATATCAATGTGTTCCCCAACAGTGACACACAGAGTGTGTTTTGTTCTCTAAGTGTTTTTCTATGTCTTTCTTTACTGTGGTTTCTGTTTTAATTGTTCTAGTGGTCTGGTTTTACCAGTAGCTACTGTCATATACTTGCTGTTCCCAGAGGACTCTCCACTAATTCACCCTTTTATATTTTTCTGTTGGAAGAGCTTAAGTAGGCATGCTGTATGATTCTATTGTTGCTAAAAAAAAAAATACAACCTCTATACATACAGAACCTTTCCTTACTTCAATTGCTGTGGTTTTCTGGTTTCTTCCAGGCTGAGTCTTTCCCACCTCAGAATCCTTTCTCCACCTCTCAGCTTCCACCTCTCAGCTTCAAACCATCACATAGGGCCATGGCTGATCAGATGGAATTCTTTGTCTCCCTGCCCCTCTTACCATGTGCTAGAGATAAGCAGCTTCTGATTCCTTGCCTCCAGGGTCCTGAGCTCTGTATTCACCTGGTCACTGAGAGAGGCCTGGTCCAGCCTACAAGCACAAGAGTTAGCTGTTTCTTCTGGGATACACAAAGGATCTTGAAAAGTGAGAGTCCTGGATCCTAGACTCTTGTCTGTAAATGGAGCCAGTAAGGAGACTCATTCAGTCTTTGATCAAAAATCAGGATATATGAGAGAGCAGCAGCAGGCTGAGAAGGAGATGTGTCCATGAGGCAGTGGAACTTGGTTAGTTTTCAGTGAGATCTGACTACAAGAAGAGGATCTTTGAAACAATCCAGAGTTGAAATGAAGGGCTGTACTTTTATACCTCAACTCCACAGGTTAGTCACTGGAAATAGATTGTACTAGGGAGGGGAACATGGCCATAGATAAGAGGACTCTTGTTGGCAAAGGGCACTTCTATAGCTATCAGCATTCTTAAATGCTTATAGTCATATCCATATCCCCAGAAGGATTCTGGGAAGCTCCTCAAGGTGAACATGTAGGGATAGGATGCAAGGCTTCCTAGACATTCACCTTAAGGAAAGAACCTTGGTTCCATTTTTATCTCCCCATCCATTCTTTTAGTGCTAAGGAAGGAAACCTTTCCTTACACAGAAGCCACTACCAAGGTCCTCTGTTCCACTCTTATGACTCTCAGGTTCCAGGGTTGTGGATGGTGTTAGAGTAGTGCCTGACTTCTCTGGGTTTCAGAGTCCTCAGTTGAAGGCACAGACAAGGCAGGAGGGGGATAGACTCCTCCTCTGAGAAGCTGTGCAATGACACCATCCTTGTTCATGAGATGCTTGCTCTGTGATGGACCCCTTGAGGTCAGAAAAGGAGATGGATAAGAACTCACATGTAACTGAGTTGTCTGGAAGGTAGACTTGAAGTGGAGGCCAGACCTGGTCCAGTTCTCCAGAGTGTGAGGAACAGTCATGGGTGAAAATGTGCCAAGGATTTGGGCCTGTTTTAGCTACCAGAGAGGAGGAAATAAATTTGGCTTCACTGCCCAACTGTCCCTTTAGGTTTGACAGGTGCAGCAGAAGGAGGCCAGACAGAGGGAAATCCCATGGCACAGGCTTGCCTGATTTTTTCTATTGTCTGGAAAAACCAGAAGGATCTGAGTACAGGGGTACAGAATCAATGTGGTTCTCTGAGCTCATGAAGAGTACTGGCCAGCAATCTCTGGGAAGGTTGTTTTTTTTTTTTCTGGAAACTGCTATGGACTTGTGCTGGAGATGTGGAGGGACAGGAGAGGGACAGTTTAGAGACAGCAGGAAGGGCTGTGTGGGGAAGGACAAATGTTTGGAGGTCTTCTTAGTTTGCATGGAACTCTTGGCCAGGAGGAATGATACAGGTCACGTTACAGTCATCTGTCTCAGGCTTCTATAGTCAACCCCTGTGACCCTCTGTAGTTCCAGCCCCTTATCTATTCCAGAGCCTTTTCCAACTCCTCCTTTACCTGGGTTGCTGGCTTCATGTTCACTGAACCATTTCTTCTTAGGCATCAGAGAGTCCTCTTGGGACATTCAGTAAAATTATACCTTTCACAGAATTATACACTCAGTAGTGTTGACCGAAAAACATTCTGCAGTTTGTCAATACAGAGTCAGAGGTTGATGGGTTATCAATGTTTGTCTCTTTCCACATAACCCAGACAACAAAGCCATATATATGTGTTTGTGTTTGTTTTCCTAGGACCTGCACCAATGCTTGACACACAGAGAACCTGATATGAAAGCATACATACATGAATTAATGAATAAATAAATGATTGAGGCACTCTCTTGGAGTAAAGCAAACCTGAGGTCTGTGTGTGTGGGAGGGGTGGGTGTATGCTAATGTGTGTGATTCAACCATACCCAGGTACTTATGTAATATTATCTTTGTTTTTACATAGGTATACTGTATGCTGTTTCATATTCAGTATGTGATATACATTCCATGTCCATGAGATTGGCATCACATTTCATTTAATCGATAAGGAAACTGAGTTTTCCAGAAGACAGTGTCTTGTCCAATCACAGGATGTAAGTGGCACCTATGTCCCTTTATGTCTAGAAAGGAATTGCAGAGCTTGCTTACCGCAGGATGCTGAGGTTGCAGGCAGGATTCCTGAGCCCCTCACACAGCAGCCTCACACCATCATCACCCAGGTCATTCAGCTGCAGGTCTAGCTCAGTCAGGCTGGAGCGAACACTGAGCACTTTGGCCAGGAGTGAGCAGTGTGTGGATGTGAGGTCACATTCGACAAGCCTGCATGGAAGATGTTCACGTCAGTTCTCAAGGGCTCATTGTTTTTGAAAACGTATCACAGGTCTCCCTTTTTGAGCCTTGGCATAGTGAACTGACAGAGATTAGCTCAGTAGAGAATTTCAAGCTCTCTCCACCTGAGCTTCAGGAGCAGTGGATATAGGTCAGGACCAATACTTGGCTACTATTGACCATGGCAGAGCTCCGTAGGCCCAATAGCTCACTGGTACATTTCAAGAGTCATATGATATGAAATTCACCAGACCTCGAATAGGGCATGATCTCATTCATTAAGTGAAATCTTATTCAAGATAAAGTTCATAGAAACTAAGTAGAAGTCTGATTACAAGGGCAGAGTGCAGAATGAAAGGGGGAGATGCCATTCCTCAGACCTGGAGCTTTCTTCCCTCAGGCTTCTGTATTCTTCACTTTTGCTTTAGCCATGACCTCAGGAAGTGTGCTCCACTGAAGCCCTCATGAGCCCAGTGTTATCATTAGCTAGTGGGATTTCTGGACGAATGCAGTCTCTCATAATCCCTAAGAACAGAATCCCATTTGTTTATCTTAACAAATCTGGCATGTGTCATAGGTGTGTTAAAGGGAGTTCAGTGAATACTTGATAAATGCCAAGCCTCACCCTAGACATCTTTTGCCTTTAGTCTCCTCTCATCCACCCCTGCGTCAGGGAAGAACCCAATCCAGACTGACCATAAGGTCTTTAATTGGCAGCCAGGCTGTCTCAGTGCCTTACAAAGACTGCGTACTGCAGAGTAGCTCAATGGATTTCCACTTAGGTCCAGTTCCTCTAGGTTTCTGGTGAATTTAAGATTGGAGAAGAAAATCTTCCAACTGGCATCAGTAATTGGGGTCCACCTGCACCTGAGGGGAGAGATAGCAGAGGGGCATGACTTGTGTGTGTGCGTGGTCTGTGCACAGCCCCATGTAGCAGATTAGGTTTCTATCTGCCTGTGCAATAGGAACAGGTATGCCACCCCCAGAATTCACTAGCTTTCTACATGTTTCTTTGGTCCAAACTCTCTATCCTATCCTCTTGGTGGTTCCATCTATGTCTTTTAGGATAGGATGCTGTGTGCTCATTTTGTGTGTCTGTTTCTGACTCAGTCTAGATGTCTGAAAGGTGTGAACAAATGACATGTATCTTTTATTTTTAATCTGTAGTTGTCAGCTTAGTGCCTGGCACAAAGTGGTACCTTTCAAATTCAGATGGGCTTCTTCCTTTGATGTGAATGCACCTGATTTCCTTTGAAACAGATTTCTTGAGTTTCATGATGGAACACTTGAAGGAAGAGAGTGACAATATGGTAAGCTGACCACACACACTATACAACAGTTGTGTGTCCTTGTATCATTCCAAGGATAAAGGATCGTATGAAGAGGAGAGAGAAGGGAGAGTACACACACACACACACACACACACACACACACACAGAGAGAGAGAGAGAGAGAGAGAGAGAGAGAGAGAGAGAGAGAGAGAGAGAGAG
>NW_021620240.1:1070716-1085351 GCF_004785775.1 Grammomys surdaster
GAGAGAGAGAGAGAGAGAGAGAGAGAGAGAGAGAGAGAGAGAGAGAGCTGTGTCAGCCAAGGATGGTAGTATGCATTCCTTTCCTCTTTAATGCCAGCAACAAAGTTTACTAGACATGAAAAAGCTGAGTTCTAGGCTAGACTAAGAAACAACGCCAAAAGGCTGGGAGCAGCACCATGCATGGTCTGTGCAACACTGGATTCCCAGCACTTCAAACAAAAGAAATCAACAAACTCAAAGAAAATCAAAAGCCAAAACCCAAAAAACACAACTCCCAAAATGTAGATTTAAATTAGTAAACTTTGAATGAAAAAAAAAGTATTTTTTAAAAATTTTTATCACCAAATAAACATTAGGGAAACCAAGTGATAAACTTCTAAGAATGATTTATTAAAGAAGAATTTATATATTTTTACTTCCTGTGTATGATAGTATGCCTGCTTTTCTGTGTCATACATGAATGTAGTAGCCAGCAGAGGCTAGAATCTGTGCATGGTATCCTCTGGGACTATGGTTAAGGTAGTATGAGCCATCTAATGTGGGTGCTTGGAATGGAGCCACATCTTCTAGAGAACAGCAAGTATTCTTTCCTGCTGACCCACTTCTCTAGTCCCCAGAGATGGCATTTTCATGTATTGTCAGTATTTACACCAAATGAACATGGAAATCTGGAATATATTATTTAAAAGACATGGGGTACCATTATGAGCAACACACAGAGAAATTGCTCACTCTGCCATCTTTGATGCCTTAATTTCCTAAGCTGGTCCTTTCCCTTCCCTTGGGTTTGGCCAGTTTTACTTTTGAACTGTGTTTATTGTGTGCAATGGCCTTCTGTTTTTTGCTAACCTTGTCTGGCTGACTTTCCTTCTTAACTTTACTTTCTTCCTAGCAGCTGAAGACTCCCACTTTCTCATCGGATCACCTCATGGTCATAATGACACTGATTTTTTTCAAGCACAATGCTGTTCCTGGATTTTCCTGTCCTATCTGACCTCCATCTTTGTACATACTCAGATTTTCTTCTGAATATTCACATCAGACATATTCTACTTGCAATAGCTGTATCAAGCCCTTTAAGACTAACTTTTAATAACCATAGATACTTACAAACAATCTAAAATGGCCAAGAACAGGAGAATGATCCATTTGATCATGTTATTCTCTGAAGGTATTATTCTCTGTAGGCTCTTCAGAATGATACTGAACTAGACATTTAGTTCCAGGAGAAGACAGCCTTGATTAATTAAGAAAAAGTGTGAATATAAGATAACAGATAAAGTGTGACTCAGTTTTCCCATAGGTAAGATAGAATAGATTAAAGGGTATACACAATTTTTCCTTTCTGCTGTAGATCAAAGTCACACGGTCTTGTGATTGCTAGATGTGGTATTTTGAATGAGATGTCACCTTGAATCATTTGAATAGTTTGTTGAACTCATGGTACTCTTTAGGGAGGCTTAGGAGGTGTTGGTTTGTGTCAGGATAGGTGACTGAGCACAGACTTTAAGATTTCAAAGCCTTGTCACTTTCTGTTTCCTGTGCTTCGTTTTCCAGACCACTACTCTGCTTACATTTTCAGAAGCCTGAAGGCATCAGGGACAACCAGGTAAAACCCAGCCCTCCAAAAATCATTAGCCTGCCAAATATCCTAAAGTATATCCAAGAGTGGCAAACTTCATCTATTTCCCTGTGCCACATTATCAGGCCTACTACTCTGCCTTCATTCACAAAGCTTGGAGGTACCACAGATAACCCACTCCAAGCCCTTTTCAGCCATGTTCCCTTAAATTACACCCAACACTCGTAAACTGTATCCTCCCCCTGGACTCAATTTCAGGGCACCCAATTCTATCTGTTTTCCCAAAGGCCCCCATGGCACCAGGAATCCTGGACACTGGCACTATGGACCCCAGAAGCAAGGAGAGCTCCTGAAACTCCAGATGCTATGCAGGCCACAAAAACTTCAGGGATGACACCTTACTGGAACTGAAGAGTTGCTATTCACCAGAACTCCAGGCCACTAGGGTAGAAGACAGAGAGGAAACACAAACCAAGGGAAAGTGGTATAACATTTGAAATATGAAGAAATAAAATATCCAATAAAAATGTAAAAAAATCCACTCAACAAAGATAATGTCAGAAATCAATACCTAAGACTATATTAATGGCAAAAGTCAGAGGGCTAGTGGCCAGCATAAGAAAACTGTCAACAAGAACTGGGGCAATATGACACCACCAGAGCACAGCTATCTACGTATAGCAATTCCTGGATACCCTAACATAGCTGAAGCACCAGAAAATGATCTAAAATCTAACCTTATGAAGATGATAGAATCCCTTAAATAAGAAATGAATAAATCCTTATAAATATGGAAAATACAGGGAAAAGAAAAAACAGGGAAAGAAAATGAATAACATTTTTCAAGACCTGAAGGTTGAAATAGAAGCAATAAAGAAAACACAAACTGAATGAATCCTGGAGATAGAAAACCTAGGTAAGAGAACAGAAGGTATGCATGCAAGCATCACCAAGAGAATACAAGACAGAGAAGACTCTCAGGAGTAGAATATACCATAGAAAAAAATCGGTTCTTAGGTCAAAGAAAAAATTAAATCAACAAAGTTTCTGACACAAAGCATCCAGAAAATTTGGGATGCTATGAAAAGACCAAACATAAGAGTAATAGGAAAAGAAGAATGAGAAGATTCTCATCTGAAAGGCCCAGAAATAAGTCTTAACAAAATCATAGAAGAACAAGTTTCTAACCTAAAGGAATAAATGCTTGTAAGACTATAAGAAGCTTATGGAACACTAAATAAATTAAAGCAAAAAGAAAATCCTCCTGCCACATAATAATCAAAACACTAAATATACAGAAAAAAGAAACATTATGAAAAGCTGCAAGGGAAAAAGGCCAAGTAACATATAAAGAACATATAAAGAATTAATCAGACTTATCAACAGAGACTGCAAAAGCAGATGGGCCTGGCAGATGTCTTGCAGACTCTAAGAGACCACGATGCCAGCCCAGACTGCTATACGAAGCCAAACTTGCAATCACCATAGATGGAGAATACAAGATGCTCCACTCTGAGACTGAATTTAAACAGTATCCATCCACAAACCAAGCCCTACAGAAGATAGTATGAGGAAAACTCCAACATAAGATTAACTATATCCAAGAAAACATAGGAAATAAATAATTTCACACCAGCAAAACCAAAAAAAACACACACACAGACACACAGACACACAGACACAGACACAGACACACACACAGACACACACACAGACACACACACACACACACACACACACACCATTACCAACATCAAAATAAAGGGAATTAAACATCATTGGTCTTTAATATCTTTCCTTTCCCCAATAAAAAGACACATACTATGAGAATAGATTTGAAAACAAGATCCATCATTTTGCTTCATGCAAGAAACACACTTCAAGATCACAAGTAGACATTATCTTAGAGTTAAGGGCTGGGACAAGATTTCTAAGCAAATGGACCCAAGAAAGAAAGTGTAGTAGCCTTTCTAATATCTAATAAAACAGACTTCCAACCAAAATTAGACAGAGAAGAACACTTTATACTCATCAAAGAGAAAATCCAATAAGATGCCACCTCAGTTATAAATATCGAATCCCTCAAATCCAAGGGCACCCACATTTATAAAAGAAACAGTACTAAAATTTAAATCACATATTAAACTCCACACATTAATAGTTCACAAGTTATTCAAACAGAAACTAAACAGAAACAACGGAACTAAGAGATGTTATGATTCAAGTGGACCTAACACTTATATACAAAACTTTTCTCCTTATCCAACTAACTAAAAGGCAGAGAGACTCTCCAAATTAACAAAATCAGAAATGAATTGAGGGACTTAACAACAGACACTGAGGAAATTTCAGTAATCATTAAGCCTTACTTCAAAAACCTGTATGACACAGGCTTCTAAATCTAAATGGGAAAAAATAAATAAAGAAAAACCAATCCAAAATACAGGATCAGATAGTTTTAGTACTGAATTCTACCAGACTTTCAAGAAGAGCTAATATCAATAGTCATCAAATAATTCCACAAAATATAGAAGAAACATTCCCAAACTCATTTTTAATGAGTCTACAGGCCCAAAGATACCTAATTCACATAAAGAATATACCAAGAATCTTCAGTCCATGTTCCCTTATGAACATTGAAGGAAAAATATTCAATAAAATATTTGCAAACCAAATCCTAGAAAACATCAAAAACATCGTCTACCATGATCAAGTAGGCCTCATCCCATGCACGTGGTTCAACATATGAACTTCTTCACCACAGAAATAAACTGAAGGGAAAAAACCCCACATGATCATCTCATTGGATGCTGAAAAAGCCTTTGACAAAACCCAACACCCTTCATGGTTAAAGTCTTGGAGATATCATGAATATCAGACCCATGCATAAACTCAATAAAGGCAGTATACACCCACCTGAAAGCCAAATTTAATGGAGAGAAACTTAAAGCAATTCTACTAAAATCAGGGACAAGAAAGGCAGTCCGTTGTCTCCATATCTACACAATATAGAACTTGAAGTTTTAGCTAGATTGATAACACAACTAAAGGGGACCAAAGAGGTACAAATTGGAAGGGAAGAAGTTAAAGTATTACTATTCTCAGGTTATATGGTAGAAACACCAAAATTTCTACCAGAGAACTCTCCCACACCTTCAGAAAAGTGGCTGGATACAAAATTAAGTAAAACAGAACAAAACAAGCAAAAGCAAAAAACAAAATACAAAAAACAAAACAAAAACCCAAAAAAGTAAAAAACAAAATAAAACAAAACAAAAACAAAACACCCAAAAAACCTAACAAACCAACCTACCAAACAAAAAAACCCAGGTCCCAGGAAGGACAGTCTGTGGATGGCCTTTCCTTCTGTCTCTGCTCCACACTTTGTCTCCATATTTCCTCCTGTGATTGTTTTGTTTCCCTTTCTAAGAAGCACTGAAGCATCCACACTTTGGTCTTCCCTCTCCATGATCTTCATATGGTCTGTGACTTGTATCTTGGTTATATTAAACTTTTGTGCTAATAACCACTTATCAGAGAGTTCATACCATATGTGGTCTTTTGTGACTGAGCTACCTCACTCTGGATGCTATTTTCAAGTTTCATTCATTAGCCTGTGAATTTCATGAAGTCATTGTTTTTAATAGCTGAGTAATACTCCATTGTGTAAATGTACCACATTTTCTGTATCCATTCCTCTGTTGAGGGACATCGGGGTTGTTTCCAGCTTCTGGCTATTATAAATAAGGCTGCTATGAACATAATGGAGTATGTGTCCTTATTACATGTTGGAGCATCTTCTGGGTATATGCCCAGGAGTGGTATAGCTGGGCCCAGTTTTCTGAGGAACTGCCAGACTGATTTCCAGAGTGTTTGTACCAGCTTGCAATCACTCTAGCAATGGAGGAGTGTTCCTCTTTCTCCACATCCTTGCCAGCATCTGCAGTCACCTGAGGTTTTAATCTAAGCCATTCTGACTTGTGTGAGGTGGAATCTCAGGGCCATTTTGGTTTGCCTTTTCCTGATGACTAAGGATGCTGACCACTTCTTTAGATGCTTCTCTGGCATTTGAGTCTCCTCATTTGAGAATTCTTTGTTTTGCTCTGTTCCCCATTTTTAATAGGATTATTTGGTTCTTTGGAGTCTAACTTCTGGAGTTCTTTGTACATATTGGATATTAGCTGTCTCTCAGATGTAGGATTGGTAAAGATCTTTTCCCAATACGTTGGTTGCTGTTTTGTCCTATTGACAGTGTTCTTTTCCGTTCAGAAGCTTTGCAATTCTATGAAGTCCCGTTTGTCAATTCTTGATCTTAGCGCATAAGCCATTGGTGTTCGAGAAATTTTCCCCTGCGCTCAAGTTTTCGAGGCTTTTCCCCACTTTATCTTCTATTAGAGTCACTGTATCTGGTATTATGTGGAGGTTCTTGATCCACTTGGACTTGAGATTCATACAGGGAAATGAGAATGGATCAATTTGCATTCATCTACATGCTGAACACCAGTTGAACCAGCACAAGTTGTTGAAAATGCTGTTCTTTCCCCACTGGATGTTTTAAGCTCCTTTGTCAAAGATCAAGTGACCATAGGTGTGTGGATTCATTTCTGGGTCTTCAATTCTATTCCACTGTTCTATCTGCCTGTCACTATACAAATGCCATGCAGTTTTTATCACTATTGCTCTGTAGTACAGCGTGATGGTGATTTCCCCAGAAGTTCTTATGTTGTTGAGAAGTTTTCCCTATCTTGGGTTTTTTGTTATTCCAAATGAATTTGAGAATTGCTCTTTCTAACTCTATGAAGAATTGAGTTGGAATTTTGATGGGGATTGCATTGAATCTCTAGATTGCTTTCATCAAGATGCAAATTTTTGCCAAATTAATCCTGTCAATCCAGGAGCATGGGAGATCTTTCCATCTTTTGAGGTCTTCTTTGATTTCTTTCTTCATAGATTTGAAGTTCTTATCATACAGATCTTTCACTTGTTTGGTACAGTCACACCAAGATATTTTGTATTGTTTGTGACTACTCCCCTTATTTCTTTCTCAGCACATTTATCTTTTGAGTATAGGAAGGTTACTGATTTATTTGAATGAATTTTATATCCAGTCCCTTTGCTGAAGTTGTTTATTAGTTGAAGGAGTACTCTGGTGGAATTTTTGGAGTTACTTAAGTATAATATCATATCATCTGCAAATAGTGATATTTTGACCTCTTCCTTTCCAATTTATATCCCTTTCACCTCCTTTTGTGATCTAATTGCTCTGGCTAGAAATTCAAGTGCTATACTGAACAGATAAGGAGAGAGTGAGCAGCTTTGTCTAGTCCCTGATCTTAGTGGGATTGCTTCAAGTTTCTCTCCACTTAGTTTGATATTGGCTACTGTTTTTTTACATATTGCTTTTATTATCTTTAGGTATGGGCCTTTAATTCCTGATCTTTCCAAGACTTTTACCATGAAGGGATGTTGAATTTTGTCAAATGCTTTTTCATCATCTAATGAAATGTTCAAGTGTTTTTTTTTTTCTTTGAGTTTGTTTATGTAGTGGATTACATTGATGGATTTCTGTTTATTGAACCATCCCTGCATCTATGAGATGAAGCCTACTTGATCATAGCTTCAATGATTGTTTTGAATGATTGTTGTGAATGATTGTTTTGATGTATTCTTGGATTCAGTTTGTGAGATTTTTATTGAATATTTTTGCATTGATGTTCATAAGGGAAATTGATCTGAAGTTCTCTTTCTTCATTGGGTCTTTGTGTGGTTTTGATATCAGTGTAACTGTGGCTTCATAGAATGAATTGAGTAGTGTTCCTTCTGTTTCTATTTTGTGGAATAGTTTGAAGAGTATTGGTATTAGGTCTTCTTTGAAGGTCTGATAGAATTCTGCACTAAAGCCATCTGCTCCTGTCCTTTTTTTGTTTGGGAGACTTTTAATGACTGCTTCTATTTCTGTAGGGGTTATGGGTCTGTTTTGATGGTTTATCTGATCCTGCTTTAACTTTAGTGTTTGGTATCTGTTTAGAAAATTGTCCATTTCATCCAGATTTTACAGTTTTGTTGAATATAACCCTTTGTAGTAGGATCTGATGATTTTTTGAATTCCCTTAATTTTTTTGTTGTTATATCGCCTTTTCATTTCTGATTTTGTTAATTTGGATTCTGTCTCTGTGCCCTCTGGTTAATCTGGCTAAGGGTTTATTTATCTTGTTGATTTTCTCAAAGAACCAGATCCTGGTTTGGTTGATTCTTTGTATAGTTTTTTTTTTTTTTTTTTTTTTTTTTTTTTTTAGTTTCTATCTGGTTGATTTCTGCCCTGAGTTTGATTATTTCCTGCCATCTACTCCTCTTGGGTGTATTTGCTTCTTTTTATTCTAGAGCTTTCCGGTGTGCTGTCAAGCTGCTAGTGTATGCTCTCTCAAGTTTCTTTTTTGGAGGCACTCAGAGGTATGAGTTTCCTCTTAGTTCTGCTTTCATTGTGTCCCATAAGTTTGGGTATGTTGTGGCTTCATTTTCATTATGTTCTAAAACATCTTTGTCTTTAATTTCTTTCTTTTTCTTGCTTGACCAAGTAGAGCGTTGTTCAGCTTCCATCTGTATGTGGGCTTTCTGTTGTTTTTGTTGTTGTTTAAGACCAGCCTTAGTCTGTGGTGATCTGATAGGATGCATGAGATTATTTCAATCATCTTGTATCTGTTGAGGCCTGTTTTGTGACTGATTATATGGTCAATTTTTGAGAAGGTACCATGAGGTGTTGAGAAGAAGGGCTTCTCCAACTCTTAATGCTGTCCTTTTTGAGAACCAGAATTCTGGTTGATAACAACATTTGTTGTTTTAATCATTGATATGTAATTACTTTTCTGCAAGCATCTTTTTATTAGTCCTAATAATCATATAAAATAATCTTTGATACCTTCCTGCATGTGTGTAACACAGTTTGATCACATGTGCTCTTTGCCCTACTTCCCCCTTCTCCTCACACTGTCCTGTTCTCTCATAGTCACTCCACTACTTTCAAGTCATTTGGTTTTCACAGGAGTTTTTTCTTTCTTGTCAAAACTGGTGTCAAAGTCCTGAAATCAAGGACTATTCCTGCTTTAACCTCCTGAATGATGCAATTTCAGGGTTATGCTACCAAGTCCAGCTCAGATTACTAGGAGAAAAGTTTTCAACATAAAAAAACCTGAAGCCTTAAAAAAAACATTAGTACCTCCTAGATCTTTCCATGTAAATAAACACTCTCTTCCCTGATACTCAGTATGTTCTTGGCCACGGCAAGAGTCACTCCCTATGTAATTAGAATGGTTGGCTGTCTTTTCTCCCAGTTTCTGTGGTCTTTGAACAAGAATTGCATTTCTTCTCTTGTGATTGATTTGAAGGTCCTTGTATAAAATAAGTACTTAATGATTATTTATGGGGTGAATCATGTACAGGGAAGTGATACACATACTACTAATAAATAACCACTCTGTACAGGTGTAGCAAATACTGCAAGAAGTCTGCCTTGCTGATGGGACTGGCAAAAAGTTAGGGAGCCTTTCAGGTGAGTGCGTTGGTCAGGCTGCCTTCATTGATACATACAGATATTATCTGGGCAGAGAAACCATAGGGACTCTTATACATATACATTCTGAGGTAATGGTGAAAAATTTTAGTATTAAGATCACTTTCATGGGAAGGGCAGACGGTGCCTGCAGGAATGAGCTGGTTTTCAGAGAGAAAGCATGTTAAGGGGGAGGATTAGTAACTGTGGCATTGGAACCCCATGAAGGGTGAAGATAATTTGAATCAGAAAAGCTGGGTGGTTCTCAGTGAGGCATGCAGAAAGACAAATTCATAGCCCCATCCCATGATCAAGCACACTAAAGAGAAAAGAAACATGTTCAGAATATGTGGGCTCATGAGATCCACAGGGAATCTGGAGAGAGGAGGCTGTGTCTGAATACTCACAGAACCATCCTTGGGGCTTTCAGCTCATATCCTTGCTGTCTTTCCATATTCAGCTGAAGACTCCTCACATGATAGCAGAACTGAATGCAGAAAGTGACCACCATGAGTTCCATATCTGTCTGTATCACCAAGTGATTCTCGTTTGTTTGGAACAATGTGTGTGCAATGTCATTTGGGCTAGGCACAATTGTACCTTGAAGATTGTGTGTCATGTCTGTCAGGAGCTCCATTTCCTGATTTTCATAAAGACAGTAGAGCAAACCCAGACAATGTGGTTGATGGGGTTGGGATTTCCCTAGAATGTGCCATAGTAGTCTCAATTTTGCCTTCCCAGGAAGGCTACAGGAGAAGAACTTTTCCATTTCCTTCAATCCCTCTTTACTCAAAAGACCAAATAGGAAGTGCACAGTGGGTGCCTCAAACAGGTTTTGTCTTCCATACCGTTCTACCAGAGTTTCCACAATTCTGTCATTTTCCATATCACCATGTCTTTCCTCACTATCCTGTAAGATGTAGGACATTGCTGCAAAGAACTCCTGGAGACACAAGTGGGCAAAGCTGTAGCTCAGAGAGCTGGGCTGCTTTTGAAGGACACCAATCTTCAGGAAAGTGGCAATGGCATCCTCTGCTAATCCTTGCTTACAGAGGTCGCTTTCATTGAACAGGGTCCTTCTTTGGCAGATCCCCTGAGCAGCCAGTGAGCAAAGGGCTCTGAGCTGGGTCCTTAGGTGCTGACCTGGGATTGTCAGGTCAAGGTATTTCAGACAAAGAGTGGTGGTCGTCTGTGAGGTCAGTGAGAGTACTCCACCCTGCTCCATCTGCATTTTCAGGCAAGTGCAGACCAACCAGCACACCCAGGGAACCTCACACAGAGTCAGGAGCACAGGGTTAGATTTAACCAATATAAGAGCAGTAGTTGCATCTCTTTCTCTTGCAAAATATTTGTAGAAGTAGTCCTCTCGTTCAAACTCAGTAAATCCTAGGACTTGCACCTGATATAGCTGTGCCAAAGAAGGAATGATCTTCTGTAGATCTGAGTCCCGAGCTGTAAGCAGAAAGGAAGCCTCAGGAAGGACAGATTTCCCCAGCAAACTGCCTAGCAGTGTGTCCACAGGCTGTATTTGACTCCAATGCAGACATAGCTTAGGATTCTTGTCCTCCAAAACCCATGCTGGCTCATCTATGCCATCTAGAATGAATAGCAGCTTCTCAGGGTGAGACAGGACCTCACTGATGGGAGCTTTGGGCATATCCTGGCCTTGTGCTATGAGCTCAGCCAGACTCAGCTGCTTGCTCTGGGCCAGCTCTCTGCAGCTGAAGAAGAAGACATGCTGGAAGCGATCCCTGTAGAGCTGACCTTCCTTCCAGGCTCTCCTCACCAGCCTGGCCAGTATTGACTTCCCAATCCCAGCAGCTCCCTCTATTATGACTAATTGAGGCTTTTTCTGGGTATCTATGCTTTGGCCAAATAAGTCTTGGATCTCAATCATATGTCCTTCTTCTTCTGGTACACATGGATGCCAGTGTTTCCTGGTCAAGTTCTCTGAGACTTTTGAGCACAATTTTTGGAAGAGCAGTATGTTTGTAAAATTTTGGAACAAATTGTCCCTTTTTAATGACCTTGTGGGATAAAGAGTCTCTCCTTCTTGCTTCATACATACTTCTGGAAATATTCCTAAATGGAAGAGAAAGTTGGAACAGAAGTGTATGCATTAGTATTGTGTGTTCATTTAATCTATCCTTCCTTCTTTCCTCTTTTCTTCCTCCCTTCCTTCCCCCTATATTCCTTCCTTCCTTGCTTTTTTGATCCTTTATCATAGGATGCATTTATGTATCTATCTTAAGTTGTATATATCATATAGGTTGTGGGTATTGGTATATATGAAAAGTGTAGTGCAGAAAATGTGAGTTTAGAGTAGAAGATTCTGCTTCAAGAGGTCATATGACTTATAATGCTCTCTGACATTCATTCATGCTCCAGAGATTTATTCATTTGTTTCCCTGTGCCATGCTCTGAGGCTGAGAGTAAAGGGTCAGTTCACAGACATAACTGTCTTCATTCATCCTATGAGATGATCTAGTAGCTCCACTTAGCTCATCTTTCTGGTCTGTAATTTGGTGACTGTGGTCTCTTTCTGTAGGTGATCATGAAGTAGTGGGGAGATTACAGACAGTGGAGCAGAGCTCTACTCCTGACAGATCTTATTGGATCCACCATTGCAGTTCTGATAACATCATCCTAAAGTTCTGATATTGTGGGCCTGAAGGGAAAGTCTAGGAATGCCATAAAGTTCACATTTCAGGACATAGTTTTGGTCCCCTGTCCCAAGGCCAGGCAATTTTGGTTTGTATTTTGTGCTGTATTCCAGATGTCTTTGGTAACAACACACCTTGTTGGTGGTGCTGTTTGGGTTTGGGTTTTTTTTTTTTTTGTCTCTTCTGAAACTGAGTCTGAAACTCAGTTGCCAACAAAGGAGTAAGGTATACTCAGGAGTAAGGAATACAGGTCTAGGGTGGGTGTTTGGAGTCATGGGGGTAGGTCCCCTAATAATTGACCAATACTTTTCTTCTAGGAATGGGCAAGCTGTTGTGGGAAGAGGTACTCTTTCTTTCATTCAGTTACCTGTTTGCCTTCATATGCTTTTTTTTAAAAATTGTTTGAGGCTGAGTAGTCAGAGTTTTCAGTCTTATAACCCAGCCTCCAGAACTAAATTTTGTATGCACGTTTGACAAAAAAGGCCACTGAGCATGGTGTTGTAGCTCTATAATTCATCACTCAGAAGACAGATGCAGGAGAATCATGAGCTCAGGCCCAGCTTTTCCATATAGGGAAATTTGAAACCATCCGAGGCTATGGTCAATCTATCAATTTATCTATTAATCAGAAAGTCAGTCATTCAATTAGTAACTTAATCAACTACCCATAAAACAAGAATAAAGAGGTCACCTAGTCTTTGTTTTCTGTCCTGGCAATGGAAATCAAACTCAGATATTTGTTCCTGATTTAACATGCTCCACAGTTTGTCACTGTGCACTCTGCTGAGCTTCACTCTTCTGTTTTCCTCCTGCTTCCTCTAACCAGTGCATCTGAGGACTCATCTTTCCAGTTTTTGTCCAGAATACAAATATCATCTCAGCATCTTCATTTGAAGGAACTCAAGAGAAGACAGTCAGGAAGATGACTTATGGACCAGAATCCAAGTTCATTCCTCATACTGGCCTGTTGCCCAAAGTACAATACAGCTACTTGTACTGCCATGGACCAGGTGTTGGGGATAATTTGGTGAGAGTACTGAATTTAGCAACAGTCCACACAATTAGCACTCAAGGGCCTAGCTTCAGGGGTCAACTTGGCTCTGAAATCAAGATCTATAGATCTGCACATAGTGTCTTCTGTAGGAGGACTTCTAATATCTCCTGAGTGCAGCAAGCTGGCCACTCATGTCTGAAGCCAAGGCCTGCCTGGCTCAGAAAATGTCTCCTCAAAGTGCCAAGAGAGGGCCAAGCTCTTCCCAGAGCACTTTCTCTAAGACATTCCAGCTGAAATGGATCTGTCATTATGCAAACACCTAAATTCTCTTAAATTCTGTTACACTTGAAAAGTAGGTAGGGGAATCAAGATGGTTCAGCAGTTAAAGAACTTGCAACCAAAGCATGAATAGTAGAATTTGTATCCCAAGACTCCACTTATAGGCTGAGTTTGCATTGTGGTCCTCTGTAATTTCAGGATCAGGACACACTTGGCTTCCTCAGGGTAAGATGGCTAGCCAGCCTTGCTACTTACTGAGCTCTGGGTATAGATGATAGGATGTTCTGCCTCCATGAATAAGAGAGCAACTAAGGAAGATTCCCGACATCAGTTTAGTGCACTCACATGTACATGCACAGTGCAACTTATTACTCATATATGCCCCCCCCACACACACCACAGAGAAGACAAAAGGACAGCCAATAAAAACTCACATAAAGTGGATAGAAGTGGAAAATATTCTATGTAGTGAGGTATTGTATTGCCTACAGAGACAAATGCCACAAGTTTTCTGTCATATATGTATTCTACCTTTATATATTTTTATTTTCATGTTTAGTTTGGTTTTCAAATGTTTCTGTTAAGTTCTTGAAAATTTTCTATTTACACCTGACATTTACATGATTCCCACCTTTCCTTAGTCCCTGTACAATTCTCCTGAGTCCTCTCCTTCCCTTTCAAATATAGAATCTTTTTTTCTTTAATGTGTGTCTTGTCTTAAATTTCTTCCAATGAAGATTCTGAGAAGAGATTTGTGTTTTGTCAAAATCTGGAGAGATGAATCCTCAGATGTGCTGGTTGGAAGAAGCAGGAGGAAAGCAGGAGAGGTGAAGGTCAGCAAAGTGCACAGTGGCAAACGGTAGAGTATGGTAAATCGAGAACAAATGTCGCTGGGTAATTCATAACACACACATTCTGATGAGTCCCATTAGACCTGCTGTTATGTATATGTGTGTCATGCTGAATGCTTGGAATTAAATAACCCATGAGAGGCTCATCTGGACAAGACTGTTATCTCTGTCTTTCAGCAGCCATTAATTACCTGGAACTTTTCATTTAAAGGTGTTACCATGTAAGTCTTATTTGCAGTGCCTCTTTAAGTCAGGAAATTATGAGTCCACGTCATGGGTTGGGTAAAAGGACTTGAGAGGTGCAGAGAAAGCAGAACAATTCTCATATGAAAATTGGTTCAAAGTTGAAGGTAGGATTAGGATTGTTTGACAAAGGAGAGGAGTAAGTAGCGATTGATTAACCAAGACTAAAAATATATGAAAGTTCCTTATGGAAACAAACTAGTTTGACCTTAATAAAAATATAACTTATATAAATGCAGGCTATTGAGCAATGAGATTACGGTCCTCAGAGGACATGAGTTACTAAATTCCAGTCCCAACATCAAGCATGTAGTACCTGCCAAAGAGTTACTGGTCATGGAGGAAGCAGACACTCAAAACACAAAGAAGCTTGTTGCCATTGTTTTTCACAGTCTAAAGAAACTAGAGTTAGGCCTGGTCCTTTGGGCTGGAGCAGACACAGAGTTGTTCTGCTCCTGTCCTGTGGAGAAACTGAAT
>NW_021620240.1:1085361-1121876 GCF_004785775.1 Grammomys surdaster
AAACTGAATCCTGAGTCATCGAGGAGCCACTGCACTCAGAGCAGCTGAGGAGCCACTGCACTCAGAGCAGAAGGATTTCCAGATCCAAGAAGTGGCCTGAGTCCCAGGAGTTCTTCCACCCAGGAGATTAGGAGCATAAGACCACAGAGACATCTGGACTCCGAGGAGCTCTGCAATAAGCAAGATAACTGGAAATACAGACTCCAGTCTTACACAGTGAGGGCAGGTAACACTAGAGTTAACCAGATGGCGAAAGGCAAGCGCAAGAACATAAGCAACAGAAACCAAAGTTTCTTGGCATCATCAGTAACCAGTTCTCCCAATATAGCAAGCCCTGAACACCCCATCACACCTGAAAAGCAAGATTCAGAATTTAAATCACTTCTCATGATGATGATAGAGGATTATAAGAAGGATAAGTAACTCCCTTAAAGAAATACAGGAGAGTACAAGTAAACAGATAGAAGCCCTTAAAGAGGAATCACAGAAATCCCTTAAAGAAATGGAAGAAAATACAAAGAAGGAATTAAACAAAAACATTCAGGATCTGAAACTGGAAATAGAAACAATAAAGAAAGTTCAAAGGGAGACAACCATGGAGATAGAAAACCTAAGAAAGAGATCAGGAGTCATAGATGCAAGCATCACCAACCGAATACAAGAGATAGAAGAGAGAATCTCAAATGCAGAAGATAAGGTGGAAAATATTGACACAGTTGTCAAATAAAATGCAAAATGCAAAAAACTCCTAACTCAAAACATCCAGGAAATCCAGGACACAATGAGAAGACCAAACCTAAGGCTAATAGGTATAGATGAGAATGAAGATTCCCAACTTAAAGGGCCAGTAAATATCTTCAACAAAATTATTGAGGAAAACTTCCCTAACCTAAAGAACAAGATGCCCATAAACATACAAGAAGCCAAATAGACTAGACCAGAAAAGAAATACCTCCCATCACATAATAATCAAAACATCAGATGTACAAAACAAAGAAAAAATACTAAAAGCAGTAAGGGAAAAAGGTCAAGTAACATATAAAGGCAGACCTATAAGAATTACACCAGACTTCTCACCAGAGACTATAAAAGCCAGAAGAGCCTGGACTGACATCATACAGACCCTAAGAGAACACAATTGCCAGCCCAGATTACTATACCCAGCAAAACTCTCAATCGCTATAGATGGTGAAACCAAGATATTCCATGACAAAACCAAATTTGCACAATATCTTCCCACAAACCCAGCACTTCAAAGGATAATTGATGGAAAACGCCAAAACAAGGAGGGAAACTACAACCTAGAAAAAGCAAGGAAGTAATCTTCCAACAACCCCAAAAGAAGATAACTATACAAACATAACTTTACCTCTAATAACAAAAATAACAGGAAGCCACAATCATTTTTCCTTAATATCTCTTAACATCAATGGTCTCAATTCCCCAATAAAAAGACGCAGACTATCAGACTGGATACACAAACAAGACCCAGAATTTTGCTGCATACAAGAAACACACCTCAGTGACAAAGACAGACACTACCTCAGAATAAAAGGATGGAAAACAATTTTCCAACCCATTGGTCCCAAGAAACAAGCTGGAGTAGCCATTCTAATATCAAATAAAATTGACTTTCATCCAAAATTAATCAAAAAAGATAAGGAAGGACACTTCATACTCATCAAAGGAAAAATCTACCAAGGTGAACTCTCAATTCTGAACATCTATGCTCCAAATGCAAGGGCACCTACATACATAAAAGAAACTTTACTAAAGCTCAAAATACACATTACACCTCATACAATAATAGTGGGGGATTTCAACACCCCACTCTCAGCAATGGACAGATCATGGAAACAGAAACTAAACCGAGACACTTTGACATTAACAGAAGTTATGAACCAAATGGACTTAACTTAGAATATTTCATCCTAAAACAAAAGAATATACCTTTTTCTCAGCACCTCATGGTACCTTCTCCAAAATAGACCATATAATTGGTCACAAAACAGGCCTCTACAGATACAAAAAGAGTGAAATAATCCCTTGCCTCTTACCAGATCACCACGGAATAAGACTGGTCTTTAATAATGACAAAACCAATGGAAAACCCACGTGCACATGGAAACTGAACAACTCTCTACTCAATGATGACTTGGTCAAGGAAGAAATAAAGAAAGAAATAAAAGACTTTTTAGAATTCAATGAAAATGAGGACACATCATACCAAAACTTGTGAGACTCCATGAAGGCAGTGCTAAGAGGAAAACTCATAGCTCTAAGTGCCTACAAAAAGAAACTGGAAAGAGCACACACTAACAAGTTGACTGCACAACTAAAAGCTCTAGAACAAAAAGAAGCAAATACACCCAGGAGGAGTAGAAGGCAGGAAATAATCAAACTAAGGGCTGAAATCAACCAAATAGAAACAGAAAGAACAATACAATATATCAATAAAACCAGGAGCTGGTTCTTTGAGAAAATCAACAAGATAGATAAACCGTTAGCCAGATTAACCAGAGGGCACAGAGACAGTATCCAAATTAATAAAAGAAGAACTGAAAAGGGAGACATAACAACAGAAACTGAAGAAATTCAAAAAATCACCAGATCCTACTACAAAGGCCTATACTCAACAAAACTGGAAAACCTGGATGAAATGGACAATTTCCTAGACAGATACCAGGTACCGAAGTTAAACCACGAACAGATAAACCATCTAAATAGTCCCATAACTCCTAGGGAAATAGCAGCAGTCATTAAAAGTCTCCCCACTAAAAAAAGCCCAGGACCAGATGGTTTTAGTGCTGAACTCTATCAGACCTTCAAGGAAGACCTAATACCAATTCTCTTCAAACTATTCCACAAAATAGAGACAGAAGGAACACTACCCAATTCGTTCTATGAAGCTACAATTACACTCATACCCAAACCCCACAAGGACCCGACAAAGAAAGAGAACTTCAGACCAATCTCCCTTATGAACATCGATGCAAAAATACTCAATAAAATTCTAGCAAACCGAATCCAAGACCACATCAAAACAATCATCCATCATGATCAAGTAGGTTTTATCCCAGGAATGCAGGGATGGTTCAATATTCAGAAATCCATCAATGTAATCCACTATATAAACAAACTCAAAGAAAAAAACCACATGATCATCTCACTAGATGCTGAGAAAGCATTTGACAAAATTCAATATCCCTTCATGATAAAAGTCTTGGAAAGATCAGGAATTCAAGGCCCCTACCTAAACATAGTAAAAGGAATTTACAGCAAACCAGTAGCCAACATCAAGCTAAATGGAGAGAAACTTGAAGCAATCCCACTAAGATCAGGGACTAGACAAGGTTGCCCACTCTCCCCCTACCTATTCAATATAGTACTGGAAGTCCTAGCCAGAGCAATTAGACAACAAAAAGAAGTCAAAGGGATACAAATAGGAAAGGAAGAAGTGAAAATATCGCTATTTACAGATGATATGATAGTATACTTAAGTGACCCCCAAACTTCCACCAGAGAACTCCTAAACCTGATAAACAACTTCAGCAAAGTGGCTGGTTATAAAATCAACTCAAACAAATCAGTAGCCTTCCTCTACATGAAGGATAAACAGACTGAAAAAGAAATTAGGGAAATGACACCTTTCACAATAGTTGCAAATAATATAAAATACCTTGGTGTGAATCTAACCAAGCAAGTGAAAGACCTGTATGACAAGAATTTCAAGTCTCTGAAGAAAGAAATCGAAGATCTCAGAAGATGGAAAGATCTCCCATGCTCATGGATTGGCAGGATTAATATAATAAAAATGGCCATCTTGCCAAAAGCAATCTACAGATTCAATGCAATCCCCATTAAAATCCCAACTCAATTCTTCACAGAGTTAGAAAAGGAAATTCTCAAATTCATATGAAATAACAAAAAACCTAGGATAGCGAAAACTATTCTCGACAATAAAAGAACTTCGGGAGGAATCACTGTCCCTGACCTCAAGCTGTACTACAGAGCAATAGTGATAAAAACTACCTGGTATTGGTACAGAGACAGGCAGGAAGATCAATGGAATAGAATTGAAGACCCAGAAATGAACCCACACTCCTATGGTCACTTGATCTTTGACAAAGGAGCTAAAACTGTCCAGTGGAAAAAGGACAGCATTTTCAACAAATGGTGCTGGTTCAACTGGAGGACAACATGTAGAAGAATGAAAATTGATCCATTCTTATCCCCTTGTACAAAGCTCGAGTCTAAATGGATAAAGGACCTCCACATAAAACCAGATACAATAAACCAATAGAAGATACAGAAACTAATAGAAGAGAAGGTGGGGAAGAGCCTCGAATACTTGGGCACAGGGGAAAAGTTCCTGAACAGAACTCCAATGGCATATGCTCTAAGATCGAGAATTGACAAATGGGACTTCATAAAATTGCAAAGTTTCTGTAAGGCAAAGGACACTGTCAATAGGACAAAACGACAACCAACAAATTGGGAAAAGATCTTTACCAATCCTTCATCTGATAGAGGGCTAATATCCAATATATACAAAGAACTCAAGAAATTAGACTCCATACAACCAAATTACCCTATCAAAAAATGGGGTATAGAGCTTAACAAAGAATTTTCAAAGGAAGAAACTCGAATGGCCGAGAAGCACCTAAAGAAATGTTCAGCATCCTTAGTCATCAGGGAAATGCAAATCAAAACAACCCTGAGATTCCATTTCACACCAGTCAGAATGGCTAAGATTAAAAACTCAGGTGATAGTAGATGCTGGCGAGGGTGTGGAGAAAGAGGAACACTCCTCCATTGTTGGTGGGACTGCAAGATGGTGTAACCACTTTTGAAATCAGTCTGGCGGTTCCTCATAAAATTGGACATAGCATTACCTGAGGATCCAGCTATACCACTCCTAGGCATATACCCAGAAGATGCTCGAACATATAACAAGGACATATGCTCAACTATGTTCATAGCAGCCTTGTTTATAATAGCCAGGAGCTGAAAAGAACCCAGATGTCCTTCAACTGAGGAATGGATTAAAAAAATGTGGTATATTTACACAATGGAGCATTACTCAGCTATTAAAAACAATGAATTCGAGAGGTTCCTAGGTAAATGGATGGAACTAGAAATTATCCTGAGTGAGGTAAGCCAATCACAAAAGAACACACATGGTATTCACTCACTGATTATTGGATATTAGCCCAGAACCTTGAAATGCCCAAGATGCAACTCACAGGCCACATGAAGCTCATAAAGAAGGAAGACCAAGTTGGGGTGATTCGGTCCTTCTTAGAAGGAGCAACAAAATACTCAAGGGAGCAAATATGGAGACAAAGTGAGGGACAGAAACTGAAGGAGGGGCCGTCTGAAGACCATTCCACCTGAGTATCTATCCCATGTGCGATCACCAAGGGTGGATGCTGATGTGGAGGTCGGGAAGTGCATGCTGATAGGAGCCTGATGTGGATATCTCCTTGTAGGTCTTCAGGAGTCTGGTGTACTCAGAGGCAGATGCTCACAACTGGCCATTGGACTGATCGTGGAGTTCTCAGTGGAGGAGTTAGAGTGAAGACTGAAGGAGAGCTGAGGGGATTTGCGGCACCATGAGGAGAGCAGCAATGCCAGCCAACCACAGCTCCCAGGGTCTGGACCACCAGCCTGGGAGCACTTAGGGAGGGATCCAGCACTTCAGTTGAATATGTGAGGGTGGAGGGCCCTGCTGGGCATAGGTGGAAGAGGAGAACTTTGACCTCATGAAGGCTGGATGCCCCAGGGGGTGGGAATTTTGGGAGTGGGGAGGTGGTAGTGGGGGGGTGGATAGAGGTTACATCCACAGAGAAGAAGGAGGAGGGGTGAGGGGATTGGGGATTCCTGGGTGGGTGGGGGATGGGGTAAGGGGACAACATAGGAAATGTAGATGGAACATCCAATTAAAAAAAAAAAGAAACTAGAGTTAGGCCCTATTGCTGAAGACACCACATATTTTTTTGTTACAGGACTTAAAGAACCCAAATAGGAAGAGTCATGCCATTTCATCTATGCTGGTTAGGTATCCTAGTATTAGGACATGGTATGAGGCCACTTGTGGAGAAAAGCCATCAATGGAATTAATCCCTGGTGCTGAGCCTCAGTGTTACAATACTGACCTGCCAGGGAAGTCATGCTCCCAGTGCAATACTTGCCTGAAGATTATAGAGTAACCAATTGTTCTATGATTATTACTGAGAAATTTCTGATTAAATTTGAATTCCACAGGAGGGAATTCATAACTAGTATTGTAAATGTCATCTAAGTCACATGGTGTAGAAGGTCATGGGCCCCGAGAGAGGACCTATTTCTGGTGTTTTGCTAAATGTACATATTGTTAAACTGCCTTCTGAATATGTTTATACTCAGATTAACCTCAACCTTATCCAAATAAGCTTTTCCATGCAGTGGTCAGCAATTAACATAGAGACTCAGAGGCAAAATTCTGATTAAATGTGTGTTGATTACTTAGTCCTAAGTGGGACATCTAAGTGAATTTACCAAGGCTCTGGGAACACTTCAAGTGAGTTGGCAGAAAAAAATGAAATAGCAGGAGGACTGGAAGGAGTGCGGTGAGATGTGCTTTTCTGAACACCACATGACTGTTGTACTAATGAGCTCAATACAGATACAGTTGCTTGTACAAGACATGCACAGTGGCTAACAGGATCAGTCAGTTTCTGCCAGGCAGCACTAACTGGTGTGAGAGGTTTAAATAAAACAACAATGAGTAGCAGACAAATCAACACCAATGAAAACACCAAAAAAAAAAAAAAAGAAAACCAACAACAAAAACAAAAGGGGAAAGGATATGAGAGTGGGAGGGCATGTGCTGGAGGGAGTTCTCGGGGAGTTGGGAGTGGATATGATCAAGCTATACTGTATAAAGTATGAAGTTTTCAAACAAAACAAATTTATTTAGACCTGCAGAACCAGACACAGCTCTCCTCCACTATGGTTACAGCACAGTAGCTGCCAGTGATCCTGATCTCCTTCTGAGTCTTTCCTCTATATGGGACTCCCCTGATTACACTTTATTTCATCCAGGTGGTGTGGAGACAAATAATCTACCTGAACTCACTGCCATCGCCACACCCTGTACCTCAAGTATGCAATCCTGATAGGCCCTCAGGGGCTTCAGAGGGATCATGACCAAATTGTTCTTCTCTCTTTGGCACTCACTAGATCGTAGCACTGTCCCCACTCTAGTCCAGTCATATGGCATAGACACAATTTTAAACTACACATTCTCTGTGTGTTCCCTGACACAGCCATCGGGCAATTCTTGTTGGGCCATGGCTGTATGCATCATGCCTATCCTCCAGGTGCACCCTGTGCTCAGGCTCAACTTGGTGAGTCTGCCTGCAGTTGCCATGACTGCACCCTTGCCAACCACCAGACCCACCCCAGGACCCACAAGAATAATTCTAGCCCAGGCTGGAAAGGTCCACCCACACACTTCTTAACCCCAGGTTCAGGCTGGGGAATACATGCCATGTGTCAGCTCAACTTGGTATGCCTACGTCAAACATAGGGCAACAACAACAACAAAAGAGCAAAACCCATATGCCCAGGTCTCATTGCAATAACAAGAAGAAAAATCAAGACAATATTTACTGCCTCCAAATCCACCAGTTCAAAGAAACATTCTCCAGTGAGGATTACCAAGATGAACCAGGACAAGGAACTTAGTTGGGAATCATAGACCTCAGAGAGTTACGGAGTTTAAAGATGCAGAGAAAAGGAGCTCAATGAACTTGAAGAGAATGACCTCAAGGATGGCAGGTGCCCAAGTGATGTGCAATAGAACAAAATTCAACTGAATGAAGATCAGATTGAAAAACAACAACACAATTAGAAAATTCACAGAAAGTCTAATACATAGAATGCATCAAACAGAGGATAGACTATAAAGCATAGGAATTAGACCACATAAGTAAATAATATTTTTAAAAATTGATAAAAAAAAAAACCCAGATGAACATGTAGGAAATGTGGAGATACCTCTAAATGACAAATCTTATAGTTACATGCAAAGTAAATGGGTGGATGGGAATCTCAGGTCAATACACAGACCAGATCTTCAACAAGATCACAGAAATCAGGAAAGAAACTCGTACAGGTACAAAAAGAAAAAAAGCAAACAAAACAAAACAAACAAATAAAAACAAAAAACCCCCAAAACAAAAAGCAAACAAACAAAAACAATAAAACAATAAAAAGGACCAGAAAACAACTTTCCAAACAAATAGTAGAGAAGTAGAGATTATTGAATGCTACAAGAGAAAAAAATTCTCTGCACATAAGTCACATCTGATGGCAAAGATATCATCAGACTGATATGAAGCCAGAAAGTTGAAGTCAGAGGAATTAATTCATTTCCTAGTGTTGATGGATATGAAGTTTGTGCTTTTCACATTCTTTAACTCGGCAAGGCTTTTAGTTGTGGGACTGGGACTCCAACCCACCCACAAAACCTTTGACCCATAAGCTGTACTACATGAAAAATATGGTTGAGGGAGTGGCCAATCAGTGAATGTTTTAATTTGAGACTAGCCACAAGAGGGAGCCCATCCCTACAGGGCCTGGATGGCCAGGAACTGGAAGCTTGATGGCCCAGAGACCTAGGGTAGAAACAATCATGACTTCACAATGAAATGATTCCTAACGATACTCTGCTGTACTCAGAGATTGGTACCTAGCTCTATCACCATCTTCCTCCTGAAGCAGATGGGAGAAGATGCAGAGACCCACAGGCAGACATATAGGCAAAGATACAGGCTAGTTAACCTTTTGTTCTGCCTCCAGACTTGTTAGATTTCAGTTAATTTCTCCTTTAAGATATGAAAATGTCTCCCATACTCATGGTCTGAGCTCAGTAGTTTTGAGTAGCTATGTAGGATAGATGATTGCATGTTGGGGTTTTGTCTTTCTTCTCATTTCTTTTCTTCTTCTTCCTCCTCCTCCTCTTCCTCCTGCTTCCTCTCTCTCTCTCTCTCTCTCTCTCTCTCTCTTTCTTTCTTCCTTTCTTTCTTTCTGTTTTTGTGGGTCTGAGTAAAGAGGAGGAATGTCCTATGGGAAGGAGACAGCAGTTGTGTGTTGGTCAGAGAGGCAGGGGTAGGAGGCAGGAAGAACTGCTGGGGTTCTTCATGCTTACCCTCATACCCTTCTCTAATGGTCACATGGGGGAAAATGAGGCATACACAAGTGCTGCTGGGAAACCCTCCTCTGGGACCATGAAGTTCACACACCTCTACTGAGTCTACTCTGGTCCTCTGTATGAGTCTCTATTTCTTTCTGAGCTTCAGCTCCCCCATGTGTGGCTCTGAGCTTCTTTTTGTCCCACAGGGTTGCACACTATATATAATAACAGCAGCAATAACTTGGGCTTGTACTTAAAATTATTGAGCATTTCTTGAATATCAGACTGTTTAATATTTGATATGTATTACCACTCAACCGATAGAGCCTAAGGAGACAGCTTTTCATCTTCCTATTTCCAAGATGGATATATTTAGGAAGGCTGGAGTCTGCCTCTGCCCAGCTCCAAAGTTTGGACTTGTAACATTGGTGTTGCTTATTGTTCTTCTCAAAAGGTGGCTTGAACCCTGTGCCAACCTTCTCAGAGACCACTGTATGCCTGACTCACTCCACTACAGCTTCAGGGTACTCCTTCCAGGGGGCTTTGAGCATCACATGGGAATCTGAGTATGCACTTCTGTAGAACAAAGTGTTCTCTAGAGTTCAGTTAGGGGCTTCTGAAAGCCTTCCTGTTCCAGCCTCTCATGGAGCCTGTGAATTCTTTTGACAGGAGGCTAGCCTGCCCATGGAATCCTTGGCAGGAGGATTCAGTGGTGATGAAGTGGCCACAGAGTGATCGGTTGGGGTTCTTAGTGTACTTACCTAGCTTCAAGTCCCTCCTCTCTGACTTGACTCTGTGCTTTATCAGCTCCACCTCTGTATGTTTCTTTGTTTTGAAGGTGGGGTCCACTTCCTCTTGACCTTCATACTGAGCTACCTTTGTGTTACTTTTCTGCTTGGATTGAGATTTTTCCATGGTAACAGAGCCCTCAGATACTGCTTCTCTGAGCAGTCTGTGCTCTTATTGCTTCAAGACTTTCTTCTGTTGTTGCAAGTAAGAGACCAGTGCCTTCGTGTCTCTACCATGTACTTCTGTTCTGGGAATGGGTGTTTTATCAGAATTGATAGCAGAGACCTGGTAATAAAAGAAAGCAGAATAACCTCTACACAGTCAGATGGACCTCCGAGCAGAATAATTGAAAGACACAAGTCTTTTCTGAGGAGTGGGTACTGTGTGTCCAGATGCAGGGGCTTGGGCTTCATAGGGCAGAAATGGGAACTCTAGGACAGGAGTGTTTAACAGTGATCATGTTCTTTAAAGTTTCACAGCTGAAGAATGCCAGTGGATCTTCTTGCTACTGTGTTGGCTTTCCTGAAGGCAAGCTTAACATTATACTGAGCTGGGGTTTCTTAGCTTGTCTAAGGTTCTTCTTTTAGGTCATTAAGGTTATTTATTTTATCCTAAGGACAGATGAAAAGAATGTGGTGTGTGTGCTTTCTTACTGATTGTTTCCTGTGGAAGGAGGATGATGGAGGGTGGAATCCATCCTGCGCCTAGGGATTAAGGGGGTGTGTACATTGTGGGTAGACTTCATGTGCTGCAAAGAAATTTTGAACTTGATCTGCTTTCCTGGATCAGTCATGTGATTGCTGCCGTTTACTTCTGGAGAAACCTTTGAAACAGGTATAAGAGAGGAGGCTGTGAACTGTGAAATGAGACGGAGCAGAGGGGACCCAGTAGGCCCCTGGCCAGGGAAGCCATTGTCCTAATGTAGACCTAGTGATGTCAGTGATTTTATCCAGGAGGACCTTGTGTATAACTTTTAAAGGACGAGGGAAAATGATGTATGAGCATAAGGAGAAATAGAGAGTTCAAGGGAAGGAGCCGAGTCAGGGGGAGCCAAAAGCCCATCTTAGGAAGACATTATTCACTAGATTTTTTCTGTCTGGTACTTCATTAAATCTTTGGGTGCTGTTCACCCCTTGGGTTTGTTGGTTCATAACAGTGTTGTTCCTGAAGTAAGGCACTAGTCCCCACAGTAGCAGTATGTAGGAGATCGAGTTCTCTTAACTTTGGAGAACCACAGCATGGAAGACTTGGCTCAGAGTAGGCAGAGAACTTGATGGAGAGGGAGGAGTGGGAAGGTGGGCATCTAGAGAGTGAGTGGGAAATGTAGAAGTAAGAGGAGGGAGGGATGCAGGTCAGAGCATGATGGTTGGGAGAATTAGAGGATGTGAATGAAGAGATGAGGGGTTGGGGGATTCTGGGGTACCAAGGACAGGATGATAGGAGGCTAGAAACACCAGGATGGAAGATGCATCGGGGACCATGCAGGAGAGTCACTATCCCATGTCCTCATCTTCTTCCTTTTCTAATGTCCCAGTCTAAGGAGATCAATATGTCAGCCATTACTGTGACTCAGGATAAGGTAGGAAGATACAGGACAGAGGGAGAGTAAAGGCTCAGCCTAAGTTCAGATGAACTTCTTTGAAGGAATCTTTAGAAGTCTTCTGTCCCTGGTCAGCACACAGGGGGAACAATGCTAAGCCAACTAACAAATTGATGGAAGGCACATTACCTAGAGAGGGCCAAAGGGCCACATATATGCAGGGGACAGACGAACACAAGACTTCATAGAGGCCCTGATGTAAGGATAAAAGGAACATTAGTTCTGTGTCCTTGTCCAGGAGTGAACTTGGTAAGGCTTGTCTGACACTGAAGCCTGTGCCTCAGAGGAATCAAGAGTATAATAAAGGGGACTCACTCTGACCCCTGTGCTGTGGTTATCAATCCTAAGGCAACTGTGTTGAGGTTTCCTGTGCTTTCTTCACTAACTTTGTCTATCTTAGCTCTCTGGGGACCTTAGCTCTACCATACCACCCCCTGCAAATATCATATATGATACTTAATATATATCTCATCTCTGGTCCTCCCTCTGAATACCTTGTCATTCAGAATACTTATTCCTGGAGATTCAAGGTAGACATAGGGTGTAGAATAGCCTATCACAGGAGCAGGCACATGAACTAGACAGGTGAATCCAGCAGACTATCACCCATCAGAGCTGGCCTGCAGATTCTCCAAGCAGAGGCTGGGGCCCTGGGCCCTGGTTTTCAGGACGAGGTCCCCATGTCTGCCACAGTATGTTTTAGTGGAGTGAGGCCAGCCCTTATCCTCCCACAACTAAGTGTTTTGGTGGAATCTGGGTCCCACTACTCACCCTGCTTCTCTATGAGGCCCACTGGAGTGTGTGTCCTTGAATAAGGCTTCTCAGCTCGGAAACTGTTCTTCAAAAGTGAAAGAGATTCTGGCCCATTTTCAGGAAGGCAGGCGTCAGAGAGCCACAGATGTACTTCCTCTAAACACTGGGAGTGGAAGTTGAACATTATTCAGATTGTTCCTGTTAAGTCTCTGCAGGTGCCTGAGCTGGAGGAGTCAGGCTGAGAGCTTCTTCCGGGTTTACAGAAGCCCTGCCTGCCTGACCACAGGACTCATGTCTGAGCTCAGTTCCCTCTTCCATTACTGTGGGACCCGAGGTTTGCCAACAGGTCCTAGGTCAGCAATAATTCCTAGATCCCCTCAGATTTGTGCTCTGAATATCTGTGCTTCTCTCCTTCCCTGTAGCCTGCCTGATCACAGGCTGTTCATTTCAGTAAATGTATCTTAGGCTACAAACCCTGTCTATGTTTTTTTTGTGTGTGTGACTTCTAAAGTCTCCTAAATGTCACATTCAGGTTTTGATTCTCACCAACACTGTATTCTTTCTCTGTAGGTATGTGGTGTGTGTGCATGTTCGTATGCAAGTGGACTCACATTCGTGCACATGTGTGTGACCTGAAAGCTTATGGATGTGGCTAGTCCAGCTAACCTGGAATACTTCCTGTTTCACCTTTCTGAAAGCTGGGATTACAAGCCTGTAACCATGCCCAGGAGGCATTTGTGAGGGTGCTGGGGATCAGACCACGTGTCCTCAGGCTTGCATAGCAAGTGCTTATCCACTGAGCCATCTCCCCGCCCGGCACCATCTTATCAACACTTCTGTTATCCTATTCCTCATTGTGGCCAAGGAGTGTGCTGGTCCAGCCAGTCTTAGAGTCACACATCTAATAGTGAATTACTTTAAATATGTTCTTCACTTATATCTTTCAATCCTCCCTGTCTTGTTCTAAGTGACAAACAGGTTCCTTCCAGTTTTTCACAGGGTTCTACATGACCTGCTCTTTTCTGCCCTGCCTACTTTCTGGTGATAAATCGTACTTCAAGCTTCTCACTTCCTCTGCCATGGGTTTGCTGCTCTACCTTTCTATTCCTTGAACACACCAGGAACGTGCTCACCTCAGGACCTTTGCACTGGATTCACCATTGTCGTGGGATGACTTCCCTCATCTCTGAAGTTTGTTGTCTACTTTCTGAAGTACCACTGCCCTTCCAGCATTACTCTGATTTATTCTCCTGCTGATTCTTGTTTCTTTCCATCATGTCCACCTACAAAGAGAATGGGAGCTCTTGGCTGACAGCACTTGGCCTGCTGTGGTGATTGTTAAGGCCCCTATGCCCAAGTTAGTGCCTGGCCCACAGTATCAGCACAAGAGATGTTTACAGAGGTATGGTTAGATTTTAATATTAACATTTATTTATTTTTGTGTGTTTATGTGAGTGTCTGTGTTGTGTACACGTACATGTGTGTGTGTGTGTTATATGTGTACGTTCATGCCATTGTGTACATGTATAAATCATAAGACATCATTCAGAACTCAGTTCTCTTTCCACCATGTGGAACCCTGTGATTGAAACCATTACATTAGGTTTATTACAAGTGCCTGGTATGTCAATGTTATTATTAATTTTTAAAAAAAATTTATTAGTTGAGAATTTCACATCATGTATCCCACTCCCACTCTGTTTCCCTCAGAGCTGGTTCATTCGTGCCCATGCCATCAGGGCCAGCTCCACCCTGCTGTCCTGGTGAGGTGCATGGCCCACTTTCCTGAGTGCTTCAGTAGGCAAAGGGCTGGGCTGTCTTTTCTGCTCTAACATCCTTGGAGGAAGCTCACCTCAACCCTGGCAACCAGGTCCAGCTCTGCCGTGATGCCCAGGTGCAGTGCAGGGCCTACTCTCCCAAGTGTTGCAGTAGGTGAAGGATAGGGACAGTTCTCATACTCTCCAGACCCTGGGGCCAGCTCTCCATCCTGGCATGGGAGGAGACAAGAGCATAGCCTACTCATCTATGCTCACAACCTCAGGACGAGCTAGCCTGCAACCACCACATACAGGGCTAGCTCTGCTGTACTGTGCAGTCCAGGCACACTTTCCCTCACTTGTGCAGCAGGTGAGGGTCAGGCCAATTTTTCCATATTCTCTCCAGTACTCCAACTGCATAGGGGCAGATTCAGTTCTCTGGCTCTGATGGCCCCAGGACCTGTTCTCCCATGATGCTCAGGGGAAGGGTGGGACCAGTTCTTCACAGTCCTCAGACATCAATATATCCCTGGTCAGCAGACCAGATCAGGGATTTCTGCCTGGCGTTTGGTGGTAATTGATCCCTGCTACTGAAGGACAATAAATCAAGATGTGCCCCTAGAGACAGCACAGGATACAGCTCCACCATGGTCTCAGGTAGCATCACTGGCCACTCACATCAGGTTGTCCCTCAGTACGTTCGAGTCCAGTTCTTCCTCTCTTCATTGTGCCTACATCCTTCTGTTTCTCTCTTACATTTCTCCACCACATACTTGCTTGTCTTAGTGGCATGAGAGATTTGAATGTCTAGTGTGGTTTCAGATTGTCTCAGGTGTGCAATACCCACCCTATGCTTTAAGGCTCTGGACAGGGATCATCTTAGGCATGGTCTGCTCCAAATAGCCCTTGAAGCCTGCACAGTGCAGACTGGTGTTCATCTCAGGCTAGCTTCCTGTCCAGGCCCTATGGTGTCAGACTGGTAGTTGTCTAGGGCTAGCACCCCACCTGGTCAAGCTCCCCACCTGGACTAACTCCCAACCTTAGGAGTCCACAGGACTTGTGGTTGTCTTTGGTTTTCTTTGTTCAGGTTTGTTAGTCCACTAATCATTCAGATGTCCATAGGTCACAACACTGAGCCTAGACAACTGAGCCTCTCAACTCTGCAACCTACTGATGCACATGTGACACAGCAGCTATAACTACAACAACTCTAGGGGTAGATTTTCTGTGAATCTTTCCCTGGGACAACATGATTGATAGAGAATGGCAATGTCCAGTGTGGGTGGTGCCATTCCTGAGCAGGTGGTCCTTGGTCATGTAAGAAAGCAGGCTGAGCAAGCCCTGGAGAGAAAGCCAGTGAGAAACATTCCTCCATGGCCTCTGCTGCAGTGTGCGGCCTTTGGTTCCTGCCCTGTCTCCTCAGGAAAGACCATAAGCTGTACAGTGAAGTGAATGTGTTCCTTCCCAAGCAGCCTGTGTGCAGTCTTGGTGTTTATCTCAGCAACAGAAAGCAAATGAAGACACATCCTATGTTTCAAGAAGTTTCCCTCCAAGATGAAGATTTCATCTCTCACAAAATTGTTATACACCAGTGAGTAACAGTCAGAACCATCCTTTAAGAGACCTTAGAGATTTGTTCTTTTGTTTTTCTATCCTTAATTTTATTTTATCATTTTTTCTCACACAATATATTTTAATCTTTCAGACCAACACAACTCCCAGAAACAATGAATAAAATACCATCTTTTCTGACACCCTTTTCAGCATTTATGTAGTGTAGTATGACTTGCCATTCTGGCTGTTCTGAGACACTTTGGTGGTTTGAGTAAGATTGACCTCCATAACCTCATATATTTGAATGTTTGCCCCTAGTTGGTCCAACTGTTTGAAAAGGAGTAGAAGGGGTGTCCTTGTTGGAGGAGTGCATCACTGGGGCAAGCTTTGAGAGTTTAAAATACTACACTGTTCATAATGTCTGTCTCTGTCCCTGCCTCTCACTGTGCTTCAGGATGTGACCTCTCAGCTAAAGTCCCAGCACCATGCTTGCCTGTCTACTGCCAAACTCCTAGCCATGATGATCATGGACTCCAACCATGAGCCCCAGACTACAGCCTTTTAATTTCATATGGTCCCATTTGTCAGTTTGCCTCATTTCCCTGATGACTAGAGTCCTCTTCAGAAAGGACTCCCCTGTGCTGCTCCATGAAGTGTTCCCCTCCTTCCCTCAGATAGTTTTGGGTTCAAGTCTGTGTAAATGTCCTTGGTGCACTTGGGGCTGAGTGCTCTGCAGGGTGAGAGGTCAGTCTTACACACACACACACACACACACACATAAACACACACACACATATATATGTATGTATACACTAGAATATGTATACACAAGAAAACACTACAATAATTTAAATTGTGTTAATATAGAATAAAAACTCTCTCTGGAAAGATGATTAATTTACCACAAAACATCATGATCTGATTTATAATCTTAGTCTCTTTTGAGGTTCGGTTCCAGATGTCTTAAGATCACCCACATGCTCCATGTATTTTGTAGAACAATTTCTAATTTCTCTTGTACTATTTAGACTTGAGACCAAAACAGAAACAATAAATAAAATTAAAGGTCTTGAGTTTAAAAAATCCGATAATCTGTTTTAAGTAAGACTTGATAATATACATTTTTATATTTAGTCTGTATCTGTACATAGTGTGTACTCTCATTTTCAAGTGCTGAAATATTTGTTGATCAACTGTTGTGTGACTTATCTGGGGAGATGTAAAAGTAGCACATGCCCCTAACTTCTAAACTTTCCACAGCACAAAGAATGACTCATTAAGCTCATCTTAAGGAATAGAAATGAATTTAATAGAGATAACTCATGGAACAATAGAAGACCACAGACTCCCCTATTCCATCCCCCCTCCTCCTGCTTCTATGAGGATGTGCCCCCACCCACGAACTCACTCCCACCTCCCTACCCTCTAATTCACCCACTCTGGGATATCCAGACTTCATGGGACCAAGGACCTCATTTCCCACCTATGTCCAACAAGACCATCCTCCCCTACCTATACAGCTGGAGCCATGGGTCCCTCCCTATGTGCTCCCATGCTGGAGGTTTTGACCCTGGGAGTTCTAGTTGGTTGGTATTGTTGCTCTCTCCATGGGCCTGCAAACCCCTTCAGCTCCTTCAGCCTTCTCTCTAACTTCTCCATTGGAAACCCCATGATCAGTTCAATGATTAACTGTGAGCATCTGACTCTGTATATGTCAAGCTCTGGCAGACCTCTAAGGATACAGCTATATCAGGATCCTGTCAGCATGCACTTCTTGGCATCCACATCAGCATCTCCCTTTTGGAACTGCACATGGGATGGATACCCAGATGGAGCAGTCTCCAGACGGCCCTTCCTTCAGTTTCTGTCCCATATTTTGTCTCCATATTTGCTCCCATGAACATTTTGTTACTCCTTCTAAGAAGGACCGAAGCACCCATACTTTGGTCTTCTTTCTTCATGAGGTTCATCTGGTCTGTGACTTGTATCTTGCGTATTTCAAGCCTTTGGTCTAATACCCACTAATCAGTGAGTGCGTACCATGTATATTCTTTTGTGATTGGGTTACCTCACTCAGGATGATATTTACTAGTTCCATCCATTTGCCTAAGAATTTCATGAATTCATTGTTTTTAGTAGCTGAGTAGTACTCCATTGTGTAAATGTTCCACATTTTATGTATTCATTCCTCTGTTGAAGGACATCTGGGTTCTTTCAAGTTACTGGCTACTACAAATAAGGCTGCTATGAACATAGTGGAGTATGTGTCCTTGTTATACGTTGGAGCATCTTCTGGATATATGCCCAGGAGTAGTATAGCTGGGTCTTCAGGTGATGCTATGTCAAATTTTCTGAGGAACCGCCAGACTAATTTCCATAGTGGTTCTATCAGCTTCCAATTCCACCAATTGAAGAGTGTTCCTCTTTCTCCACGTCCTTGCCAGCATCTGCTATCACCTGAGTTTTTTATCTTAGCCATTCTGACTGTCAAGAAGTAATCTCAGGGTTGTTTTGATTTGCATTTCCCTGATGACTAAGGATGTTGACCATTTCTTTAGGTGCTTCTCAGCCATTCAAGTTTCCTCAGTTGAAAATTTTTGTTTAGCTCTGTACCCCATTTTTAATAGGGTTATTTGGTTGTCTGGGGTCTAATTTCTTGAGTTCTTTGTATATATTGGATATTAGCCCTCTATCAGATGTAGGATTGGTAAAAATCTTTTCCCAACACGTTGGTTGCCATTTTGTCCTATTGACGGTGTCCTTTGCCTTACAGAAGCTTTGCAATTTTATGAAGTCCCATTTGTTAATTCTTGATCTTAGAGCATAAGCCATTGGTGTTCTGTTCAAGAACTTTTCCCCTGTGCCCATTTGTTTGAGGCTCTTCCCCACTTTCTCTTCTATTAGTTTCAGTGTATCTGGATTTATGTGGAGGTCTTTGATCCACTTGGACTTGAACTTTGTACAAGGAGATAAGAATGGATAAATTTGCATTCTTCTACATGCTGACCTCCAGTTGAATCAGCACCATATGTTAAAAATGCTGTCTTTTTTTCCACTGTATTTTTTTAGCTCCTTTGTCAAGAATCAATTTACCTTAGGTATATGGGTTCATTTCTGGGTCTTCAATTCTATTCCATTGATCTTCCTGCCTGTCTCTGTACCAATACCATGCTGTTTTAATCTCTATTGCTCTGTAGCACAGCCTGAGGTCAGGGATGGTGATTCCCCCAGAAGTTCTTATATTGTTGAAAATAGTTCTTGATATCCTGTGTTTTTTGTTATTCCAAATGAATTTACAAATTGTTCTATCTCTATGAAGAATTAAGTTGGAATTTTGATGGGTATTGCATTGAATCTATAGATTGCTTTCGGGAAGTGGCCATTTCTAATATATTAATCCTGCCAGTCCATGAGCATGGGAGATCTTTCCATCTTCTGTGATACTCTGTGATTTCTTTCTTCAGAGACTTGAAGTTCTTGTCATTCAGGTATTTCACTTGCTTGGTTAGATTCACACCAAGGTATTTTATATTATTTGTGACTACTGTGAAGACTATCATTTCCCTAATTTCTTTCTCAGTCTGATTATCCTTTGAGTAGTGGAAGGCTACTGATTTGTTCAAATTAATTTTATACCTAGCCACTTTGCTTAAGTTGTTTATCAGGTTTAGGAGCTCTCTGGTGGACGATTTGAGGTCACTTAATTATACTATCATATAATCTGCAAATAGTGATATTTTGACTTCTTCCTTTCCAATTTATATCCCTTTCACCTCCTTTTGTTGTCTAATTGCTCTGGCTAGGACTTTCAGTACCATATTGAATAGGTAGGGAGAGAGTGAGCAGCCTTGTCTAGTCCCTGATTTTAGTGGGATTGCTTCAAGTTTCTCTCCACTTAGTTTGATGTTGGCTACTGGCTTGCTTTATATTGTTTTTACTATGTTTAGGTATGGGCCTTGAATTCCTGATCTTTCCAAGACTTTTACCATGAAGGGATGTTGAATTTTGTCAAATGCTTTCTAAGCATCTAGTGAGATGATCATGTTTTTTCCTTTGAATCATGGTTTAAGGATCATGCTTTACGCCAGTAAGTGGATCCTTCCCTTTCACCTATGCATAAGTATGCCTAGTGGTAGAGCACCATAGACACTTAGCAGAAAGTTCCTTGGCATCCAAATTAAAAGAAAAAACTTTAAGATAAAAAATAAAAAGAATACAATTTAAATAAATTTGTGGGGTAAAGGGATATATCTCCCCCATTTTTATTTTAAGAAGATATTGTTTTTGGACTTCCTGTCTGGGCCCGAGCATAGAGCAGGTCACAGGCTGCAGCTCCGTACCCAACCCCAGAAAACCTAGAGAAACAGGGACTCCCAGGAGCTTGAACTCACGCAGCATCCCAGATAAAGGGTCTAAAAAACAAGAGAGAGAGAGAGAGAGAGAGAGAGAGAGAGAGAGAGAGGGAGAGAGCTTACTTATTTTAAATTAATTTCAAAAGTTTCTAGGAGTTGCAAATTGGCTAAGATCCCTATTTTAAGCTCTCCACAAAAGAATTTAAATCTCTGTTCAATATTCTCAAGAGAGAGGTAAACCCTAATTTCCTCAACAGTTAATTGACAAAAGAGAGGTAATCTCACAAAAAATAGAAAAAGCTATTTCTAATCGATATATCATATAGTCTGATTAATTGTCAGTGGTGCTATAAAAGTCCTTTGACAAAAGATTATTAATATAGATTTATATATCCTTAAATAAGGTCTTCATGACTCTCTGAGTGTGGAAGGAGCAACTGTTGGCGCTTCTGCCCTGATTTTACAAGAACTCTGAAAAATTGGCTTTAAAAACAAAAGAGGGGGAAGGGTACCCCCTCAGAAAGAGTCCCCCTGAAATATTCTCCATCATGCCTTGTTCACTTTTATCTCTCTAAAGCTGAAAGATCATGGCAAATCTCTTGATGACCATGTTGGTGACCTCTGGCACCACCAAGACCAACAAAACTTTGCCACAGATATGGGGAAGGACCCTCTTACCCTTAAAGGGAATGGCCCAGACCCAGTTCCCTTATGGGGCCGAGGACTGATATGCCTGTCCAATACCACAGAAGGCACAGCTAACTGGCTACCAAAAAGATTAATGAAAAAAAATAGATACCCCTACAAAGCCAGGCCCAACCATAAATACGATGAATAACAATTTACATCCAGGGAAGAGAAATCTCCCTGAGAATCCCCTTCTTTTTTCTTTCCAGGTAAAAATGAATCACCCATGATGCCTGCTGTTAGAAGTTCTAATCCAGATGTGCCAGAAGCCAGGACCCTCGCCCTTACCCTCACCCCCTACCTTTCCCCACCTGCACAATGTCCCCTGAAGCTTGGCAACTGCAAGATCCTGCTTGGCAACTGCAGATAGACTCAAAGCAGTGTACCATATCTTCTGAAGAATAGCAGGGAGACCATAACTCAAGCAGTGTACCATATCTTCTGAAGAATAGCAGATAGATCATAATTCAAGGCAGTGTACCGTATAGACCATGACATGTTTCAAGGCACAGGCCAAGAAGATTCTGTACTTTTCCACTACCTGACCCCTCTTACCCCTCCCCTTATAAAATATGCTATAAAAAAGCATTTCATGTTCAAAAAAATAAAAATTAAAATTAAAAAAAAGAAGATATTGTTTTAAAGTTCCATGGGCCTGGTCCACACTCTCTTGTCCTCGACAGTTATAAGGAATCCCAGTAATATGGGTAAAGTTAAATTGCTGCTAAAGAGTCTCAAATGTTCAACTGCCATTGCCAGTCCCATTATTTGTTTGTTTGTTTGTTTTTCTTTTTTTAATTATTGGGTACTTTATTTATCTACATTTCAGATGTTATCCCCTTTCCCCATTCCCCTACCCTAGAAACTGCTTAACCCATTCTCCCTCCTCCTATTTCTATGTGGGTGTGGCTTCATCCATCGACCCACTCCCACCTCCCCTCCCTCGAATTTCCCCTCATTGGGGCATCCAGCCTTCAAGGGACCAAGGTCCTCTTCTCCCACTAATGTTCAACAAGTCCATCCTCCTCTACAAATACAGCTAGAGACATGGGTCCCTCCATGTGTGTTCCCAGGCTAGCTGTTTAGACCTAGGGAGCCCTGGTTGGTTGGTATTGTCACTCTCCCCATAGGGTCACAAGCTCCTTCAACTCCTTCAGTCTTTTCTCTCTAACTCCTTCCCTGGGAACCCTGTGGTCAGTTTGATGGTTAGCTGTGAGCATCTGCCTCTGTATCTGTCATGTTCTGGCAGAGCCTCTATGGAGACAGCTATATCAGTCTCCTGTGAGAATTTTATTGAGTATTTTTGAATCAATATTCATAAGGGAGATTGGTCTGAAGTTCTCTTTCTCTGTTGAGTCTTTGTGTGGTTTAGGTATGAGAGTAATTGTGGCTTCATAGAATGAATTGGGTAGTGTACCTTCTGTTTCTATTTTGTGGAATAATTTGAAGAAAATTGGTATTAGGTCTTCCTTGAAGGTCTGATAGAATTCTGCACAAAAACCAAGGTCCTGGTCTTTTTTTGGGGGGGGGGGGAGATTTTAATGACAGCCACTATTTCTTTAGGGGTTATAAGACTATTTAGATGGTTTATCTGCTCCTGATTTAACTTTGGAACCTGGTATCTGTCTAGAAAATTGTCCATTTCATCCAGATTTTCCAGTTTTGTTGAGTATAGGCTTTTGTAGTAGGATCTGATGATTTTTTGGATTTCCTCAATTTCTGTTATGTATCCCTTTTCAGTTATGGTTTTATTAATTTGGATTCTGCCTCTGTGCCCTCTGGTTAGTCTGTCTAAGGGTTTATCAATCTTGGTGACTTTTTCAAAGAACCAGATACTGGTTTTGTTGATACTTTGTATAGCTCTTTTTGTTTCTACTTGGTTGATTTCAGCCGTGAGTTTGATTATTTCCTGCCATCTGCTAGTCTTGGGTGTATTTGCTACTTTTTGTTCTAGAGTTTTCAGGTGTGTTGTCAAGTTGCTAGTGTATGCTCTATCCAGTTTCTTGTAGGCACTTAGACCTATGAGTTTTCCTCTTAGCACTGCTTTCATTGTGTCCCATAAGTTTGGGTATGTTGTGCCTTCATTTTCATTAAATTCTAAAATGTCTTTAATTTCTTTCTTTATTTCTTCCATGACTAAGTCATCATTGAGTAGAGTGTTGTTCAGTTTCCACGTGTATGGGGGCTTTCCATTGTTTTTGTTATTATTTAAGACCAGCCTTAGTCTGGCGGGATCTCATAGCATGCAAAGAATGATTTCAATCTTTTTGTATCTGTTGAGGCCTGTTTTGTGATCAATTGTATGGTCTATTTTGGAGAAGGTACCATGATGTTCTTAGAAGAAGATATATTCTTTTGTTTTAGGATGAAATGTTCTATAGATACCTGTTAAATCCATTTGGTTCATAACTTCTATTAGTTTCACTGTGTTTCTATTTAGTTTCTGTTTCCATGATCTAGCCATTGCTAAGAGTGGGGTGTTGAAGTTCCCACTATCATTGTGTGAGGTGCAACATGTGTTTTGAGCTTTAGTAAGGTTTCTTTTATGAATGTGAGTGCCCTTGCATTTGGAGCATAGATTTTCAGAATTGAGAGTTCATCTTGGTAGATTATTCCCTTGACAAGTATGAAGTGAACTTCCTTATCTTTTTTGATAACTTTGGGTTGAAAGACCATTTTATTCCATGTTAGAATGGCTACTCCAGCTTGTTTACTGGGAACATTTGCTTGGAAAATGGCTTTCCAGCTTTTAACTCTGAGGTACTGTCTGTCTTTGTCACTGAGGTGTGCTTCCTGTATGCAACAATATTCTGGGCCCTGTTTATCTAGTCTGCTTGTCTACATCTTTTTATTGAGGAATTGTGCCCATTGATGTTAAGAGATATTAAGGAAAAATGATTGGTGCTTCTTGTTATTTTTGTTATTAGAGGTAGAATTATGTTTTTGTAGCTATCTTCTTTTGGGTTTGTTGGAAGATTACTTTCTTGCTTTTTCTACATTGTTGTTTCCCTCCTTGTGTTGGAGTTTTCCATCTATTATCCTTTGTAGGGCTAGATTTGTGGAAAGATATTGTGTAAACTTGGTTTTGTCATGGAATATTGATAGTGACTGAAAGTACTGCTGACTGAGAGTCTGTGCCTGCAGTTGTGTTCTCTTAAGGTCTGTATGATATCAGTCCAGGATCTTCTAGCTTTTATAGTCTGTGGTGAGAAGTCTGGTGTTATTCTGATAGGTCTGCCTTTATATGTTACTTGACATTTTTCCCTTACTGCTTTTAACACTTTTTCTTTGTTTTGTGCATTTGATGTATTGATTATTATGTGATGGGAGGTATTTCTTTTTCTGGTCTAGTCTATTTGGAATTCTGTAGGCTTCTTGTATGTTCATGGGTATCTCTTTCTTTAGGTTAGGGAATTTTTCTTCCATAATTTTGTTGAAGATACTTACTGTCCCTTTAAGTTGGGAATATTCATTCTTATTTATACCTATTATCCTTAGGTTTCATCTTCTCATTGTGCCCTGGATTTCCTGGATATTTTGGGCTAGGAGCCTTTTGCATTTTCCATTTTCTTTGTTATGTCAATGTTTTCCATGGTGTCTTCTGCACATGAGATTATCTCTTCTATTTCTTGCATTCTTTTGGTGATGCTTGCATCTATGACTCTTGATCTCTTTCCTAGGTTTTCTATCTCCAGAATAGTCTCCCTTTGAGATTTCTTTATTGTTTCTACTTCCAGTTTTAGATCCTGGATGGTTTTGTTCAATTCCTTCACCTGCTTGGTTTTGTTTTCCTGTAATTCTTTAAGGAATTTTTGTGTTTTCTCTTTAAGGGCTTCTACCAATCTACCTGTGTTCTCTTGTATTTCTTTAAGGGAGTTATTTAAATCCTTCTTAAGGTCCTCTATCATCATCATGAGAAGTGATTTTAAATCTGAATCTTGTTTTTCCAGTGTGATGAGATGTCCAGGACTTGCTATGGTGGGAGAACTGGGCTCTGATGATGCCAGGTAACCTTGGTTTCTGTTGCTTATGTTCTTTTACTTGCCTTTTGCCATCTGGTTATCTCTAGTGCTACCTGCACTCACTGACTCTGATTGGAACCTTTCTCTCCTGTTATCTTTCTTGTGTCAGAACTCCTCAGAGTCCAGCTGTCTCTGTGATCCTGTGAACCTGAGCTCCTGGGTAGAAAAGCTCCTGGGACTCAGGCTGCCTCAGGGATCCTGAAATCCTATGATCTTGGGCATATTAGAGCTCCTGAGAATTCAACTTCCTCAACTGCTCTGAGTGCAGGGGATTCACTGCTGTTCTAAGTTCACTGGGTTCCTCTGCTGCTCTGAGTACAGTGGTTCCTCTAGGATGGGTCAGGACATGGTGTCTTCAAGAAGCAGACCAGCTAGGAGTCTGCCCAGTGGAAAAGCGAATGTACACTCTTAAGTCTCTACTTATAACTACTTATTGTCCTTTAGGATTTATTAAAAGAACTGACACTCCAAATTCAGATGTCTCTTGCTGGTACCATACTGTGTGTTTATTTTAAAGTGACACCAGCTGTGCAGGCTGCAGATTGTATCTTGAGACACCCAGCCCAGAAAAAAAAATGATGACACTTCTTGGAAGAAAACTTAATACTGAGATATTCTATTCACTAATGCTGTTTTCCCTGAAAGTGTACCATTACATGAATTAAGCAACAAGTCTTGGCTGCCATTAAAGCACTTGTCCTCTGGAGTAGCCAAGTTGAGAACCTTGTTTATGGAGATTGTTTCAAAGCAGATTTTCTCTTGGACACAGAAAATCTTTTCTTTTCTATTGGTTAATTGAGTCCACTGATGTAGAGATATATTAATGGCAAGTGATGGGTAGTTTCTGTTTTTTGATGTTGTTGGTGTTTGTGTGTGTGTGTGTCTATGTATGTATGTATGTGATTCTCTTCTTTTGATTTTTTCTGTGAAATTGTTAATTTCTTGGGTGTTGTTATCTTTGTTGTGTTGGAGTTTTTCCTTCTAGTTTCCTCTGTAGGGCTGAACTAGTGGAAAGATATTGTTTAAATTTGGTTTTGTCATGGAATATCTTGGTTTCTCCATTTACGGTGATTGAAATTTTTGCTGGTTATAGTACTCTGGGCTGAAATATGTGATCTCTTAGGGTCTGCAAGACATCTCTCCATGCCATTTGGATTTTTAGAGTCTCTGCTGAGAAGCCAGGTGTAATTCTGATAGGATTGACTTTATATATTACTTTGCCTTTTCCTACTGGGACTTTAATATTATTTCTTTGTTTCTGTACATTTAGTGTATTGATTATTATGTGGCAGAATGGTTTTCTTTTCTGGTTCAATTTATTTGGCATTCTGTAAGCTTCTTGTATGTTTATTGTCATCTTTTTCTTTGTGTTAGGGAAGACTTTCTTCTATGATTTTGTTTAAAATATTTTCTGTGTCTTTTATCTAGGAATCCTCTCTTTCTTCTATTCCTATTATTCTTAGGTTTGGCCTTTTCAGAGTGTACCAAATTTCCAGGATGTTCTGTATTAGAAACTTTTCAGATTTGGCACAGGCTAACAGAGTGAATTAATAAATACAACCCATAATTCTACTGCATACAAGAAACAAAACTCAGCAACCAAGATTGACACTACATCAATGTAAAGGACTAGAAAAAGGATTTCCAAGCAAATGGATCCAAGAAATAAGATAAAGTGGCCATTCTAGTATCTAAGAAAATAGACTTTCAACCAAAAAGTAAGCAAAAGAGATAGGGAAGCATACTTCATACTCATCAAAAGAAAATTTCACCAAGATGATGTCTCAATTCTGAACATCTATGCCCCAAATGCAAAGGCACCCACATTCATAAAACAAACATTACTAAATCTTAACTCACACATTGAACCCCACATAGTAAGATTGGGAAACTTCACCTCCCCACTTTCACCAATGGACCTGTCATTGAAGAAGAAACTAAACAGAAACAATGAAACTAACAGATGTTTTGAATCAAATGAACCTAACAGTTATCTATCTACAGAACATTTCACCCAAACATAAAAGAATATAGTTTTTTCTCAGCACCTCGTGGAACCTTTTCCAAATTGACCATATACTTGGTCACAAAGAAGGCTTCAACAGATAGAAGATTGAAATAACCCCTTGCATTTTACCAGATCACCATGGATTAAAGCTGGACTTCAACAACAACAGAAACAACAGAAAGCCTACAAAATTATAGAAACTAAACAGCTCTACTCATTGACCACTGGGTCAAAGAAGAAATAAAGAAAGAAGTCAAAGAGTTTCTAGAATTCAATGAAAATGAAGGCACCCAAACTTATGGAATATCAGAAAAGCAGTGCTAAGAGGAAAGTTCATAGCACTATGTGTCTCCATAAAAAAATTTGAAAGTTTTCACACCAGCAATTTAAAAGTCCATCTAAAAGCTCTAGAAAAAAAGAATCACACAAGCCTAAGAGGATTAGACAACAAGAAATAATCAAAATTAGGGCAGAAATCAATCAATTAGAAACAGAGAGAACAATACAAAGAATCAACAAAACAAAGAGCTGATTCTTTGAGAAAATCATCAAGATATGCAAATCCTTAGCCAAACTAACTGAAAGGCAGAGAAACAGTATCTAAATTCAAAAGATGAGAAATGAAAAGGAAGACATAACAACAGACACTGGAAATTTTAAAAAAATCACTAGGTTTTACTTCAAAAACCTGCATTTCACAAATTAGAAAATCTAAATGAAATGGATGATTTTTGAGATAGATATCACTTACCAAAGTTAAGTCAAAATCAGATAAACCATTTAAAACCTCTAAGGAAATAGAAGCAGTCATTAAAACTCTCCCTACCAAAACAAAGCCCAGGCCCAGATGGTTTTAAGACAAAATTCTACTAGACATTCAAAGAAGAGCTGATACCAAAACTCTTCAAATTGTTCCACAAAATATAAACAGAGGAAACACTGCCAAATTCATTCTGTGATGCCACAGTCACCAGGACACCTAAATCACCCAAATACTTGATGAACAAAAAGAATTTCAGATCAATTTCTCATATGAACATTGATTAAGAATATTCAATAAAATACTTTCCAACTGAATCAAAGAACCCATCAAAAACATCATTCACTATGATCAAGTAGATTTCATCCCAGGGATGTAGGAGTGGTTCAATATATAAAATTCTATCAATGTTATCCACGACATAAACAAACTGAAAAAGAACCCTCATGATCATCTTATTAGATGCTGAAAATGCCTTTGACAAAATCCAACACCCCATTCATGTTGTAAGTCTTGGAGAGATCAGGGATATAAGGTAGATACCTAAACACAATATGGGCAATATACAGCAATCCAATAGCCAACATCAAATTAAATAGAGAGAAACTTAATGCAATTTCATTAAATCATAGACAAGGGGAGCCTGTCCACTGCCTCTATCTCATCAATATAGTGCTTGAAGTTCTAGCTAGAGCACCAAGACAACTAAAGGAGATCAAGGGTATACCGATTAGAAAATTAAAAAAAAAACCAAATTATTGCTATTTTAAGACGATATGATAGTATACATAAATGACTACAAAACCCCTACCAAAGAACTCCTAAAGCTGATAAAACCTTTGGCAAAGTGGCTGAATACGATATTATCTTTAAAAAAAATCAGTAGCCCTCTTTTATACACATGATAAATGGGCTGAAAAATAAATCAGGAAAACAACACCCTTCACAATAACCACAAATAATGTAAAATATCTCGGTGTAACCCTAGCCTATCAAGAGCAATACCATCAAGAAACAGACTTCAAGTCTCTGAGAAAGGACATTGAAGAAGATATTAGAAAATGGAAAGATCTGCCATGTTCAAAGAATGGCCATCTTATCAAAAGCAATCTACAGATTCAATGGAATTCCAATCAAAATTCCAACATAATTCTCTACAGATCTTGAAAGAACCATTCTCAACTTGTTGTGGAAAAACAAAAGACAGGGAATACAAACAATCTTGTACAAATAAAAGAACTTCTGGAGGTATCACCATCCCTAATTTGCTGCTGTACTACAGAGCAGTGGTAATAAAAACAATATGACAATGGTATATAGAAACAGACAGATTGATCAATGGTATCAAATTGAAGATCGAGAAGTAAATCCACAAACCTATGGATACTTGATTTTTGACACAAAACAAAACAACAACAACAACACCCCAAACCATACAATTGAAAAAGCAAAGCATCTTCAAAAAATGGTGTTGGTCTAGCTGGATGTCTGCTTATAGAATAATGTAAATAGATCCATAGTTATCATCCTGCACAAAACTCAAGTGAAGGTAGATCAAACCTCAATAAAAAACTGGACACACTAAATATAGTAGAAGAGAAAGTTGGAAGTAGCCTTGAGCACATTGGTACAGGAGACAGCTTCCTGAACAGAAGAGCAATGCATCAGGCTTTATGATCTACAATTGATAGATGGGACTGCATGAATTTTAAAAACATTTGTAAGGCAATGGACACTGTCAATAGGTCAAAATGTCAGATTAAGAAAATATCTACACCAATTTTTCATCTAACAGAGGGATGACATCTAAAATGTATAAAGAACTCAAGAAGTTAGACTCCATCAAACCAACTAACCCAATTAAAAGGTGGAGTACAGAGCTAAACAGAATTCTCAATAGAGGAATCTGTAATGACTAAGAAACTCTTAAAGAAATGTTCAAAGTCTTTAGTCATCAGCAAAATGCAAATGAAAAGTATCCTGAGATTCCATCTTATCCCCATCAGGATGATGTAAATCAAACACTCAAGTGACAGCACATGCTGGTGAGGATGTGGAGCAGGGAAAACACTCCTCTGTGGCTGTTGGGAGTGAAAACCTGTACTATCACTCTGGAAATAAATATGGCAGTTTCTCAGAAAATTGAGAATAGTTCTACCAATCCTAGACATATATTCAAACCATGGTCACTGTGCCACAAGGATACTTGTACCTTTATGTTCATAGAAGTTTTACTGCAGTAGCCAGAAACTGGAAACAACCTAGAATGGATACAGAAAATGTGGTTCATTTATACAATGGAATACCACTCAACTATTAAAACCAAGGATATCATGAAATATTCAGGCAAGTGGATGGAACTAGAAAATATCATCCTGAGTGAGGTAACCCAGACATAAAAGGACATATATGACTTGTTCTCACATATAGGTGGATATTAGCCATAAAGTATAGGATACCCATGCTACACTCCATAGACACAAAGAAGCTAAACAAGCAGGAAGACCCAAGCAAGAATATTTGAATCTTACTTGGAAGGGGGAATAAAATAGTCATAGGAAGCAAATGGATGGCAGTTACTGGGTGGAAGAGGGGATGGAGATGGAATGCGGGGTGGTTAGGATCAGGTATTAGAAGAAACAAGATAGAGGGCCAAACGGCCAGGAGAGTGAATGGAAATCTGTAGCTGGTTGGGTTTGGGGGTATGAGGGACATCTCTAGGACATGCCAGAGATCTGAAATTGGGGAGGCTCTCAGGAGTCTTGAGCATGACTCATACCAGTGGAGATATAGAACCTGAAGTGACCATCTTCTGTGTTCAGGCAGGATCTTCAGTGCAAGGATAAAAATAGCAACCCACCCTCAAAACTTTACACCCAAAGTCTACAAGAAACGTAGGGACAAAGATGGTACAGAGACTGAGCAAATGGCCAAGCAATAACTAGCCCAACTTAAGACCTATCCCATTGGCAAGCACCAGTTTGTTACATATTAATGATACTGTTATGCTTGCAAACAAGAGCCTATCGTAACTGTTCTCAGAGAGATTCCACCCAGCAGCTGACAGATGTAGAGATCCAAGCCAAACATTGGATGGAGCTTGAGGAGTCTTATGGAAGAGTTGGGTGAATGTGAGGATAGGATCTCCACAGAAAGACCAACAGTATCAACTAACTTGGACCAGTGTGGAATCTCAGAGTCTGAACCACCAACCAAAGATCATACACAGTCTCCACCAAACCCACATCCTGCACATATGTAGCAAATATGTAGATCAGTTTTCACACCAGTCCCCCAACTATTGAAATGGGGGCTGTCCCTCAATCTGTTGCCTGTGTTTGGATCACACTTCCCTACTGGGCTGCCTTATCTAGCCTCAGTGGGAGAGGATTCCTCTACCATTGCAGAAACTTGATGTGTCAGAATGAATGGAAAACATGGGGGGAGGCCTCCAATCACTCTGAGAAGAGGGAGGGATAACGAAGGACTGTATGTATGGGGGCTCATGGGGACTGGAAATAGGGCAGACACTAATCAGAATGTAAAATGAGTGAGTTAAATAATTAATTAAAAAAAGAATTTTTGTTCTGTTGTAGTTTATTTCAATAGTAAATTCCAGCTGTATCAGTAAGGGGCATGGGGTGCATAGAGCCCTCAGTGATGGGGCATAACAGTAAGGATACAGAAGATAATATGAACTCTATTTTTATATACCAATTATTCAATGAAATCAAATTTAGTACTCTTAAATATATTTCATTTTTATAGATTTTAAGAATCTCAGACTATAAAAATTTATATTACGTATTGATATTTTAGCATTTTCAGTTATTCACAAACTCAGTGTGCCGTATCTGCTATACACATTTAAGATCCATGATTGACAGCCCAGTGTATCACATGTATCATACACATTTAAGAACCCTGATTTGATCTATAATTACCTTATTTGTTTAGTTTTTTTTTTTTAGTTTTCTTTTTTTTTATTGGATGTTTTATTTACATTTCCTATGTTGTCCCCTTACCCCATCCCCCACCCACCCCGGAACCCCCAATCCCCTCACCCCTCCTCCTTCTTCTCTGTGGATGTAACCTCTATCTACTCCCCCCCACTCCCACCTCCCCACCCTCAAAATTCCCACCCCCTGGGGCATCCAGCCTTCATGAGGTCAAGGTTCTCTTCTTCCACCTATGCCCAGCAGGGCCCTCCACTCTTACATATTCAGTTGAAGCCCTGGATCCCCCCTCCCCCTAAGTGCTCCCAGGCTGGTGGTTTAGACCCTGGGAGCTGTGGTTGGTTGGTATTATTGTTCTCCTCATGGTGCCGCAAATCCTTTCAGCTCCTTCAGTCTTCACTCTAACTCCTCCATTGGGAACTCCATGATCAGTTCAATGGCTAGTTGTGAGCATCTGCCTCTGAATATGTCAGACTCTTGAAGACCTCTGAGGAGACATCCATATCAGGCTCTTATCAGCATGCACTTCCTGACTTCCACATCAGCATCTACCTTTGGTGACTGCACATGGGATGGATACTCAGGTGGAAAGGTCTTCAGACGGCCCCTCCTTCAGTTTTTGTCCCTCGATTTGTCTCCATATTTGCTCCCTTGAGTATTTTGTTGCTCCCTCTAAGAAGGACCGAATCACCCCCACTTGGTCTTCCTTCTTTATGGACTTCAATGTGGCCCGTGAGTTGCATCTTGGGCATTTCAAGGTTCTGGGCTAATATCCAATAATCAGTGAGTGAATACCATGTGTGTTCTTTTGTGATTGGCTTACCTCACTCAGGATGATAATTTCTAGTTCCATCCATTTACCTAGGAACCTCTCGAATTCATTGTTTTTAATAGCTGAGTAATACTCCATTGTGTAAATATACCACATTTTTTGAATCCATTCCTCAGTTGAAGGACATCTGGGTTCTTTCCAGCTCCTGGCTATTATAAATAAGGCTGCTATGAACAGAGTTGAGCATATGTCCTTATTATATGTTTGAGCATCTTCTGGGTATATGCCTAGGAGTGGTATAGCTGGATCCTCAGGTAATGCTATGTCCAATTTTCTGAGGAACCGCCAGACTGATTTCCAAAGTGGTTGCACCATCTTGCAGTCCCACCAACAATGGAGGAGTGTTCCTCTTTCTCCACACCCTCGCCAGCATCTACTATCACCTGAGTTTTTAATCTTAGCCATTCTGACTGGTGTGAGATGGAATCTCAGGGTTGTTTTGATTTGCATTTCCCTGACGACTAAGGATGCTGAACATTTCTTTAGATGCTTCTCGGCCATTCGAGTTTCTTCCGTTGAAAATTCTTTGTTAAGCTCTATACCCCATTTTTTAATAGGGTAATTTGGTTGTCTGGAGTCTAATTTCTTGAGTTCTTTGTATATATTGGATATTAGCCCTCTATCAGATGAAGGATTGGTAAAGATCTTTTCCCAATTTGTTGGTTGTCGTTTTGTCCTATTGACAGTGTCCTTTGCCTTACAGAAACTTTGCAATTTTATGAAGTCCCATTTGTCAATTCTCGATCTTACAGCATATGCCATTGGAGTTCTGTTCAGGAACTTTTCCCCAGTGCCCAAGTATTCGAGGCTTTTCCCCACCTTCTCTTCTATTAGTTTCAGTGTATCTGGTTTTATGTGGAGGTCCTTTATCCACTTAGATTTGAGCTTTGTACAAGGGGATAAGAATGGATCAATTTTCATTCTTCTACATGTTGTCCTCCAGTTGAACCAGCACCATTTGTTGAAAATGCTGTCCTTTTTCCACTGGACAGTTTTAGCTCCTTTGTCAAAGATCAAGTGACCATAGGAGTGTGGGTTCGTTTCTGGGTCTTCAATTCTATTCCATTGATCTTCCTGCCTGTCTCTGTACCAATACCAGGTAGTTTTTATCACTATTGCTCTGTAGTACAGCTTGAGGTCAGGGATGGTGATTCCTCCCGAAGTTCTTTTATTGTTGAGAATAGTTTTCGCTATCTTGGGTTTTTTGTTATTCCATATGAATTTGAGAATTTCCTTTTCTAACTCTGTGAAGAATTGAGTTGGGATTTTAATGGGGATTGCATTGAATCTGTAGATTGCTTTGGCAAGATGGCCATTTTTAATATATTAATCCTGCCAATCCATGAGCATGGGAGATCTTTCCATCTTCTGAGATCTTCTTCAATTTCTTTCTTCAGAGACTTGAAGTTCTTGTTATACAGGTCTTTCACTTGCTTTGTTAGATTCACACCAAGGTATTTTATATTATTTGCAACTATTGTGAAGGGTGTCATTTCCCTAATTTCTTTTTCAGTCTGTTTATCTTTCATGTAGAGGAAGGCTACTGATTTGTTTGAGTTGATTTTATAACCAGTCACTTTGCTGAAGTTGTTTATCAGGTTTAGGAGTTCTCTGGTGGAAGTTTGGGGGTCACTTAAGTATACTATCATATCGTCTGCAAATAGCGATATTTTGACTTCTTCCTTTCCTATTTGTATCCCTTTGACTTCTTTTTGTTGTCTAATTGCTCTGGCTAAGACTTCCAGTACTATATTGAATAGGTAGGGGGAGAGTGGGCAGCCTTGTCTAGTCCCTGATCTTAGTGGGATTGCTTCAAGTTTCTCTCCATTTAGCTTCATGTTGGCTACTGGTTTGCTGTAAATTGCTTTTACTATGTTTAGGTAGGGGCCTTGAATTCCTGATCTTTCCAAGACTTTTATCATGAAGGGATGTTGAATTTTGTCAAATGCTTTCTCAGCATCTAGTGAGATGATCATGTGGTTTTTTTCTTTAAGTTTGTTTATATAGTGGATTACATTGATGGATTTCCGAATATTGAACCATCCCTGCATTCCTGGGATAAAACCCACTTGATCATGATGGATGATTGTTTTGATGTGTTCTTGGATTCGGTTTGCTAGAATTTTATTGAGTATTTTTGCATCGATGTTCATAAGGGAGATTGGTCTGAAGTTCTCTTTCTTTGTTGGGTCTTTGTAGGGTTTGGGTTTGAGTGTAATTGTAGCTTCATAGAACGAACTGGGTAGTGTTTCTTCTGTTTCTATTTTGTGGAATAATTTGAAGAGAATTGGTATTAGGTCTTCCTTGAAGGTCTGATAGAATTCTGCACTAAAACCATCTGGTCCTGGGCTTTTTTTGGTGGGGAGACTTTTAATGACTGCAACTATTACCTTAGGGGTTATGGGACTGTTTAGATGGTTTATCTGCTCCTGATTTAACTTTGGTATCTGGTATCTGTCTAGGAAGTTGTCCATTTCATCCAGGTTTTCCAGTTTTGTTGAGTATAGGCCTTTGTAGTAGGATCTGATGATTTTTTTGAATTTCTTCAGTTTCTCTTGTTATGTCTCCCTTTTCAGTTCTGATTTTATTAATTTGGATACTGTCTCTGTGCCCTCTGGTTAATCTGGCTAACGGTTTATCTATCCTGTTGATTTTCTCAAAGAACCAGCTCCTGGTTTTGTTGATATTTTGTATTGTTCTTTCTGTTTCTATTTGGTTGATTTCAGCCCTTAGTTTGATTATTTCCTGCCTTCTACTCCGCTTGGGTGTATTTGCTTCTTTTTGTTCTAGAGCTTTTAGTTGTGCAGTCAAGTTGTTAGTGTGTGCTCTCTCCAGTTTCTTTTTGTAGGCACTTAGAGCTATGTATTTTCCTCTTAGCACTGCCTTCATGGAGTCCCACAAGTTTTGGTATGATATGTCTTCATTATCATTGAATTCTAAAAAGTCTTTAATTTCTTTCTTTATTTCTTCCTTGAGCAAGTCATCATTGAGTAGAGAGTTGATCAGTTTCCATGTGCATGTGGGTTTTCCATTGGTTTTGTCATTATTAAAGACCAGTCTTAGTCCGTGGTGATCTGATAAGATGCATGGGATTATTTCAATCTTTTTGTATCTGTAGAGGCCTGTTTTGTGACCAATTATATGGTCTATTTTGGAGAAGGTACCATGAGGTGCTGAGAAAAAGGTATATTCTTTTGTTTTAGGATGAAATGTTCTATAGATATCTGTTATGTCCATTTGGTTCGAAACTTCTGTTAATGTCAAAGTGTCTCCGTTTAGTTTCTGTTTCCATGATCTGTCCATTGCTGACAGTGGGGTGTTGAAATCCCCCACTATTATTGTGTGAGGTGTAATGTGTGTTTTGAGCTTTAGTAAAGTTTCTTTTATGTATGTAGGTGCCCTTGCATTTGGGGCATAGATGTTCAGAATTGAGAGTTCACCTTGGTAGATTTTTCCTTTGATGAGTATGAAGTGTCCTTCCTTATCTTTTTTGATTAATTTTGGATGAAAGTCAATTTTATTTGATATTAGAATGGCTACTCCAGCTTGTTTCTTGGGACCATTGGCTTGGAAAATTGTTTTCCACCCTTTTATTCTGAGGTAGTGTCTGTCTTTGTCACTGAGGTGCGTTTCTTGTATGCAGCAAAATTCTGGGTCTTGTTTGTGTATCCAGTCTGATAGTCTGTGTCTTTTTATTGGGGAATTGAGACCATTGATGTTAAGAGATATTAAGGAAAAATGATTGTGGCTTCCTGTTATTTTTGTTATTAGAGGTAAAGTTATGTTTGTATAGTAATCTTCTTTTGGGGTTGTTGGAAGATTACTTCCTTGCTTTTTCTAGGTGGTAGTTTCCCTCCTTGTGTTGGCGTTTTCCATCAATTATCCTTTGAAGTGCTGGGTTTGTGGGAAGATATTGTGCAAATTTGGTTTTGTCATGGAATATCTTGGTTTCACCATCTATATTGATTGAGAGTTTTGCTGGGTATAGTAATCTGGGCTGGCAATTGTGTTCTCTTAGGGTCTGTATGATGTCCGTCCAGGCTCTTCTGGCTTTTATAGTCTCTGGTGAGAAGTCTGGTGTAATTCTTATAGGTCTCCCTCTATATGTTACTTGACCTTTTTCCCTTACTGCTTTTAGTATTTTTTCTTTGTTTTGTGCATCTGATGTTTTGATTATTATGTGACAGGAGGTATTTCTTTTCTGGTCTAGTCTATTTGGCTTCTTGTATGTTTATGGGCATCTTGTTCTTTAGGTTAGGGAAGT
>NW_021620241.1:0-2851 GCF_004785775.1 Grammomys surdaster
TAGGAATTCAATGTGGGTCCTCTAAAAGAACAACCAGTGCTTTCAACAGGTAAGCCATCTCTCCAGCTCCTTTAGTTTATTTTAAAACTGATGTTAAGCCCCACTGTGTTTTCTGTTCAGATCCCTGTTCTTTTCCTATTTATTGTTTTGGTCATGATTGTGTAGGAGCAAACCCAAGGGTGTAAGGAGAGTGGTTAAATTTTACCTTAACAAAAGAAAATTTCTGTTTCCTTGTCTACCTTTCCCTGTCTCATCTTCAGAACATCTCGTCTCCACTGATCTTTTCTCAGTATTCACAGAACTGTGCTCTACCAGCCTTGCAGGGAATTGCAAAGTTATTTGCCCTAGAGAATCAATCCCATCACATATCCATCCAAAGGAAGGCTGCTATGCATCCTACTCTTGTGTTTTGCTAGAAATACTTGCTAAAATCTTAGCCTGTTAAGCCATATTAGGGAGCACCTTATACACTTGTTCTTCTTGAGGATGGGCTTCAAAAAGCTCTATGAATAACAAAGTCCCTAGTAGCTCAATTCTCCTCTAAAATAGCACACTATTTGCATGTAACCTGTACACATCCTCCCACATGCTTTAAATCACCTCTCTCAGACTCATTATATATAACAAAGTGTGCATTCTTTATAAATGGTTTTATTGTATTATTTAGAGAATGAAAGAAAAAAGTCTTCAAATGTTCAATATAGATACAGTGTTTTTCTTCCATATGTTTCCTGTATTTAATTGGCTAAATATGTGTGAAATTCAGATACTGCAGAACACTGTGTCTTTAAAACCAATGTTTTCCAGTATATATAGCATTGAAATTTGGGTAAATTAAGGAAAATGCAAATGCATAAACCCTGGTAGTCTAGCCAGAAGAAATATGTCCAAGCCTGACATTGTTGGTGAGCTTTTATCCAATTTTCTTACAGGTGTTATTCAGAATGACTCCAGAAAGACCCTGTTTACTGTATGCAGACAGGTTTAAGCATTTTAACACCAGTCTACTTGGCATCAGGTTGGTTTTCTTCCCTCTGGGTCCATGTCATAGGAATACTCTTTGATTGTAGGAAAGTACAGGTCTTTTTTTACTTCACAAGACTGAAAAACAATAGTTATCACAAGTTCTAGGAAAATAGCAGAAACCAGTAAGGGACTCAGTTGTGCTAGACTTAAGTGGGCCATTCCAACTGTATTTCCCTTTGTACTATATACCTGAAAATGCTCTTGAAATATATATGTATATATGTGTGTGTATATATATTATAAATACATATGATTTATATTCCAGCTGTTGCCTCCCCTCTCAGTCCCCCCTCACAGAGTTCCTCATCACATCATCCTCACCCTGTCTCTAAGAGGATGTTCTTGCCCACTAGACTTCCCTTCCCTGCGGCCTGAAGTCTACTGAGGATTAGTTGCATCTTCTCCCACTAAGGACCGACCAGGCAATCTTCTAATATATAGATGTCTATTTCTTCTGACCAGCTACTCTAAGTTTCCTGCTAGGTGGCTCAGTGTCTAGGAGGCCCTAAATGTCTGAGTTAGTTGAGACCACTGGTCTATTTATACGTTCACCGTACCCTTCAGTTTTTTCCATCCTTTTCATAATTTCAGCATAGGGTTCCTCAGCTTCAGACCAATTGTTAGGTGTAAGGACCTGCATCTGTCTTAATCAGCTTCTAGTTGTATCTCTCAGAGGATAGCCATAATAGGATCCTGTCTTTAAACAGAAAATAGCATCAGTAATAGTGCCAAGTCTTGGAGATTCCCCTTAGATGAATCTCAAGTTGGTCTGGTCACTGGACCACATTTCTCTGAGTCTCTTCATGTTATCCATACAGTAATTCTAGACAGGAATAATTCTGGGTCAGAAACTTTAACTGTGGCTTGTTAAACCCATCATTCCACAATTGAGGCCCTCTCTATCTACTGTAGCTGGACAATTTTCTAATTCCCTCTCCCCAGTGATGAGCATTACACTGCTTGCTTGAAGTTTCTCACCTCTCAGGTCTCTGGAACTTTCTAAAGGGTCCCCCCACCTCCCTCTTCCCAAAACTTCATCCCTCTGGGCTTCTCTCCTGTCAATCCTACTTGATCATGTCCCACTTTCCCCTACCCACACCCACGCCTACCCAGGTATGCCACTCCTTCTGCCTTTCATGTTTATTTTTTCCTTTTCATGTGGTATTGAATTATCCTCACTTGGACCTATTTGATTGTTAAACTTCTTAAGTTCTGTAAGGTATATCATAGGTTTTCTTTACTTTTTGTCAATTCCTCTTATTAGATAGTACATTCCATGCATTTGTGTATGTGTGTGTGTGTGTGTGTGTGTGTGATTTACCTCACTCATGATGATATTTTCCAGTTTCAACCATATGCCTGTAAAACTCATGATGACCTCATACTTAATAGCAGAATCGTATTTCATTGTGTAAATGAACCACATTTTCTGTATCCATTCCTTTGTTGAAGGACACCTGGGTTGTTTACAGCATCTGGCTATTAGTAATAAGGCTGCGAAGAACATAGTGGAACATACGTCCCTCTGGAATTGTGTGGCATATTTTGGATATATGCCCAAAAGTGTTATAGCTGAGTCTTCAGGTAGAGTTATTTCCATTCTTCTGAAGAACTGCCAGATTGATTTCCAGTGTGGTTGTAATAGCTTGCAATCCGACCCAAAAAGGAACAGTATTCCTCTATCTCCACAGCCTCACCTGCATGTGCTGTCACCTGAGTTTTGGATCTTAGACATTCTGATCTGTTTTAGGTGGAATCTCAGGGTTGTTTTGATTTGAATTTCTTTTTTGACTAAGGATTTGAACATTTCTTTAAGTGCAACTTT
>NW_021620241.1:2861-5038 GCF_004785775.1 Grammomys surdaster
CAAGGTCTGTTCAGTCTGCTCAAGGTTGGGAAAGGCACAATTCTGCCTTTTTTGCTTTTTAATGATGAGCAGTGCCAGTAGCTGGATGAGCTTTGGGGGGGGCACAAGATTTACTTGATTTCCATAATCCCTTCTATGGTAAAGAGTGGCCAGGTGATCATGTCTGTCTTAGGTCCATGTTTATATTACTCCTTATTACCTGTCAAGTAGTGAAAACAAAGCATTGATGAATGTCTCTGTCTTAGGTCCTTTGGATCTCAAGAACACATTTTCCCTTCTCTGACTACCATACGTATAAAGCACACTCTTTCTCATTCAGACCAAAGTGAAGAGGGACATGTGATTATGCACTCAATGCATTTCAACATAGTGATGAATAACTGTCATGGTGAATACTTCAGCTTTCTGAAAACAATCTGTATAAAGGCAACCAATCTGTATAAGATACAAGATCCAAAAGTTAAAAGCAGCAAAATTTTGTTTAATGGTCCACGCAGTGTAGAAATTAATGATGTAACACATGAGAAAGTAGAGAATCAGGATTCATACCATTCCTAATTCTGTCCTTTTTCTCTTTTCCTTTTGGCTAGTCCATCCCAAACTTTAGCCATAGAGTCCTTTACTATTTCTGTATGATTGATGCAGAAGTAACATTCTTCATATAGAGCTATATGCAGTCCTCCCTGATGAAGACTAAAAGATCAAATCTTCACAAATTTTGAAGGAATACTTCAGACAAGGAATTAGAGATTCTTGCAAGTAGGAAATAGGGGTTTCTATCCTTTCTATATCTGTATCTATTGCCGTTCTATGAAGCTCATATGCTTTCATTGCAAAACCAGAGTAGAAGCACTAGTAGCTGGTTCTACCACACTCAGAGAGTTACCTAACATCCAGATTTTACAATTTTTAAATAAATGGCATCATTTAAATAATTTTTGGTGTATTGGTTTATATATATATATACACACATAATTTCCTCTTTTTTGTTTTATGAAGATATTATTTTAATACTTGTTTCACAATACCTTGTCATTGAGGATTATAAGAAATACCAGTAATATGAGTAATATTAAATTGTAGACAGAAAATATGAAATTCATGCCTGCAAGAGTCAGTTCCTTTATCTGTTTTAATCTGATTTGGAATGACCAGCAAAGAGAAACATTATAGGCAATGATTAACTACAATTTTACTTGCTTTTCCTGTTAAAGCAGTTGCAACTAGAAACCCTAAAAATGTGTCAAGTTACATATACATATTTTAATTTTCTAAAATCAGAAATGAGTAGTATCCATTTGCTATAGTTGATTAGGTTTAAGTCCTAACGGATTAACACCATGATGAAGAAATTAAGGACATAAAGAAGTTTTTACATTTAAATGAACATTCTCTGTACATGTCAAATCATTGGGTCAAGATATTACAATTTTGATGGTTAAAGAATGATATTTTATAGCCAATTGTTACTGTGTAAGGCCTATAATCTGCCTGGTATAAAAGTCTGCTGTGTCATTGTCCTTATTAAGTGGTCCAGACAAACTAGTATGAGCTCTTAAATGCCTTATAAATTAAGGAAAAATTCATGTTTCTAAATTAATCAGTATTTGTATGAACAATTGTAAAATTTGAGAATTAGTATCTCAGAAAGGAACAATATCAAGCAATTACACACTGAGAACTATATATTGGGTATCAGTATACAAACTAAAAATTTGATTTTTTTCAACATTTCACAAACAGTAGCTAAAGAACGTAATTCAATTATCTTTGCTGAAACAGGGAGAAGTCAAGAGAATAATCCTGTGATCCAAATACATATATTGTCTTCCCATTAGATGAGCCATGTGTAAATAGAGTAAACAAATTTTCTATGGGTTGCATGGCTATATTTACAGAAAATACAGAAGAAAGCACAGAGGAAAACTGTAACAACTTGTCTTTTGGATAATGATTATCAAATTTGCCTCAAAGGTTTGCACATACAATAGGCTAAATATTAGTATTCTGGAATAACCAATTTAGTTTCTGTTTGAAATAAGGAATAAATATTTCATCAGGTTCTTACGACATTCTTTCCAAAATACTTTCATGATTCTATCCTACAATTCAGTATCAACACAGCAACAGCTTCAGAAAGAATATTAAAGCTTTCTATGGAGATGAAGAAAGATGAA